>NC_062978.1:23426216-23742466 GCF_023078275.1 Leguminivora glycinivorella | reverse complement strand
TAATAGCAGGATAATCTATCGCGGTTTCATTACGCTGCGACTGCGATTAATCGCGCGACAAACGCCGCTTTGTGTCACGGTACGAGATATTGTCGCTTCCTAAGGTTTATAATCAAACGCTTATAACTTACGACGGGATTCTGACTTGGTTTATACAATTAACAATTTTACTCAATACGGGAAACAACATAGTAAGTAGGTACATATTAAAGAGGATCGAGTATTATAGAGTTACCGTCGAAGTAAAATGTGTAATCACAGTACATAGACTGCCATTTCTTGACAGAGGCTTAAAACTTTTGAACCTCAGTTTTGACAATTTGGCCCATATTCTTAGCTTGATATGTGTTTAAATGTCAAATATTAATATTAGCGCCGTCTAGCCGAGCGTCCCTCAAAGGTGTAATGCCATCTAGGTCACCATACCTTTTTCTCTGTTTGTCTGTCTATCTGTCTGTCTGTCTCTCTGTGTGTGTGTGTGTCTGTCTATGGCATCGTAGCTCCCGAACGGATAAACCGATTTAGATTTAGTTTCTTTTGTTTGAAAGCTGTGTGGGAGTGTTCTTAGCCTTTCATGAAAATCGGTCCACTATGTCGCGCGGTCGGAGGTTTTTTCAAAATTTTAATTTTGTAGTTAGCTAACACAATAACTTTAATTGTGTTGCAAAAAAACAATTTTCCCCTCGGAAACACGTGTTTTGTCCTTTAATACAAGTGAGTAAAAACGCATTTTATCCACTAGTGAGTAAAGTAATTTGACCTTGAATAAAGTCAAATTAACTGCTTTAAAATTGATAAAAGTAGTTGAATCTAGTAATAAAGATGATTTACCACCTGTGAAACTACTGGAAGCAGTGATAAACGCAGTTTTTGCGTTGTAGTTTCCTCGCTATAGTGAGGGGAAAAGTTTTGTGTTACACTCGGGTGCAAATGTATTTTACTTCTCGTGTGTTAAAAAACTCGCAAGTTCAGGATTCTATTCTCAAACCACTCGCTTCGCTCGTGGTTCAACTATATAGTCCTTTCACTTGCTCATTTTTCAATACCACACTCGGCGTTAAAATACAACTTTGCCCCCTTGTATAACAAATAACTATTTCATTTCAGTTTCCAAAGAATTAAAACCCTTTACAATTTGGTGTGGTATAAAAATCAAACGTTTTTGAAATTGTACTGCAACAAAAAGTTCCAGGTTCCAACAAAAACTTCCAATGCAGAGGTGGCCAACCGTTTTTATTACAGAGAGGAAACATTTCCTAACCGAGTGTGAAAAAACTAAATCTATGCAAAAATTCGTTGGAACCTCGTTTGCTCTGTTAACAGTTAGTTGGTCGGAGTTTGATTAAAAAAAAAAAACATGTTTCGGAATGGAAAATGTTGCGTGTACGGTACGGTAGAAAGCGCATTTTGTAACTGTATCTTTTGTAACAATGTAAAACATAGTAGGTACTTTAAATTACCTGAATTTTCATCAAATATAAAAAGTACACACTCACACTTAAATAGATTTCATACTCACCAGGCAAGTATATGAAAATATACGTATAAAAACATTGACCGGCATATAGACGTCCGTGATTACTTTTTGATTTTTATTGAGGTCCCGATATTTCGACGCAGTTGCATGGAAAATCATCTTACCTCTATTTCCGTGAACATGATGCATGCATTAATGTAGGGAACAAATCAAATTATTTTATTAAACATTAAATAAAATTATTTGATGTGTTCCCTACATCGATAGATGGCAGCACCATCTCTCTCGCTATATCGTAATCCTGCAAAAGGATTCATATAAAATCAAATCAAATTGCTCGTCCTTAGAGTTGGTCAAAGGCGCCCAGCCTTCAGAGATAAGATACACTAGAGAAATTTCGACGGGTACCTCGGCGGTCGGGGTGGTGTAACGGTTTTAGCACGTCAGCCGCGTTAGCTGGAGACCCGGGTGCGATTCCCGGCTTCGCCACCAGTGGGCTTGATCGCTTTTTCTTTAGTGTATGGTATCTATTTCAGTTTATGTTGCATGCATCTACGCGCCATGTTGCGGACTTTCATAAGAACAATTTTTTTCATACTAAACTAGGATACGCTTCGGAGAGAGCGCTGAGGAACTGTACAACCTTGTTCCTCCGTCCCCATTTCACCATAGGACCACCAGACAATCGGCAATGCGGCATCGCTTCACGGTTAGTATTCCAAAAATACGCACTAAGCGTTTCGCTTCAACATTTATTTTGCGAACCGCCAAGGAGTGGAATGCCTGGCCTGAGTATAAATAATACAATCCAGGCCTCTTTAAAGCAAGAGTAAATAGGTATCTCATAGGTAAGCGTGCTCCACCGTAGACCGCATCATCACTTACCATCAGGTGTGATCGTGGTCAAACGTCTACCAATTCATACAAAAAAAAAACTTTACCGTTACCCATACATCATAATAACAGCGCCCTCTTGACAATAGTCATATATTTCTGGTCAGGTTTCATAGATATTTGTTAGCGTCTTGACCGCTCCAATAGATATTAAAATCTTTGATGTAGCCTGTCCTATAAATCCTTACCAAATTAATTTCTCGCTACAAGAAGCTAAATGACAAGGAATCCTTAACTTTAATTATTGTCGAAATTCTCAAAGATTCACTGATCATGTCATTCCGATCATTTCAGAATCTAAACGGACAAGAAAAAGGTAATAAGTACCAGTAAGATTAACCAGTCAATAATGGACTTTACAGCTGTATGATAAGGTTTAAAAGTCAGGTGACATTGTGGATACTCAATTCCTGTACATATTTTTATTGAGAGAATATTAAAGCCGCTTGCCGATTACTTCGGTTTCCAGCTACTTCCAATTTTATGTATAAGACATCTGTCATTCTCACACTAACACACTTACCAGCCGGCGTATGCCAATTTTATCACTTATCCACGTGGATAAAGCATCCGTCACGCTTTAGCAAGTATGTCAGTGTGAGAGTGACAGATGTCTTATCCACGTGGATAAGTGATAAAATTGGCAGCATGATACGCCGGCAGAGCGTGACGGATGCTTTATCCACGTAGATGCGAGTGATAAAATTGGAAGTATAATTGCAGGGCTGCTACGTTTTTGAGGCACTAATACAGTCAGTATTCGTCAGGTACTGCGGTCTTCTTTTTCTCTTGTGGATAACTGGAAGACTGTAGAGGCCCAAAATGTATCGCTCTGTCTGTCGCGTCACGGAGATCTTGGGTACCAATTAAGCCTGCCAACTCTGTAAAAGGCTACGAATGGCCTATCCGAAAACTTTTCAACCTCGTCTTCTGGCAAACTTTTTCATCAGCAGAAACACAACACCATGAGTAGGTTCCGCTGTAATAGGGAACTTGACTGTACTTAAAATAAAATATTTTGTACCATGCACGAAATAAAACATCAGATAAATATAAGAAAAATGTTAAAAGTTATTTTTAAATCCAATTTCTATTTAATAAGTCAGGTAGAAATATATAAAGTAACTGAGTTGACCGTGACGTCACTCGATTCGATTTCATATTCATTCCATATTAGCAAGACGTTAAAATTCGTTTTGACAGTTCTTAAAAAGAAGCTGATTTGATTAGGAGGCAAGTAGCCTATTTATTTTGCTGGAGTCGCCAACTCGCTTAGCTTTGCGAACACTGGGTCCATTCCATAGTTTGCTGCGCTGCGCCCCGGCGAAATCCATCGCGGGAGTTATGAATAAATTACGTTCACCTTTATTCCTCTTTATTGTTTGCGAGTTTTCTGATGTGAATGGATAAATACTTGTTTATCGTACCATGGTGACGTCAAAAGAGAACTCACCCATTTCACCCAAGCTCAAGTGGTATTATTGAATTATTACCTACAACACAATGCTTGAGTTTACCGTGGGATTTAGTCAATTTTGTCTAAATAATAATTATTGTTGTCTCTCATAATTTTGGATGAGATAAGTCTGTTTGGTGTTATTGGAAAGATAAGTCAAAACAAAAGGCTACTTGACTTGCCTACTATAGTCAAATCAGCTTCTTTTTAAGAACTGTCAAAACGAATTTTAACGTCTGCCTAATATGGAATTAATATGAAATCGAATTGAGTGACCTCACGGTCGACTCAGTTACTTTGTATATTTCTACCTGACTAATTAAATAGAAATTGTATATAAAAATAACTTCTATTCTTGTTTTTCTTATATTTATCTGATGCTTTATATTGTGCTTGGTATAAAATATTTTATTTTAAGTATATAATAGTCAAGTTCCCTAATTTCCCTAAGAAATAAATAATTTATTGCAGAAAACAAAATAGCATATTGGACATTACCTACAGATCAATCGAGGCCTAAGCAGACCAAAAACAAGATGGCGAGAAACATAATACTTATTCATTTTGAGGTGACTGCCATAACATAGCGGGAAATAGTTTAGCTCTTGAAATGAAATGAAATGAAATGAAATGATTTATTTGCCATTAAATGTGGTATACAATGGTGTTAAATATATAATATAAGGAAAAAAACTGTAAGCAAGGGAAGTATATCCACCTGGTGCATCAAAATATTCAATGTATTAGAGGTAAAGATTTACAAATTGAACTTTTTATGAAGGATTTTTATATAGATATTTTATGTATTACTGAACACTGGTTAAAAAATAATGAATTAATGCCTCAATTTATTAATCACCAGGTAGGAAGTTCGTTCACCAGGCATAGTTCCATACATGGTGGGTCGTTAATTATAATAAATAATCAGTTAAAATTTAAGGAACGCAAGGATATTGTGTCCATGTCTGTTGAACGGACTATAGAACTAAGTGCAGTAGAATTGGAGCAATTTATTGTTGTGTGCGTGTATAGGCCGCCATTAAGTAATTTTGAATTATATGAAAGCATAATGGAATCTGTGCTACTGAAAATATCGCCTTCCAGCAAGAAATTACTTATTTGCGGCGACTTTAATGTAAATATTTTAGAAAATTCGACATTAAGTTGTAGGCTGTTGAATTTTTCAAATCATGTAATCTGAACCACATTTTTATGGAGCCTACTAGAGTGACTGCTACTAGTGCAACCTGTATAGATAATATTTTCACAGATATTTTTCCTATTACAAAAAATGTAATCAGCAATTTAGAGTCCGACCATTTAGGTCAATTAATGGTATTTGAAGCTGCTAGGAAAAATACCTTGAAAAAACAGATAACTTTTGTACCAGTAACCTCGGACCGCGTGGAAAGAATGAAACAGAGTTTAGTTCAGGCGCTACCCGTTCTGTCTCCAAACATGAGTCCTAATGATATGTATAATTCATTCTTTCACACATATTATATGGAAAATTATAATACGATATTTACAACAAAAACGGTCACGGTTAGTGATGCATCAGTTTTTAGTGAGTGGGCAACTGCAGAGTTACATCAACGAAGACGTGCATTGTATGCCTTGTATGAGGAACGGCGGTTTAATACGAGTGATGAATTTAAAGAACATGTCAAACAATTTTCGAAACAGTTTAAATTAGATTGTCATACCGCTAAACGTAATTATTTAAGCAAGAAAATTAAAAGTAGTTCCGATATAATTAAAGCAACGTGGAAAGTAATTAACGTGGAGACTGGTCGATCAAAGCAAAGAACAAATGAACTGAAATTAAAAATTGATGGCAAAATTGTAGATTCCAATTTAGAAGTAGCAACAGAATTTGAAAAGTTCTTCACTGATATACCAGTTTCCACAACTAGGCACTTAAATTCATCACCTGCATCTGCCGTTACATTGTTAGAAGATAATGTCACAGAATGTAGTAGAGACCTTGTATTTGAACATGTTAGTACCTCAGATATAATTAAGGCATTTCAATCAATTAATGTTAAAAAAACTTGTGACCTTTGGGGAGTCTCTGTCCATGGTGTTAAATCTTTAATAGAAATTGTAGCGCCTGACTTGGTAGTTATCTTTAATAACAGTGTTGATTGTGGTGAGTTTCCTGATCTTATGAAACACAGTAAAGTCATTCCATTATTTAAATCTGGTAGCACATCCGACCCCACTAATTTTAGACCGATATCAGTGTTACCGACATTCAGCAAAATTTTTGAAAAGTTAGTGTTATTTCAGCTATTGCAACATTTTAACATCAATAATCTAATGCACAATAAACAATTTGGTTTTACACGGGGTCGCTCAACAACCGACGCTGGTGTTGAGCTAATCAAACAGATTTTCGATGCCTGGGAGGAGTCACAGGATGCCTTGGGTATCTTCTGTGATTTATCTAAGGCTTTCGATTGCGTCTGTCATGAAACACTGATCAGGAAATTGCACTACTATGGAGTGAGAGGATCGGCACTGAATTTAGTCAAATCTTACTTACACGATAGAATACAAAGGGTCGACGTGAATGGACAGCGCTCACCGGGGTCACTAGTCTCTATGGGTGTACCGCAGGGATCAATATTGGGGCCTTTCCTGTTCCTTATCTACATTAATGACCTGCCATATCTTGTAAAGACCCACCATGATATAGTATTGTTTGCAGATGATACTTCCCTTATTTTCAAAGTCAAACGTCAGCAACAAACTTGTGAAAATGTAAACAATGCTATTTCCGAAGTAGTTAATTGGTTTAGTGTTAATAACTTATTGTTAAATAAGAAAAAGACTAAATGTATTAAGTTTGTAACGAGTAATGCTAAAAATGAACAAGCAAGTGTCGTTGTGAAGGATGAGGAATTGGAACTGGTAGATAGTACAGTTTTTCTTGGCATAACTTTAGATTCTAAACTTCAGTGGGGTCCCCATATTGCTACCCTCTCGAATAGACTGAGCTCTGCAGCATTTGCAGTGAGCAAGATCCGTCAGTTAACAGACGTGGAAACAGCTCGATTAGTTTATTTTAGTTACTTTCACAGCATTATGTCATATGGTATTTTACTATGGGGCAGTGCTTCAGAGATAAATACCATATTTGTTCTGCAGAAGAGGGCTATTCGAGCAATATACAAAATGAACCATAGAGACTCACTTAGAGATAAGTTTAAGGACATTAATATAATGACAGTGCATTGTCAATATATTTATGAGAATATTATGTATGTACATAAAAACATTTGTAAATTTAAGAAAAACTGTGATGTACATAATATAAACACTAGAAATAAGCATAAGCTTGCAGTGCCCTTCACTCGGCTCCATAAAATTAAAAAATCATTCATGGGTAATTGTGTAAGATTTTATAACAAACTTCCTAATGCCATCACTGAACTGTCTTTTAATCGATTTAAACATTATGTAAAGCGTATACTGATCTCTAAAGCCTACTATAGCACACAAGACTACATGAATGATGAAACACTGTGGGATACAAGTATTGCTGAAAACCATTAATTATATAGCTTATTAATGATGATATTGATAATTCAATGTATTTTTACACAATTTTTTTGACATTTAGAATTTATTCTAGAAGTTTTTATACTAGTATTTTTTTATACAATTTAGATTGATATCATTTTATTAAATCAATGTAGTTTTAAAACAATATTGTTTATTGCACCAATAAATTGCTCTGATATTTAGAATAAGATGAATATTGTACACTGTTGACAATTTAAAAGTGCTTATTGTAAGCCTATTTGAATAAAGAATATTTTGATTGATTGATTGATTGATTAATATTAGAGCTAAACACATTTAGGCTTTAAAAAGCCATGAAAATTGTGATATTCTAAGTCTAAGTTTAAATCCAAAATAAAACCTAGGAATTTTGTGGTATCACATTCTACGAGCCTCTAGCTGTCCATCTTTTTAGCAGTATGACGCAATGAAGACAAATGTAGCATAGAAGATGTTGGGGCAATGCTAAATCTGTAAATCTACACAAATCAATGCCAATACCAGGACTTGGGCTTGCAACCTGGATTTATATGGATTACCTAGATTTAGTCCTCCCAAGGGTGTCGTAAAAGTCGACAGTGGGTTTTAGGTGCAATTGTGTTGTGAGCATAGGAATTGGTCACTGCAATATAACAATTTTTGGGAATACAGGCGTGTGCTTATGTGCGAAATGTCATTTGATATTAAATTTGCCAGTCGCTTTTCGGTGAAGGAAAACATCGTGAGAAAACCGGACTAATTCCAATAAGGTCTAGTTTACCCTTCGGGTCGGAAGGTCAGATGGCAGTCGCTTAAAACTAAAAACTAGTGCCTACGCCAAATCTTGGCATTAGTTGTCAAAGCCGACCCCAGGCTCCCATGAGCCGTGGCAAACGTGGCGCCCACCCGGTTCTTAGGGACACCACAGAATACGCAAGTAGCCCATTAAGTTTCTTATATATCTAAATACTGAGCTTGAAAAACAGAAAGCCGTCGGATTCGGCAAGAAACGCCGAAAAAGTAAGGCGCTCCGATTTATCGTAGCAGCAACGGTTATCAATGGGGCTGGAACACGCAACTTACTTTATGTGTGTAAGTAATGGAAGAAACACGCGAGTCAAATGTACTGTAGATGTAAATTCAACGTGAAATTTATGAAAGAACCTAAAACATATCTAGGTCTCTCATTAATCATTAAGCATAAATAATATCATACGGTATAAAAGCGGTAGTGACCTAGTGGAAATAACGGCCGAATTTCAATCCGGAAGTCGCGAAATCAAATCCTGGCTCGTATCTATAGTATTTTGGAGCTTCCGTGCAAAATGTGATTTTATATTTACCAATAGTTTTTCTGCATAATAATATACATCTGCGAAAAAATTCAAAGTCCGCATTGAGCTAGCGTGGGGACTATTGCGCGAGCCCTCTCGTGCTTGAAACGTGTATTATTAAATTATATTAGTATAAAGTTACTATGCACATTAAGACATTAATAAATAAAAAATAAATAAATAAATATAATAGGAAATTGTTACACAGATTGACTGAGTACCACGGTAAGCTCAAGAAGGCTTGTGTTGCAGGTACTCAGACAACGATATATATAATATATAAATACTTATATACATAGAAAACATCCATGACTCAGGAACAAATATCTGTGCTCATCACACAAATAAATGCCCTTACCGGGATTCGAACCCGGGACCGCGGCGTAGCAGGCAAGGTCACTACCGACTGCGCCAGACCGGTCGTCGATTCGTCGGTCGATTAATGAAAGTAACTTTTTGAAATAGCTCGCAAAATTACCAGATCGAAATTAAATTATCTTCAAAACAGAGAATAGTCATTTCATTCAGAACAGGGAGCAAAGTCATTTCATTCAGAGTTGCGTTGACAAGCGAAGGTAATCGCTTACTATCGCGAAATTTTTTGCTTATTTTCTCCCTATATCATGAAAAAACAAAGGAATCTGACAAAGTCGATCTCAATTTCAAACCAAAATATATTTTCAGAGTTACTATATAAGTATGCAGCAGGCCGCGCGTCGATATTTCTGTGTAACATCTTACACCCTACTATTTTTTGGCTTTACGCCTTCCGTATATTCGTCAAAAGGGTATCGCTCAGGAACATCCTATAGGGCACAGCTATTACACTAAGTCGGTGGCTACAGGTAAGCTATCTGTGCCTAGAATTCATAATTATTTTGGTGACAGATCGCTAAAAAAGCGTATTCCATATCTGCTCAATAGCTTACCTGAAGCCATCCGAAGTGAAAAGCACCCAAACAAATTTAAAACTATGCTAAAAAAACATTTCCTATATATATTACAATTATCCTCTTTGCTTCGTCTTCTAGATTATAAATAAACACAATGTAGTTTCACGCAATGCTGGCCTGTAACACTGAATTTGAGAGAATAGAAAAAAGAAATATTCAAAAGCGTATTGACATATGACATTTCCATCATTCACAAATTTTCAGTGCTAAACGTAACACTTTTTTCTCTCTTTAAAAGCTTTTTTTCAGCGTAAAATTAATTTTATACCTATAAGTATGGGGTAATATAAACCAAAAGGATCGGCAACCCGAGTATCCACTGCATAACATAATGGAACTTAAATAAGAATAGAACAATATCACAAATTTATACAATCTCCAATCAACGTAAAAGGTCAGTCTTTTTATATTTCAGCAATAAACATCTATTTCAGCAACAAATACACTAGCTACAATGTATTAATAATAAAATATATGAAATCTTATGCTTGGATGAAATTGGAATAAGTGCAAAAGTATACAATTCTCACGTACACGGTCAGCACTGCGGGCAGCTTATGGGGCTGTCACTTTGCTTACTAGCGTGGTTAAATATGCCTGGATGTAATTGAAATTACAAAAATATACATTTTGACATGGCTCACGTGCATTGTCGGCACTGCGGGCAGCTTTTGGGGCTGTCACTTTGCCTACTAACGTGAATTTAATACTATGCCTGGAAGAAACTTAATAACATGACAAATATCTGCAGTTTGACAGTTTCTCACGTGTATGGTTCGTAATGCGGGCTGCTTCTGGGGCAGTCACTTTACGTTCTGACGTGAACCCATACGAGCACTGCGGGCAACCTGTGGGGTTGTCACTTTGCCGTCAAAGCCTGTTGCCGTTATGAAACCCTCTCATCAGCTGCATAAAAGTCATCTATGTCATGATCTATCGATATAATACTTACAGGCGACTTGCGCGGCGATGTTTACTCGATAAGGGATGAGGATACTAATCAGCTTGAAACCATAAGAACGACCTTTCATTTGCCAGAACAATCAATGAGCCCCACTAATCCGCCGGCCCGTCCATCATCGGAACTGTCCCCACCGGCAACTCCAGGCATACCACTGCAGACATCCGAAGCACCTACACAAGCAATTGAGCAACAAAAAAAAAAAAAAAACAACGGCCACCGCCTCTGCACCAGATGTTCCTGTACGCGATACACCGGAAGTAACTTTGCTACAAGGAGATGAGACTCTAGACAACACTCTTCTATAAATACTGGGTGAGGATCCGACACTAATCCAGCAATATGGAAAAGAAATTCAAACCGATTGGACAAAGCGTCTACAGTACATTGCGACTAATGGCTTGACCACGGAAGCTCGCAAGGAACTATGTGACAGACACTTACCTCCTATAAACTGCATTTTGATTGACGCTCCAGAACTTAATCCGCAATTAATAGCTGCGGTCTCGGATGCAACAGTTCAGCGAGACAAAGGTATACAATTAAAACAAAAACAAATTGGACGAGCAATATCATTCGTTGGTGAGGCTCTCAGTACTTTAAAGTAGACAAGACCAGATATAAAACTTCAAATGGATGCCTGCCGTTTACTTTGTGATAACCAAAGCCTAGACTCAATCACACGACGAAACGTTATCCTCTACAAAATAAAAAAGATATGAAAGTACAAATACAAAGACGAACATAGATAAATTCCTATTTGGTCCGGAAATTTCCGAAACATGTAGGACTGCAAAATCCATATCTAAGTCGGGAGCCGACCTGAAATTACCCATGTCATATAACAAAAACTTTGACCCTAAACATAATTTAATCTGGAAGGCTTCTCCTCCAAGTCACAGGCATCAGGGGATCCAGAAGAGCAGGGAGCCTGCCTCTTCCAGGAGTCAGCACGCGAGCAGCTCGCGCACATCGCGTCGAGCGTCCCTCCACAGGTACCTACTTGCTTCGCCGCTAGCTGGAACACCGGTGAGTCACACAGGGAGACTGTCCCATTTCTATTATCAATGGTCACTGCCGACACGAGATCCAGTGACGTTATCATGGATAGCCGGATACTAGATAATTACACAACGCCCGGTGGTGCAAGTTCACCCTCCCAAAGAAAGAACCTTTCCTATTAATGAAAAGCTTCTATTTTTGAATGTAAACCATGTACTTAGTGGACAATATTTATCACCTATATTTTTAATCCCAAAACCAAATGGTAAACATAGATTTATCCTTAATCTTAAAAACTTTAACAAATTCATTAGCACAGAACATTTTAAACTGGAGGATTTAAGGACTGCCTTAAAACTGTTTTCTGAGAGATGTTTCATGAGTACTCTAGACCTTAAAGACGCTTATTTTTAATGTAAATGAAATTCACGAAAATATCTCCGATTTAAATTTAATACAAAATTGTATAAATTTAACACTTTCGAAACCGGGCTCTACGCGGCGCTACGACATTTTCGCTACATACGGGGAAACCCATGTAATCGGCTACGCTTCTACGAGCGGTGTGCCCGACAGTCGGGTTCTTGGTAGCGAAAGTGTTAATGTATTACCATTTCGCCTTAGTACTGCTCCATTTGTATTCACCAAAATAATGAATCCAGTCACGAAATTGCTTAGAACTTGTGGTTACATATCCTCTGTGTATTTAGATGATTTTCTCTTAATAGGACGAACATATAATACTTGTTTGGAAAATATTTTAGCTACAAAACAACTTTTAACATCTTTAAGATTCATTATAAACGAGGAGAAGAGTAACATGAGACCCAGTACTATTAAGTGTAACTGTTTAGATTATATAATAGACACTAAACATTTCCAAGCCACTTTGCCTGATGACAAAATCATAAAATTAAGAAATAATTAAATCTTTATATTGATTTTGCTCGTTTAATCGGCTTGCTTTACGTGTCCTGCGGTAGAGTACAGTCTCTCTTTATGTTTAAGAATTCGAAGGACAAAAATATCTCAGCTCAATGAACGATCCCGATGACTTTGAAAGATATATGAATATTCCTCAGTCACTAAAAGCAGACTTTCATTGGTGGTGTCGCGCCATAACCAAACCTAAAAACAAAATTAAATATGACGCCTACTGCTTGGAAATTTTTAGTGACGCCTCTACTTCGGGATGGGGAGCTGCATGTGGAGAGGAAACTGCAGGTGGTCCTTGGTCCATAGAAGAAAACCACAACCATATTAACTTTCTAGAAATATTGGCAGCCTTTTATGGCTTACAAACCTTTGCTAAAGGTATGTCAAACCGCCAAATCTTACTTCGTATTGTTAACATGACAGCAATTTCTTATATTAATCGAATGGGTGGTATGCAGTTTCCTCACCTCAACCAAGTAACAAAGAATGGTGTGAGACACGGAATATTTCAAATCCTCGGAGAACACTTTAGCAGACGTGGAATCGTGTCGCTCTCACTCAGATTTCGAATGGGAACTAAACAATTTCAGTTTCAATACGATTATCAAGACATTTGGTATACCGGAAATAGACCTCCTTGCCAGTTATTTAAACAAAAAATGTCTTGCATACGTGTCTTGGTACAAGGATCCACAAGCATTTAACATAAATGCATTCACCATTCCAATGGAGTAAATTCTTCTTTTACGTGTACCCCACTTTTACGATGATTCTAAAAAGGACAAGAAATCATAAGAGACGAGGCTACAGGTATAATGGTAATCCTTTTATATTTTGGACCTAACAGCGACTTGATCATATCTAATTTCCAACGATCGCAGCGTACACTACCGAGTTACCGTAGTTACCGGAATCTTGTCCGGGAGTCGCTACTAAGACGGGACCCCCCCCGTCATCCATCAATATAATGGTTGCCTCCCTATATGATAATTTTCTAAAATCAATACGAAAACTCTTGCTTAAAGAAATGGTACAGTTTCTGCACTATCAATAACTTAGATTTATTTACTTCCTCAAAAACGGATTTTTTTTTCTGATTAGCAAAAATGCTACGCTACAGGACGGGGGGGGGGGGCGTATGCTACGGGTCCCATTGACCTTAGCAGTGGAAAATTTCGCTGGCTTGGTTGAAGTCTTGGTTGCTCAGTTGGCAGAGCGCTGGAGTATCGATCCAGAGGCCGTGAGTTCAGGCCTCACCCAAGGCAGACATTTTTCCACTGTTAAATACCTATATTAATTTTTCTTACTCAGTTGTATGAAGCTAACGCTCAATATGATACTTTAAACAGCTGTAGGTCCGCTCTGTCCCTGATTTTAGGCGCACATATCGGCAGCGATGATCGAATTAAACGCTGCTTTAAAGGCGTTTATAAAATACGCCCGCCTTTACCGAAATATAATCAAACATGAAACACTTCATTAGTACTAGATAATCTAGCATCCTGGTTCCCCAATCAAAATCTTCAATTAGATCAAGAACTAGAAACTCGTCACTTTGCTTACGCTCACAGAGACCAAACTTTGGCTAAACTTCTTCTAAATAATGTTACATTTCATACTAATGAAATCACTATTAATATTCCAGACCTCATTAAAACCTCCAGACCGGGCGCAGCCCAACCTATGTTAACTTTGCCAAATTGTTACGTGCCAACCACGATTCTCTTTTAATAAATCTTAAAGATTGTGACTTTCAACAGAAAATAAATAATTGTCTGAAGACTGTAGTAGAATGGCTCAGTTCAATTAACCTAAATGTTAATACAAGTAAAACTAAAGTCATGCAGTTTAGGAACTACAAAACCAATCCACTGAACATCAATATTGAATACGAGGACACCATAATACAAGATGTAGATAGTACTAATTTTCTAGGCGTCTCCATAGACCCACATTTAAATTGGAAATCTCACGTGGAAAAAATTAATAAAAGAATTTCCAGTCAGTGCTATGCCTTGTCCATTCTATCGAATTCATGTTCAGTGGATATAGTAAAAAACGCGTACTATGGAAATGTGTATCCCTTGTTGAGCTACGGTTTGATTTATTGGGGAGATTCGGTTAATGTAGAAACAACATTCATTCTGCAAAAGAAATGCATCCGAATCATATATCGCTTGTACAACAATGAGTCCATAAGGCACGTCTTTAAAGAAAATCATTTTCTTACATTAACTGGACTGTATATTTACCAGCTTTGCCTATTTGTGTCGGACAATAAATGTAACTTTTCATTTTTCTCTGAACAACGTGATAATGTGAGATCACAATACAAATATAACATATTGCTCCCGGCAGTCAGAAATGCAGCTTATTGTAAGAGTACATTTATAGCAGCAATCAAAGTTTTCAATCACCTACCCTCATGTATAAAAATGTTAAGCGGGAAAAAATTCAAGCAACAGCTAAAAGGGTGGTTGATTGATCACGTCTTTTATGATATGCATGAATACTTTATGTATGAGACTAACTAGCATGTGAACCAAATAGCATGTAGTATTAGTTTTAGTATATTATTAGTTTAAGTAATATTGTATACCCGAAAAGGGTTACCGTTGAGACATATGTTTGTGTAAAAATTGTAATCTATAACACGGTAAACAATAAATCATTTCTATTCTATTCTATTCTATTCTATTAAAAACCCCATAAGTCCGTAACCTCGTAAACGATAAGTCGTTGGATTCGACAAACTTTGGGAGAATGCGGTATAGATATTACCTTGTTTACCGCGCATAGTATGCGACCTACACATCGATTTAAACTTCCGTAGTTTAGATCGATGGACCTACAGCAACCTCTAAGGCGTGTAGCTTAGAATTTAACCTGGACTTAATAAGAAAGACCGCGGGATGGAGCGGCTCTTCAACTATATTTGGTAAATTCTGTAACCGATATACTAATGGGACAAATAACTCAACCTTTGCCAAAACTAATAATTATGTCTAATTGAATGACCGGTTTTATACTTATGTAACTATCCTAATATAAACCAAAAAATTGTGCTCGAAGTAAATTAATTGTTGTTTACTGACTTGTTTCCTTCCTTTTTTGTTCGATATTTCACGATTTCTCTCAATATCTACATTGTGTTTATTTATAATCTAGAAGACGAAGCAAAGAGGATAATTAATGATTAAACGAACTTACCTGAAGTGAAGTTCTATCATAATTATCCGAGTTGCTTCGTCGAATAGATTAGAATCCCGCCCTCCCGTTCATTCTCAACCCCATCGTGAAATATCGTCAATACACAAACACACCTAACATAGGTAAGGGTGGACTGCATATTTAATTATGCATACAGGTATGCACTTATATTAAATATGGTTATATCTCTGAACTAAATGATGGAAATGTCATATGTCAATACGCTTTTGAATATTTCTTTTTTCTATTCTCTCAAATTCAGTGTTACAGGCCAGCATTGCGTGAAACTACATTGTGTTTATTTATAATCTATTCGACGAAGCAACTCGGATAATTATGATAGAACTTCACTTCAGGTAAGTTCGTTTAATCATTAATAATTTATATTATCTATTATTTAAGAAGTTTAATGATTTTTCTTTAAGTTAATTTAATTGTTTATGTAATTGAGAGACTGTTGATCCCACAGACAAACTCGTTCTGTTCCAGAGTTTTGTGGGACTATATGTTAGACATAAGTTTGTCACTGTATATTAATAACAATAAATAAAAATAAAATAAGCTATACTTCTCTTTCACAGCCAAGCGGGTAATTTGGCGTATGTACTACTGGCGTTAAGAGGATACGATACCGAAGCACGAATTCAAATTTGAGATTTTTAGGTCTTTATCGCCGTCGCGCTGACGGGGGTGGAACCCACAGAGAGGCCCTGTGTGCGTGCGCGCGGCGCACGCACACACCCGCGTCCGCGGCCGGCGCAAGTACTTACTCGCGCTCAAGCGCTCTCTATATTTTGTCTAGTTTCGGACTTCTGATGCAATAATGTTTTGGACTCCGTGAAGATATTAAGTGTACTGATGTGACTAAAATGCAAATTTGTAATGTTTTAAGGAATGGTAGAAACAAAATTCCTTATCTTATACATAATGTGATTATCTTGAAAGATGATTTCTTTTAAAATAGTCACATTGTTAGCGAAATAAAGTTATTCGGTATGTAAAAAGCTAAAACCTTTTCGATTTCAAAGAGAAGCCATATCATAATCTGAATCCTAGGTCATAGGCCAATCTAGACCCTTTCACAGTAAAAGTAAAACTGACTTCTGTAGCAAATAAAGGACGGTGTTCTAGAGTGGCCTAGGATTCTACATAATTGGTTGACAGTATCTACCTACCAAAAATGTATGTGAATCTTATTCTTTTTTTTGCACATGTTTGACAGAAGTGACAGCGTAGGAAAATTTAACTAGGTAACAATTTGGTACCTATTATACTTACCAGACACCGGATTATGTTCCAAGGTAATTACAACTTTTTAGCAGAATTCTAACAAAAAATCTGCCAAAGCATAAGGACCTTTTTCAGATGGAAAGCTACATATGCATCTTATATTTCTAATTTTCTAGGGTTGTGTATACATATTACCTACCTAGCATTAGAAATACAAGGTTTAGCACAGAACAAGACCAACCATAAAAATGCTTAACTAATTTGCCAGCTAAATTTAAACCTAGGTATCGGTACTTAAACGTATTGATTGATATTTTTATTATTTAAAACTTATTTATACTTACATATCAGCATTTCTGTTACCATAGAATTAAAACGTATATAACACTCATTTCAACTACTAACTAAGGGCATCTGTAATCTACATACAAATAAGGCCCGGTTAAAAGTCTCGAAATGTTATGTACATTTTATAATTAGATAAGTGTAAATGGGTCAAAAAATTGGGTCCATGTGCAATTGTGCATTAAGTAGGTGCACTTTTCCCAAATTGCTGCATGTATGAAATAAGGCCCATCAGTAACTTAACAAAAAATAAGGTATTTACATACCGAATTAAGCGTAATTAGGTCGCTTAACTTCAAACCTGGATAAATCCATTCTGCTACAAGGTTAATATATATTTTTTATATATTCAATCTTAAAGCAGAATGGATTTAAGTACCCAAGTTTGAAACTAAGCGACACAATTGATAGTATGTATCTAGGAGATATTTTCTTTACAAAATCGTATTATTCAAGAGCGCTATGATAAACGCACGACGAAATAAAGTAAAATTTACAATATTTACCGATGAGATTGTGCTCTGTGTGTAATGGTAAACATTAATAATATGAAAAGTAATTGTTTCAGTCAGAGCATCTTCACTCGTCAATTTCGTCTTACTCTTTAGTTGTGAAACATGGGTGACAAAGGACGGTCGCCGGAAGGAAAAGAATAAAAATATACGGATACCTATATATATTATAATATTTATCCCGTAGGACAGCAGGTTACTTCAAAGTTCTTTAATTAACTACCTAATTTTAATGTTGTCTTCGGTTCCCGTCGTCGTTCGTCGTTCGTCGAATCCCGGTAAGGGTATTTATTTGTGTGATGAGCACAGATATTTGTTCCTGAGTATGTATTTATCTATTTAAGTATGGTTTTGTATTTATCTATGGGATATGAGTTAAATTGTGGCGTAGGCGAGAGGCTGGCAACCTGTCACTGCAATGT
Source organism: Leguminivora glycinivorella (assembly GCF_023078275.1). NCBI lineage: Eukaryota > Metazoa > Arthropoda > Insecta > Lepidoptera > Tortricidae > Leguminivora > Leguminivora glycinivorella. The sequence continues at coordinate 23,724,185 of NC_062978.1, read as the reverse complement.
CACAGTTTCGTTTTCTTTCAACCTCTTATTTGCCAAGAGTGGCACTGAAGCTTTAGTAGTTTCATGTGTTCTGCCTACCCCTTTATGGAATACAGGCGTGATTGTATGTATGTATGTTATCTATTTAAGTATGTATTATTTATTTATTTATTAGTAAAAACATGTTTACATGACATTACAGTAAAACCAATGCGTCACGAAACTTAGATAACAAAAAAGAAAAAAAAACAGTAAGTAAGAACATGAAAAAAAAACAAACAATAAAGTTTAAAACTAAACAATTTATTTGGGCGATGACGTAACAGCGTGGCTCCGTTGCGTCGTTTGCCCCGGTGTAGGATTCGGCAAGTTGCCCCGGAATCGCCGAAAAACCACACCTTTCGGCCAGAAGTCTGCGCTCGCGATGGTGTCCTGCGCTATATCGTCGCCTAGCACCCATAGTACAAGCTTTGCTTAGTTTGGGGCTAAGTTGATCTGTGTCCCCAATATTTATTTAATTACTTACCATAATCATAATGTAATAAAATGTGCATTTTTTCGTCGTTACCAACATGCATACCAACCATAAAAATGCTTAACTAATTTGCCAGCTAAATTTAAACCTAAGCTATTTAAACGTATAGATACTTTATATACTTTTATTATTTAGATCTTATTTATACTTTTCGGCAAAGCATTTTTGTTACCGCAGAATTAAAACGTTGGTAATAATCATTTCATCTACCTACTAAGGGCATAATTATGTAATGTTGCTTGTGCAAACAAGGCCCGGCTATTAAGTTTCGAAATGTTATGTACATTTTATAACTTGATAAGTGTAAATGGTTCAAAAATTTCGTGCAGTAAGTAAAAAAGTAAAAAGTAAGTATTATTAAACAGAAAAACTATGGGTCTTATTTGATGCAGGTATGAAATAAGGCCCATGCCGCCCATGTGTCCACATGTTCACAACCTTCGATACCCAAGAAGTAGCGTTGCGGAAATAGAGATGGATCGGATATAATCTTCAAAGATGAGCTATCATCAGCGCCAGTATTTGAGTGGTGGCCTCAGAGTGGAAGGCGACCCCGCAAACGCCCAGTACTTATGATACACAATACACATACATACAATACATTATAATATAATATATTGCCCCGTAGGACAGCAGGCTACCCCACACTACTTTAATTAAGTACCTAATTTTGTCCCTTTAAACTTAATATGAAATAAAGTCTGCATATCTTGACCACATTGACCTTGACGCACTGCTTGTTAAGACTTGAACCCTCTAATTTAGAGTACCATATCCTAAATGCATAGTCCTGAATAAATGTGTTTTAGACGACAGACCGTAGTATAAATACTTATCACAAAAATTGATGATTGAATTTATGAACACAATGTTTACACAAAGTTATAAATGCTGCTCCGATTTTTTGCGAGCTACTTGGCTGACAGGAAACAGTATGTGCAACACGGCTGTTTCGTATCTAAAACCTTTCACACTCGCTCTGGTGTTAGCCAGGGTTCGATACTTGGACCGTTGCTTTTTGGAATCATGATAAATGATCTAGCAACAACTCTAAAATTTGCCCGGTGCTTGCTTTATGCTGATGATCTCAAAGTCATTTACGGTGTCCAAGAGGTCTCGGATTGTGTATCTCTCCAGGTAGATGTGGACAGAGTGCATCAATGGAGTCTCCAAAATAAGCTGACGTTTAATGCCTCTAAATGTGCCGTTATGACATTCAGCAGGGCTCGTCATCCGCTTTACTATGAATATTACCTGGGATCGGAGCCATTACCCCGGGTTGACAGTATTTGCGATCTGGGCGTCATTCTCGATTCGCATCTAAACTTCCACGAGCATATGATAACATTAGCTCGTGACTGCTACAAGAGGCTAGGGTTCATTATTAGGAACCCGAGGGATTTTCAAGACTCGAATACTGTAAAGCTTCTATATACTTCATTAGTCCGTAGTAAGCTTGAAGCAGCTTCCTCTGTTTGGAATCCTTATGAGGCATCCTACATCCTGCTCCTGGAGAGAATACAGAAAGTGTTCCTCCGGTTCTTATATAAAAAAGAGTTTGGGTATTACCCTTTTTATATCCAACCAAATATTTGCTTGGTTGTTTAGGCTTCAACTCCTTAGAGGTAAGACGAAATTTTAAGCATCTCACTACAGCCTGTGGCGTCTTACGAGGTGAATCAGACTGTCCTGAACTCGTAGCGCAATTACTGCGCCTTTATGTCCCTATGCCGACCAGAGTCAATTTCCGGCCTCGTGATCGTGGTTTATTTGTAGGCCCAGTATCGCGAACCGTGTCTCACAGAAAAATCCTCTTGTTCGCCCTTTGCCCCTCCTGAATGCTCTCTTAGCATCAGCACCTGAGTGCGATTTATTTGCTGGCAGATGGAGTGCTGTGCGCGATGAATTATTGAGGTTCTGCGAGAGGATGGATGTACGTCTTTCAACAGTTTATCATGTATAAAAAATGTTTTGTACCTGTTTTTAGTTTTTAGTTTTGCAGTGATTTAGTACTTAATACTGTCATGCTGTATCACTATTTTTGAAATAAATAAATAAATAAAACTTAAGAAGCGAGCGATGGGCCTTATTTAAAGAAGTAACTATTTGTGATTCTATGTCTGCGAAGAAAATATACAAAACGGCATGATTGATAAAACTTAGAAGAAATATAAGCACTGGGCCTTATTAAGGGCAGGTACTGGTACCAACCTGAACAAACTATGTATTACTAAATAAGGCCCATCATTTTTTTAAATATTTTAAAACATGACTTAAATTATTAATATTATGTCTGTTTTTATTGTGTGTAAATAAGTACATATAATATGACTAATATAACTACTTACCTAATTGGTGTTCGGCAGAATAGTAATAAATAAACAATGATGACCGAATACCAAATTTTCGGCAAAATGGCTGAAAAGACCGAATACCAAATAGTTGCCTAATATTCGTGGAATCTATCGTAAAATACAGCATAACTTTATAATTGTTACTAGTAAACCAATGACGAGAAAAGTTATGCATGTATAAAATAAACCTATACCTGTATGCAATTGTTACGTACCTATACTTATAAAAATATGGACTTAGTATTTCCACAGAATATATAATACAGATTCAAACTTTCACGATTTTTACACATATTTAAAATTGCAAACGGGACTTAATCGCGTATTTACTATGTTTTAAACACTAACCTCCGACGTTTCATGGATGGCATTGTCCCCGTGGTCTCGGAGCAGACTGGTCTTTTTTGGACCACCAATTTTAAATATGAACATATAATAGTACGTATTTCTAACTAAAAAGTTCGTCAAACACGGTATGTCGATATTTCGACGTAGTATATCGATAACTTTTCACATCACTAGATTATCGACATTAGATGTCGAGTATTTCCCATCACTTTATTTCAGTGTACGTATATAAAAACTTAGCCCCGCCCCCAAATTTGGTGCGATAGGGACAACTGCAGCTCAGGCGCGAAATCCCGCGTAAAAACTGCAAAAATCGAGGTTCCGCTCTCGACTGTTTCCTCCTCCAAAACTTAACCAATCGTTACGAAATTTGGAAATCAGAATGACAAGGAAATTATCTGTGTCGGACCGTTTCGTTTTTTTGGATAATTGATCTCAGTTTTGAATACCACGCCTTTCTTTCTGGCAAATTCAATTAAGCCGTTTTGGCCAACTTTGAGAGGCTCTAATTCCTTTTAAAACAAAAATATCAAAAAAAGCAAAACGGTCCGACACAGATATTGATAATAAAAGTCTGTGTTGAAAAAACCATTGATCTAGCTTCAAAAACCAGAGAGGAAACAGGCGAGAGCGTTTGTATGGAGAAATGAGGGGTATCGTAGCGTCTTAAGGTCAAATTACTTTACCCACTAGTGGATACAATGTGTTTTTACCCGCTGGTATTAAAGGACAAAACACGTGTTTCCGAGCTAGTGAGGGAAAAATATTATTACTGTGAAAGTGGGTAATTACTAACTGTACTGTGTAAGTAGATACTTATATAAAATATGTGTGTGTGTTGTCTGAAGGGAAATCTTAATTTACATTTTCGGGCTTTTTCAATTAAATGAGGAATAAGCTATTTCTTGAAAAATCTCAATGGGCTGCTAAATATGTCAACGTTTTGACACTCTATTATACAACTTGAGCGTTTAATGTATGACTTTGTACGTATGTTAATTTCAATGCATCATGGCAACAAAGGGCCAGTTGCATCAACCACATTTTTACAGACATCATCGTCACGCAGCAGACGACTATGGAATTTCCCAAACAATAAAATTTAACGAACGCTTTAACGGTGACAGACGACGGTTTGACGCAACCGGCCGGTTTAATGCAACCGGTAATTGTAATAAATTTAATTTTCCTAAAGTTCCGAAGTATCTCCCAAATTTTCCAAATTTTTTGACAAAACAGGATCGTCAGGGAGGAAACAGAAGTTTGTATCTTGCTACATAACTTACCTCTCACTACCTTGATTTGCCTTTATATTTATATAATATATTTGTGTATGTTTTTATATGTATATATATTTTTTTTGCTATGTATTGTATGTATTTTATTATTTAGGTATAAATAAAATATTTATGTTTATGTGACTACTTATTTCTTAGTTTTTGATGTGTGCAGTTTTATTCTACACGTAATTTTCATGTTGGCACTACCCGTTTCATTGTTTCTGGTAATTTGTTTCCTGCTACCCAAAGGTTGTCTGGTAGAGATCGCTTTTAAGCGATAAGACCGCCTGTTGTTACCTAGTTTTAATCGTTTTATTAATGTAATCTCCTTTTAATAAGTGGTGCACAATAAAGTATATATTATTATTATTATTTGGTTGATATTTATATATTTCTCCTTTTTCAAGGGTTGTTAATTTATTATGCGGGCCATGGCCAAGCACAATAAATATTTTAGAAGTTTTATTGGGTGTCGTTTATAGTCGATGATGTTAAAAATTTCCTAGTTAACCGGCACGTATTCAATATTGTGGCTTTTTGTAGTGTGTATATGAATTGAGAGGGGATCTGCAGAGTTTTAAGGCTATTGTTTAGCGTTTTAGGAATTACTCCAGTCGTGGAAATTATGATTGGTACTATATGGACTGTACTTGCATGCCACTGACGTCTGAGCTCTATTGCCAAGTCCTTATACTTAGTTAATTTTTCATTGGATGTTGATTGTAGATTGTGTGTATTTGGAACAGCTATATCTATTAAATAAATGGTCTTATTGTCTTTGTCAAAAAATGTTATGTCCGGTCTATTAAAATGAATTGTTTTATCTGTTATTATAGTCCGGTCCCAGTACAGTTTGTACTGCTGATTTTCGTGAACTGTCGATGGAGTATATTTATAATATGGTTTACGCACTTCAATAAATTTGTATTTGTGGGCTAGATACTGATGGATTATAGCTGCTACCTGATCATGACGGTGTTTGTAGTCTGTTTGTACTATGGATTTACAAGCACCTGTTATGTGTTGAATGGTTTCTGGAGCACTGTTACAATGTCGACATGAGTCAGTCGGTCGGTCTAAGTCCTTAGTTATATGTTTCCTGTAGTTGCGGGTGGCTATAACTTGATCCTGTATCGCTAACATGAAAGCTTCGGTTTCTGGAAAGAGTTCACCCCTCTTCAACCAAGTATTTGATTGATCTTTTATTATTATAATTCAAGTGCCTGTATTTTTTATTGTAATCTTACAATTCAGCTGCGTATAAATATCATGACTCATCCCAAGCGGCTTCTAACATAAGTATTATTTATAAAGTAAATTAACAGGGGAATTCGAAATGTTTTTCAACGCGAAAAATAAAACCTACATAACTGTTTAAATTGAAAGTCAAGCCGCATACCGAAGTAATTGATTTTTATTTATTTAAACTTAATTTAAAGAGTAGACATTGCGGGCTTAACGCCTTGAGACATTGTCTACCATTGGGCTAAACAGGAACATTAGTTAGGTGCAGGATTACACAAGTCAATATCGTTTTTTTTTTTTCAAATTTCCGCTTTCCAACAGGCGTAGTAGGTAGTACCTATAAAAAAATTGAGTTTTTCCTGAAATTAAAGTTCATTGTAACGATGCTGTGCTCTCTGGCCCCACGCAGTGCGGAATTAGCATCCACGGTTGAATATTAAAGGCTCCAACAAACTTACACCTACAGCTGAACAAACCGAAAACTTACAACGCTCCGAACAAATCTCATTAAAACCCTCACAATTTGTACCCCAACTAAACGCAAATATAACTTTGCAAACGTGCCTGCCTTACGAATAGTTATTGAAATATGAAGGGTCAAAATGTTACGCGAAATTGGAATTTATCGCTTTGTCATAAGAGTTATTGATGTTTTTATTATGCTGTAAAACGGAACAGTTTTAATAGCGACAGTTGTAATTAAATTTTGTTCATGTTTTCAAAAGAAAGTTAATTATTATGGATGAGGTAAAGATTTGTTCAACCATTTTTGTTCAATTCGAATATTTATATTCTTGTCAAAAATTTTATCTAGGTGCGATATGAATTTGACACGTCGAAATCATTATCAAATACATAATTTTTGACACTGACAATTATATATCCGATCCATTTTATATATAGACCTTTTATACTCGTAAGGTGTTACAAAATTAGTCACGGATATTTTAATTAACATTAAAACAATAAACTTTTTCATTTACCGAACAAAAAAAAATTGTATTTTTCATATAAAAATAATCACCATGTAGGTACATTTAAAAATACTGATGTGTTACAGATAATAAGAGATAAGAGACATGGTCAATGAGAATGAGTGATCATTAAATGATTGAAATTAAATGATCACTCTGTAATGTTTGTGTGTGTTTAACGTTGCAAATTTGTTTCTAGTTTTTTTCCAAAAAAACAACAGAATCTATGACATTTCATACATATCCGTGACTAATTTCAGACGGATGACTACTATGCCATAATACCCGAAAGAAGTGCCTCGTTGCTTTGTAGAGTGCGGGCCAGTACCAACCCCATCTTGGCTACTATAGCCTGCCGATATGACTCACCTATGGCGCGGCATTTTGAGTGTGTCATGACCGCCACTAGGTGTACCTATTGCTGTATTGTTGTGTTGTTGTGTTGTCTACTTTCTGTTTTATGTTATATGTACTAACAATTAGCTTTAAAATATTCAATAATGTATAAGTACTAACCTAGTTTTGATAGCAAGATACTGTCCCAAAATTACCATTGATTGTCTATTCCTTTAGGATTCGTATGATTCTACGAAAAAATTGCAATGGAATGAAAGTAAGGAATGATAGTGTATATATTTAGTGTATATTTGACCACATTTTTAATCTGTAACAACCTGTCGTGTGTGTGTGTCGTGTGTGTAGCGAAGAAGGCCTGCCAGGGATTGACATAGGCGCCTATTATTAGGACTTCAGAAGACCGTGGTCAATGGAGAGCTTTGGTGCGCCTCGACCTCATGTGGTCGCGACCCTCAGCCATGAGGAACCGAAGAAAAGAACAACCTGTCACCTGTCATAGATATAGATATAGATGTTTATTGGTAAAATATTCACATTTACACGTCAATTCTTTACATACAATGATTATTTAGAAAAAAAAAATCACATTTCACATTGGGTATTCTAAGTAATGCAGACACACATATTACATTAGTAGGTACACGATCCAGTCAATGACCCGTAGGTATCAAGGAACTCATGAATCCAAAGTATAGCAAGCCATTTCGAGTAGGATGGATTTTAGTTTGCGGACAAATATTGCATCGCTAGAAGCTTGCTTTATGTCATCATGCAGTACATTGTAAAGTCTGATACCCATTACATGCACAGACTTTCTAGTTTTTGCGAGGCGGCACGCTGGCACGACCAGCTGGTTACGCCTGCGCCCTGCGCGTCACGCTGCCCCTGAGTTGGCTATGAGTGGGGATCAGATGAAGGTTTTGTCTGACGTAATAGGAATGAAATAGCCTAAAATAAAAGTTCTACTCCCGCATCGCTGGGAGTACAGTGTGGCAGTGAATCTGTGTCAGCTTCAAGTCAGTGACATGCAGTGGACTATTTTCACACCATTGACACTAAACTTGACACAGTTACTGTACAATTGTTCATTGTTATTCAGCGTCAATTTTTTCCTTGAATGGCGAAGTAAAACTGTCAGACGAATACTGTCATTATTGAAAAATTGGCCACAGGAGGCTGCGCAGGATCGGGTCAGGTGATCTCTTATTTCGAAGGTCAAGACTTTGGATCACTGAGCCAAAATATTTAGTTATAAAAGTATCCTGATCAAACCCATTTCAACCAACAATATACCTTACTTAAAAATTCAAAAGAGAGATAAAAACACACGCCTCAGTTCCAAACAATCAGAAACTTTCAGAAACTTTAGGAAACTATGTAAAATGAAAAAGTTTCGGAACCTTTCTGAGTTACCGAATACGTTTCGCTTTTTAGTTCGCGTAAATAAATTGGAATGTTTTTAGTCCGATACATAAATCCATTTTGGGCTGCCGTGTTTATTACCCTTTGCTAGGGATGGGATGTGTCGACAACATTATTCGATATTTTATTTATTTAGATTTTCAATTTAACTATCATGATATTTTTGTGATTCAATTCACATGACAATAAAACGTACCTAACGTTCGTTAAGATTCGTCCCACTCTACAGTTGTTGAGAAAGAAAAAACGCTTCTATAGAATTTAAAAATTTGATTTCTAAACAGCAGAGCGGCTTGTTCCATTGTTTCATTGCCTCTGAGAGTAGGCTAAGGTTGAGTAAAAATATTATTGGCCTCAAAATATGGGATTCAAAAGTTCCCACTCGGTTCAGCACTAAGTATCCAGGACAAGAAGACAAGTCCTAAATATTATATTCTGGTGAAATTTTATGAGAAAAACTAAACTAACATTTTTCATCGACAAAAATCGTATCGGTGCAATGTTCCCCTCCCTGCTCTTTACGTTACTTGCGCTTTCAATTACGTACCCGAGCTTTCCATCACATAAGCTTTTAGGATTACGAGGATCACAATACATTTTTAAACGGATATTTTCTTGTTTTCCTAATCTGTGTGTTATGGGGATCTGCAGTATCTTTAGTATTAACGCGAAAACAAGATAAGGGATTGGGAGAGTTTTTTGGTATGCATGTAAATATTTAACTGAATAATAATATTAACATATTTGCGGACAAGTATGCTATAGCATACGCGTAGGGTTTCCTTTGGCCTATGACAGATGACGTCACTAGCTGCCGGCGAACGTGTCAATTAGGTGCCATCCACTGAGTGCACGAGTAGCGAGTCACCACCTGCCTCGATAACTTGTGCCAACAATGTTATGGCAGGTTTCCCGTTTCTTTGCAATAGCCCAGTCTTTTTTCCACCGAAACTTAAACCAGTACTTTATCCTATATTATCTCCAATAGCTTTTAATGCCTGTTGAAACCGGTTCACGGGTAGATACCCATGTACCTGTACCTACCTGTGAATATACCTGTACATGGTATATTATGTACCTGTGAATGGGCTTCAGCAGGGCGTTCTACATGACATCAAAGCTCTCCAAACGGCCTCTACGTGTTGGATCTATATCCCCACGCACGCCTTATAAATGACTGGACTAGAAAGACCCGAGAGTTTTAAACGGAGATAACAAATAATATTAAGGTATTAACAAATCGTGGTGACGGGTTGTATCTCACTGGAGGAATCTCACTACCTCTTTCCTCCCCTGGGTGTCGTAGGACTGTGTACTAAAGTACCTAATGGTACAGCTGCCAGGCTGAACGGGCTCTTGTAATCAAGCGACCGAGATTGCCTTTCACTGCCTTAGCGGCTCACTTAGTTATAGATTACTAGAACTCGATGGAGCATTAATAAGACAATGCTGCAAACCAAGTTCGACTTGTATGGGACCTGCGTGCGTAACCGAATGGCACAAACGCTCACGAAACGAAACGCTCGTAGATATCTATCTCTATCGCTCTTGCGTATTGGCGCGACAGAGGCAGTTGGCGCGATAGAGCCAGACTAACTTTCGTTTATCGAGAGATCGAAGGTTTGATTTCATCGCGTCGCGTCACGTCACATCACCGTAAGTGCCCTAAGCCTAAATTTAACTGGTCCATTTTTTCCATGTTTGATAATGAGTGTCCACCAGTTATATATGGTAGGCGTGTTCAGTGGATACATGTAGAACTCAACATCATAGTGTAATAATGGAAAAAAAGGATCAGTTACAATTGCCCCCAGTCGAGATTTGTCCCGCTGTACCTTAGATAATAAATTGTAGCCGTGTATGTCATCGCTTGACAACGCTTTTTCTATTGGGAGAAATCTATATTTTAGTCGGCATTTTGGTCACATGCCAAGATTTTCGATGAATTAAGATGGTTATGATAGAGGGCGGAATGGGAAGACGGAACTTGAAAATTAAACCGTTTTAATAGACTTTCAGGCCATCTAAGGAAGTTATTTTCATAAAGGTGTAATCACACTTACGTTAAAAATTAAGTTTAGTAGATTTAGGTAATTAATTAATTCTTATACCTATGATAATTACTTAGTCATAAAAGGCAGTACTCCTTAACACAAAAAATCTTTATTAGTTAAGATTAGTAGTTAAGAAATAACACTTAATTTGTAATTACATACATACATACATATAATCACACCTGTATCCCATAAAGGGGTAGGCAGAGCACATGAACTACTAAGTTTCATTTGGCAAAAAGGGGTTGAAAGAAATCCAAAATAATTAATAATTTGTAATTATTTATAGAAATAAACAGTTTAGTTTTTTAAATGCAATTTCAATTTGGCAAAACCCCTCCATGCATATTATTATAATGTGTAGACATAGTTGTCATTTCCGTCACTTTATCCATCAATAATAAATTACGTCTTACAGCACCGGAACGGCCCAGCCACGCCATTGGTCTAAGCGCGACAACGGTGAGCGGCAGCTATACGTGCGAATGAAAAATCCCATCGCTGTGTCTCGCTCCAATGTATGGCCGCCGCTCACCGCTGTCGCGCTTAGCCCAATGTCGTAGCTGAGCCGGAAGATATCAGTCAGCAGTAAATCAGGTAGATGATAAGCATCTTAGCGCCATTACAAGGATTAGTCGGCTCGCTGCGCGCGAGAAACATGGCCACTTCTCAACCTTGCCGTGTTACACATAAACATAAAACATATTTATTCAACTTTACAAATTCATATACAATATACACAGAACTTTGAATTTACATGTTGATATATATTATGTTTATTAATGCATATAACATATAAAATAATACAAATTACTTAAACTTACACGATTATTACAAGGAAGCGACGGTGGCCCAGCGGTAAGACCGTGCGACTTTCAATCCGGAGGTCGCAAGTTCGAACCCCGGCTCGTACTAATGAGCTTTTCGGAACTTATGTGCGAAATGTCATTTGATATTTGCCAGTCGCTTTTCGGTGAAGGAAAACATCGTGAGGAAACCGGACTAATTCCAATAAGGCCTAGTTACCCTTTGGGTTGGAAGGTCAGATGGCAGTCGCATAAGGTACTGCATACATTCTGAAACTTCTGAAGCAACGTCTATAAATTTCCCGTTTATTGGAGGTTACTTTTCGATATTTTTTAGCTGTTCAGCTTCTTCATTTTATTAAAATGTCTAAGTGCATTTTCACATTATCCGTTCGATACCGTGCGTATGACCGATGTCCCATACATTTAAGTCGCCATCTTTGATTTTGCCTTTGAAATCCTTCCGACATCCGATATCGGATAATGTGTAAACGCATCGCCTACAAGGACCGTAAGTAGTTAACATTATATAAAAATAATTAAATTTTTGTACCATGGTGCGAAACATCAGTAAAATCGTGAATAAAACCGGAAGGTATCAGTCAGCAGTAAATCAGGGGGGTGATAAGCGTCTTAGCGCCATTAGTAGGATTAGTCGGTTCGCTGCGCGTGAGAAATATGGCCACTCGAGGGAAAAAAGGTGTGAGATGTCTGTATTACGTGTGTCTCGATTACACAGAAGAAAAAAATACATGAACGTCAGTCAAATCCGTCCGCCAAATATAAATAGTACATGTGTTTTTTCTGTATAATCTTACGTAACAACAGTATCATCATTTTTAACTGTTTGGAAGGTATCAAAATAGTTAAGATCAATTTTAATTATTCGGTATCATGTATTTATGTGTCCAGTATGTGTTATATTTTTACAAATGTGGCACGAAACATCACTTCACCTTGTCAACAGTACCGGAATGTATCAGTCAGTAGTAAATCAGGTGGGTGATAAGCCGTCTTAGCGCCATAACTAGGATTAGTCGGTTTGCTGCGCGCGAGAAATATGGCCACTCGACGGTTGGTGTGAGACAGGCGATCAAAATGTCGTATAGAGAAATCTTATTTTGTTGTTATATGGTGCGAAACTTTTGTAATATTATAAATAGTACCGGAAGGTATGACTCAGTTGTTATGTAAACCAGGTGCGTGATAAGCGTCTTAGCGCCTTCACTGGGATTAGACGGTTCGCTGCGCACAAGAAATATGGCCACTCGACGCACGGTGAGAGCTAGGCGATCAAAATGATATATAGAAACATCTTATATTGTTGTGATATGATGCAAAACTTTTGTAAGTACCAAATATTGTGAATACAAATATTGTGGACGCGTTCAGGTGTTTCGGAACGGCAGGCCGTACAGCTGCGGTCGTGCCGTTCGTAGCCCACAAACTGGTCTCGCCGGAATATCGGTTGCCGTAGCCGAATGGCATTTTTTTGACGCGAAACGAAAACGAAACGCCGCAAAAGGTAGTCTGGCTCTGCCGCGCCAATACGCTCGAGCGATAGAGATAGATATCTACGAGCTTTTCGTTACGTGAGCGTTTCGTGAGCGTTTGTGCCATTCGGCTACGCACCCTGCGCTGTCAGCATTTATGCTGAGGCGGGACCATTTCGTAGTAAACTCGACACTTTTTTTTAAATCTTATTTTTAACCCCCGACGCAAAAACGACGGAGTGTTATAAGTTTGACATGTCTGTCTGTGTGTGTGTCTGTCTGTGGCATCGTAGCTCCCGAACGGATGAACCGATTTCGATTTAGTTTTTTTTGTTTGAAAGCTGAGTTAGTCGAAATTTTAATTTTGTGGTTATTGCTATTGTAAAATACCTACATATGTAGATAATTATGTGTTTACCATGAATAAACCATTGAATCTTGAATCTTAATAGATCGATGATAATCGTCTTACGCCGTGTCTTGCGTGGGCGACCGTCGCGCGACCGTCGCCGTCGCGTCTCATACTTCCATATCGATAAGGTTTGATTTCGTATGCGTCGCATCGCCGTCGCGCGACCATCGCGCGACCATCGCCCACGCAAGCCACGGCGTTAGCGCCGTAACTTGGGTTTGTCGGTTCGCCGCGCGCGAGAAATCGGGTAGTGTGAGACAGGCGTTCAAAATGTCATTTATGCTTTCTTTCAAAGTCAGAACAATATTGTGGTCCGATCATAAAGACATCAAATGAGATATAGTGAATAAGGTCAATATGGGACAGTGCGTCTGGCCTTCACATTTGACCTGTTTAAACTAATCATCACTGTTTATTGAGAGTTCATAAGTTGAACCACTAATTGTGAGTAGCAAGTAGGAAAAGTATGAAATCGCAAAAACACGTTAATGAGTAAAAAGGTACATTCCCTTATGACACACTTATTGACCTTATTATAATATAATTTCGTCGGAATCAGAAGTAAGAGAATGAATCAGAACGGCTTGTCAGTTAAATGTTTTATGCTTTTAACAAGTTTAAAATAATGGATTTTTTTTCCCGTAGAGAAGAAAATATATTGATAGGTAGACTTGATAAAATGCATCGGATAAAATTTCACAATACTGTCCTTGAACCGCCGTCTATTCTACTTATGTATGTGTTCGTCTACAGCACACCTCAGACACTGGCGATCAAATATATGAAAGAAGCGCGTTCTTAGCACACAGTCTAAGCTCGTGTATGTGAACGTGTAACGCGTACTAAATATGCTTGTATTAGTGAAATATGACAGGTCAACTGTTCGCGTTTTTGACAGGCGGTAACTGTGAGGTAACCGAGAGGGGGTGGGCGGCACTTTCAGCGGGGAGCGGGAGTGGCCATACTGTACGATAGTACTCTTTATTATACTGTGTCTACAGTTCAGTGCATTTCTTTTTAAGTATTTAGCAGTCGATATTTTATTTGCAACTGCAACGTGCACATAAAGTTAGTTGCAGTTTCATCCATGCCAAATTATTCAGTTAAGAGGCGGCTTACGCAAAACAGTTTTTTTATGTATAATTTTTACAATCCATTTTTATATTATAAATCGGAAAGTGTATGTGTCTGAATGTTAGTCCGTCTTTCACGGCAAAACGGAGTGACGATTTGACGTTTTTTTTTTTAAGTTGAGATAGTTGAAGGGATGGAGGGTGAAATAGGCTACTTTTTGTCTCTTTCCCTTCACTTCCTAAAATGAATGGTTTTTATAATGTGTTTATGTTTTCATATTGTTTTGTAAGTTTGTATTTTACTTTTAAGTAGATTCATAATGATCATAGATGTAAAATCATTAGAAGGATTTTTTTTACTTTTCCCTGAGTAGCACAGTGGAAAAACATTGGGATTCTCTTTCTCATATGAAAATCGAAACAGCTCATAATTCTGATTAGAAAACGTATGAAATATAAAAAAGTGAAATCGACAACAAAATAAAAATCTGGCGCAATAAGGCTGTTGAAATACATACATACAATCACGCCTGTGTCCCACAAAGGGGTAGGCAGAGCACATGAAGTACTCTTTAAGTTTTAGTGCCACTCTTGGCAAAAAGGGGTTGAAAGAAAACGATATTGTGACATTGTAGTGATAAGTTGCCAGCCTCTCGCCTACGCCACAATTTAACCCATACCATATCCCACAGTCGACTTCTACGACACCCACGGGAAGAAAGGAGGTGGTGGTTCTTAACCCGTCACCACACGGATAAAAAAATAGAATAGTAATAAACTAGCTTCCCCTTAACACGCGGAGTATTGGCTGCTATAGCTGTTTAAAATTCAAATCGTTGCAGCGCAGTCAGTGCGGATCATTATTTCATCTACAATTATGGGCAGTTAGCCAAATACTGGCGTGTTTTAACAAATACCTAGCTAATGACCTATTTTAAATGAGAAGTTGTAATATTAAGGGCCCGCAGTAAGCTTTTGGAACGCAAAAACTACGGCTTGTTTAAGTTTGACGAGTCTGTCCGTGTGTCTGTCTGTGGCATCGTAGCTTTTGAACGGATTAACCGATTTAGATTTCGTTTTTTAGGGTTCCTTACCTCAAAAAGGAAAAACGGAACCCTTATAGGATCACTCGTGTGTCTGTCTGTCCGTTGTCATAGCCAATTTTCTCCGAAACTACCGAACCGATTAACTTGAAATTTGGCACATATATGTAAACCTGTGACCCAAAGACGGGCATGTAATTTAAATTAAGAAAATTCAATTATAAGGGCCACTTTTGGGGGGTAAAAGTGAAAATTAAAAATCAAAGTTTCTAGAACTATATTGTGTTACATGTCAAATGAAAGAGCTTTTTATAAGTATTTTAAAAATATTTTTTTTAATAATTTTTAGAAAGTAATCTTCAAGTAATTCAAGAAAATAGGCAAAAAATGACCATTCCCCCTCCCCCATTATCTCCGAAACTACAAAGCGTAAAATTTTCAAAAAAATACACGAGATAGTTTTTAATCTATAGATTACAGGAAAACCTATTAGAAATCTACAGTAAAGCGTAAGTCGGACTAAAAAGAAAAAAACTCAAATTACGAATTACTCACTGCCGCTGCAAGGAGTTACCAAATCTCTTGAAATTGTGTGAGCGCGTTTGAATATTACATATAAACTCATTTCTATTTGATTTTGTTCAAAATATCGATTATTCGCAAAAATGACTTAAGTTCCTACTAAAAAGGAGGCGCTTAAGCCCTTCTTGTAGTGTACGGAACCCTTGCAACGCGAGTACAACTCACACTTGGCCGGTTTTATTTTGGTTTGAAAGCGGTATTAGGCGAAAGTGTTCTTAGCCATGTTTGATAAAAACAGGTCCATAATGTCAAGGATTTTCACGAAATTTAAGAAATAAGCAAATGAAATTAATAGATACACATAGAAACCAGGTAAAGTAGATAAATAGGTACTATGCCTACACTTATTTTTTATCATGCAAACATTTATATTCCATATCTTCAATTCAAGACTAAGAATTAAATAAACACAAAAAACACGTAAGTAAAAATTACACTGAATAAGATCCTCGAATATGAGATATCGAAATACAGATTTTTTCCACGCTTTTTCTCAATTGTATCGAATAAACACGAGATTTTGTCATTTCTTAAACAGATGTTAAAACCGATTCACGTGCTAAGTAGGTAACACCAATAAAAGCATTCAGATAATAAATTCCAGCCTTCCAAATCATACACTTTGCATATTTTTACTCGAATTCGCGAAATAAACGAATTTCTTTGGAGAAAATAAGGTATTCAATCCACTCCGTAACTCTGATATTATGCCTCTTACATAGATCACTTTGATTAGATAATGCATATCATAAATAGGTTTTCTAAATGTATCGCATATAATTGACAATTATTGTTGTTTTCATTCATCCTCTAAAATGACATAAAAATATGTTTAAACACCGTGTTTCACTTAACACTAAACACCTGAAAACCGTTTGTTCAGAATCGAGAGTAGAATCGATTGAGCTATATCTTGATGGGGTTAATATTTTTATTTAAATAAATATTTATTCAAAATCAATTCATTAATACAATTTACAATTTATAATACTAACTCATTCTACATATACAAAATTACACAATAATACAAAATACAATTAACAATAATTAATACTTAAGAGCCAAGAAACACAATATTATTAAAATTATTTATTTATTTATTTATTTTATTTGTTTATTTAAATTAGTATTATTAGTTATATTTTATGTGCCTATATTATTGTATCCGTAATACAACATTGTGTATATCGCATTGCTAGAGGTTGTTTACCTTTTTCAGTATTTGGGGGTATTAATATACTGGCTGGTTACTTGAACGATTTTTTTTCCGCTACGAGTTTGACGTTGTTTGTCAGTTTAATCTTAATGTTTATCATAAGTCATAACAAATTGAACTCGTACCTAATTACAACCTTGTCATTTTGAATATTGGGTTTAAATTTGCTTACTGCGATTACCTGTCCAATTTGAAATTTATTGTGACAAAGCTTTAAAGTGTTTTACAATGACATCTTAGCTGTCTATTGGTGAACCTTATATCGTTGCAGTAACGTACACAAATAAATAGTCTCATGGTTTATGATGGTAGTTAGCAATTATTTTATTGCGTGTAGAGCTAAAAGTCAAGTAGAGCTGTACAGAAAATTAAAAATTCAATTTTAAAAAAAAGTAACCATTAGATTAAAAGATGAGTCTAGATGAGTTTAAAAAAATAAAAATCAGTTGTGGTGTCTGAGGTTTTGAGTGATACCGGAAACACGCGCGTTGTATAAAATCGGGGTCGTATTGAAAATTTTGAAATATATTTCGGTTTTCAGAGGATAATTCAACGGCATCAGTAAACTGTGTATTACTACTGGTCCTAAATGGTCCAAATATAAAATAAAGTGTGAGTTTTGTACCTATGTAGGTATCCTTTTGTTAATTTCTCATTTTTGTTTCCTTTCAACTGCTCAATGCGTATTAATACCGCCACTGCAATGACAGGAAGCTAACATATTTTAACAGTAAAACTCCTGTGAGTCTCAAAAATATTTTAAGCGGGTTACTCACGTACGTCGTACAAGTCGATATAACACTCGACATGTTTCGATCTATTTCCGAGGATTTTTTTCAAAGAGTAGCGACCCCGCCCCGCCTTTACTTGTGTTTAGCTAACATATTGCCCAGACTAAATCGTAATCGACTGTTTATTCTACCTACTTCATCCACAAGAGGAAATGTTTTTTTTATGGGATAGGAGGCAAAGGAGGAGACAGGTCGCCTGATGGTAAGCGACCACTGCCGCTCATGGACACCCGAAACAGCAGAAGTGTTGGAGGTGCGTTGCCGCCTTTAAGATGGGTGTACGCTCTTTTCTTGAAGGTTAGAAGGGTGGTGATATTTTGAACTTGTATAAACAACAAAAAATACAGTGTAAAGACAATTGCTATTAACATTATAACGCAGAATCTAAGGAACATAATCTACGCTTTGATATTATCCTTGAAATCGCACAAAGAAACGGTTCTGTTTGTGAAAAAATACGGGTCATAAATTGTAAAAGAGGGCGAATTGCGCGGAAAAAAGGCCGGTGACGTCACTACTTGAGAGGGCTAATAACGCTTTTAAAAAGGTGCTTACAAAGCTAAATAAATAAATAAATATTGGGGACACCTTACACATATCAACTTAGCCCCAAACTAAGCAAAACTTGTACTATGGGTGCTAAGCGACGATATACATACTTCAATAGATACTTATATACATAGAAAACATCCATGACTCAGGCACAAATATCTGTGCTCATCACACAAATAAATGCCCTTACCGGGATTCGAACCCAGGACCGCGGCTCAGCAGGCAGGGCTGGGTCACTACCGACTGAGCCAGACCGGTCGTCGAAATATAAGAAGGAGATCGGATATGCCATGATTTAGTATTAAATACGCCTGTCGCAAATTCTAGAATACACGTTCATTATTTCCATGTCTACATAGGCTCGCACACAACGTTACGACAACTGTATGCTCAATGAGCTAACAAGAGCGACATGGCCGCCGGCGACAAGTTCGGTGTCTAGTATTATAATGCTCTGAGGTTGCACTAATACGAAAGAATTATAGAGACAGATGACAAAACAACTTTAATTTAGTTAAAATCAATTTTATCGACGCCCGATAATGAAATGAAATCTTCTCGAGGCTGAGGCGGCGTAACTTTATTTGACGTTCATATGCGCATTGTAATATGCCTACTTGGAAAATAAATATTTTATTTCATTTCATTTCATGGTACCTTTTCATAAACAACGTCACATGTTACTTTAGTGCTTAAATTAAGCCAATCTTGAAATTTCTTTAAAACGTGTGCTACTAATTATATTACCGCCTAGCTAATAGAATAAAAAAAAGAAAACTTTGTTGCTCTTAAAAAATACAGGCACGAGGCTTTAAAAAAACTTAGCCTTTACATTTCTCATTTAAATAGGAAACTTCTATCCAAGTCAAACTTCTGATTAAGCCCCAGTTCGAAAGTTCAGAGCTAGGTTCTATTGCTAAGAAGCAGTTTCAGACTAAACCTGGCCATAGACTAAGAACATGCGTAGACCCCACATTGTACGCATAAACATGAAGAGTGACATTTTTTTTTTTCATTTTTTTGAGTGTCAAACATTATATTATTTTTTAGCCTACTACTATCAACATGCGTATTACTTTATACTTTATTGAAGGAATTTAGCAAAATAGGTTAGGATTGATACGATCCTTCCAATAAATTTATAAAATTCTCATGTGATTGATGGTTTCACTCCAATTTCATTCACATTCAGATGGTTGGGGGGGGGGGGGGGGGGTTGCACCTCATAAGTTTACAAAGAGCAGACAAATACCTTTATACATGATGTTCCTAACATAACAGTGATCTATGTCGAAACCTAAACCTAGGCTTCTGGTCGGATCCGCGCATTTGCACCTGAACGCCCTGAAACTTGGAGTTCGGGCCATTTTCGTTAATTGCTACAGATTATTCAATGTAATGTACTTACTTTGTATTTGTAGCCTTATGACTATTATAATGACTAGTTGATATAATACAAATAAATGTATGGATATATTTTACGATTGACGTTTTAGTGGTTTCCATATCTAAACTTTTTTTATTTTACCTAATATCCACGAGTACCTAATAGTTATTTGTTTTACAAGGGGGCAAAGTTGTTTAACCGCACGTGCCAATATTGATACCCGAGCAAGCGAAAGAATCCAAAATTGAACCGCGAGCATAGCGAGTGGTTCAAAAAGTGGAATCTTCAGCGTTTCGAGGGTTTCAAGGCACGAAGGTTAAACAAAATTTGGGCACCGAGTGAAACACAACATTTTTCACCACACCAACACGAACAAAATACTAAATATAAAACCTCAAATTAAATCAAATCCATTATTTATTCAATATTTTTGATTCAAAATCATCATTTATAGGTAAATTCTATCAGCCTGCTTAAGGCATCAAGTTAAAACTTGTATGAAATTACTTTGCACTCTTGTGGAGAAAATGCAATTTTGCTACCTGTTTTCTAATAGCAAAGTAAGCCTTTACCAGTTGGTGTGGTGAAAACCCAATTTATATTTAGTTAAAAATAAAGCGAAGGCATACACTGGGCGGCAAATTAGGAATATAGTTTTTAGGGTTCCGTAGTCAACTAGGAACCCTTATAGTTTCGCCATGTCTGTCTGTCCGTCCGTCCGTCCGTCCGTCCGCGGATAATCTCAGTAACCATTAGCACTAGAAAGCTGAAATTTGGTACCAATATGTATATCAATCACGCCAACAAAGTGCAAAAATAAAAAATGGAAAAAATGTTTTATTAGGGTACCCCCCCTACATGTAAAGTGGGGGCTGATATTTTTTTTTCATTCCAACCCCAACGTGTGATATATTGTTGGATAGGTATTTAAAAATTAATAAGGGTTTGCTAAGATCGTTTTTTGATAATATTAATATTTTCGGAAATAATCGCTCCTAAAGGAAAAAAAAGTGCGTCCCCCCCCTCTAACTTTTGAACCATATGTTTAAAAAATATGAAAAAAAACACAAAAGTAGAACTTTATAAAGACTTTCTAGGAAAATTGTTTTGAACTTGATAGGTTCAATAGTTTTTGAGAAAAATACGGAAAACTACGGAACCCTACACTGAGCGTGGCCCGACACGCTCTTGGCCGGTTTTTAAACCTCTCTAATAGGTAGGTCCTTAGGTAAGGACTAACTTCAAAGTGTATTGAAGACGACTTCAGTTAGTTGAGTACTCATCACTTGGATTTCTAAACTCGATCAGAGTTTGGGATCACTTTGTGGGGCTATGTTACGAGTTAAAGTTTCAGCGGCCCCTAAGTTTAGATATACTTCTATCATATATATAATATATGTAAGTATGGATGTGGGTACAGAATAGTTTGAGTTGTGTTTAATAAATAAATATCATTTTATATGACTTGAATAAACCAATTTGAATTAACGAAGCGTCTGGTTGACGTCACTGGTGTCCAAAGAGTTGGCGATTTTCTCGCAGAACTACTAAGTGCTTCTATAGTGAATAAAGTAGTAAATAATATTTTACATAAATACTTCACAACGCATGGCCGCAGGCGCACAGTCGAATCTTATTATTATTCAATTTAAGAGCGGGGCTCTTGTCGGTGCAGCTTGATGAAGTTGTCTCCACTTTGGTCGATCCGAAGCCAGCCTTTTAGTGTCCTGGTACGACACGGCCCTTAGGCACTGGTCCCACCGCGAGCTAGTAAGCTATGAGCTATCGGCTATAAAAACGAACAAAAGATAGGCACTCCCGTGCAAGTAAGTAAGTAAGTAAGTAAGTAAGTAAGTAAGTAAGTAATTTATTTGCATAAAATAGTGTACAGTAAGATGGTCAAGAGGTACAATTTCGTTCAACTATTTTGCCTATAAAAAGCGTGCAAATATGATTTCACTAATCTAGGAACATACATATAGTATCAATTTTATTAATCTATATAGCTTTACAATTAACATGCATATCATACATTTCACTACGTTACTAATTATAATATTTAAATTAGAATAGTAAGAAAAATACAAACATTTCAAATTTAATAATTTACCCACACAATTCATACTTAATTAAAATGTCATGATTATAATAAAATTACAAGAAATAATTCAATAAATTTAAAGTAATGCGCCTATCTATTTTATGATGTCAAAAATTCATTAATTGAATAAAATCTTTTTTCTAACAACCAGTTACTCAGTTTTGATATACATGCTTTATAAGGCAGGGATTTTATGTCTTCAGGGACCTGATTGTAAATTTTTATTGCCATGCTGTAACTGTTCCTGTCACACAGTTTCGTTGTCGCCTTAGGTTTTACTAGTCTTAATGGATATCTCGTATTAAAGCTACATATGTCTTCCAATTTCGTAAACAAGGATTGATTTGACTTGACAAATTTGGTGACTTCCAGAATGTATAAGGATGGTAAGGTTAACAGTTTTAGTTCAGCGAAGAGATTCCTGCAAGATGTTCTTGAGGGTTTCCTACAAATCGCCTTAATGCACTTTTTTTGACAGATAAAGAGTCGTTCTATTTCACAACAGTTTCCCCAGAGTACGACTCCATATCTTAGCAAGGACGCAACATAGCCATGATATGCAAGTAGAGCAGTTTCCCTGTTTACACAAGTTGCAAGTCGCCGGAGCGGATAAACAAAACTATTTAAGCTTTTGCATTTCTTTTCAATTTGGGGTTTCCATGAGCAATTTTTATCTACAACTATACCTAGAAACGTTACTACATCAGTTTCGTGTATAGTTTGATCATTATATTTGACATTTAATTCAGGCACTTCTTTTCTATTACAAAATTGTACGAAATTGGTTTTATCAAAGTTAACATTCAAATTATTTGCTTCTAGCCATTCAATTACTCTCGTAACTTCAGTATTTATGTCATCATTATAAGTATCAATATTATTACATGTTATTACTAGGGAAATGTCATCGGCAAATAGGATACATTGGTTATCTGTAATGTTCGGTAAATCATTAATATACAGCAGAAATAATAAAGGGCCCAGAACACTCCCTTGTGGAACACCAACACTATTCACTGCAATATCTGATCTAACATAGCCTATGGTATTACCATCGTCAATATTTTCAATTTGGACACACTGTTTGCGGTTATGCAGGTAACTACTTATCCAGTCTAGTGCTTTACCCCTAATGCCATATTTATAACATTTCTCAAGAAGACGTTGGTGTGAGACAAAGTCAAAAGCTTTGCTCATGTCAAAGAAAATGGCACACACTGGTTGTCTCTTATCGATTTCGTCAGTTATTTTTTTTAGTAAAGTGAATGCAGCGAGTACAGTACTTTTCCCTTTCTGAAAACCATTTTGTTCTTTATTTATTATTCCATATTTGTCACAAAAAGTAGTGATTCTATAATGCATAATTTTTTCAAATATTTTCGATAGAATAGGGACCAAAGTAATGGGTCGGTAATTATTTAAGTTTTCCTTTTTACCCTTCTTATACAATGGCTTTACAATAGACATCTTAAGTTTATCAGGAAAAGTGCCACTTGTAAAAGAAAGATTTATCAGAAAACTTAAGACCGGTGCAATTAATGACGCACAGTCCTTAACAACCTTGGTAGATATTTCATCATATCCTACAGCACTAGTAGAATTTAATGATTTAATTGTTTTAGTTACCTCATAGTCATCGCACGCATATAAGAACATAGTTTTGTTATGTGACGAGATATTACCCAGGCTATGTTGTTTAGTGTTGTATTCGTTACTAGTTAAGTTAGTATAATACTCATTAAAGACGTCTGCTATTTCTTTAGGCTCAGTAATTTCTTTGTCCTCTTTTACAATCTTGTCTAAATGATTCGGTTTAAAATTGCAATACGCCTTATTTTTTACTAGATTCCATGCAGCCTTACATTTATTCGTCGCTTTACCTAGGTAAGATTGATTTTGTCTTTTTTGCGAGTTATTTATACATGCTCTAAGAATTTTGGAATATTTAAGGTACGACAGTTTTGCCTGGGGAGTTTTTGTTTTATAGTATTGGAAACGTAATTTCCGTTTTGTTATGCTAGCTTTTTTTATTCCTTTTGTAATCCAGCTAGTTTTTATTTTTTTACCAATTACTGTTCTATTAAGCGGGAAACAAAGTCCGTAAAAAAATGACAAAGTATTATGAAACTCATTAAAAGCGCTATTTAAATCAGATTGGGAGTATACGTTTCCCCAATGTATTGATTTCAGACAATCACGAAATTTGTTGATATTATTGATATTATTGCAAATAAAAGAGACACGGCGATATTGATAGCTCACCGCTGGGCGAGTAACTATAAACATCGCCGTGTCTCTTTTATTTACACGGGAGTGATTATCTTTTGTTCGTTTTTATAGCCGATAGCTCATAGTTTACTAGCTCGCGGTGGGACCAGTGCCTTACAGCTGGGCAATTCAAATCGGATTAAAAATACTAACAAGTATCAAACTATTACATAAGCATCAACTAATCCCATGATTTGGCGTAGGCACTAGTTTTACGAAAGCGACTGCCATCTGACCTTCCAACCCGAAGGGTAACTAGGTCTTATTAGAATTAGTCCGGTTTCCTTGCTCGATGTTTTTCCTTCACCTAAAAGCGACTGGCAAATATCAAATGATATTTCGCACATAAATTCCGAAAAACTCATTGGTACGAGCCGGGGTTCGAACCCGCGACCTCCGGATTGAAAGTCGCACGCTCTTATCGCTAGGCCACCAGCACTATTTTTTAATATAGGTACACCGTGTTTTTGTTTGTTTTCCGTTAAATTCGACATGTTGTTAGGTTCATTATCAGGAACTACCATGTATATCACTTTTAGTTAAATTCAATTTTTTTCATCATTGTTCATCATTCCAAAAAAATTTTTTCATCGTTTTCATACATAATAAATGAATTTTAGTCTGAGAGACCCTTAAGAATAATATTCAAGTTGGCGTCAAGTGATTGACAGCACAGTCATGTCAAAACAAATAACATTGGGAAGTGGTAAACACACATGTTCAGTAATTATTTTTATTTTTTTAATAACTCGATAACCGTAACGCCGTGTCTTGCGTGGGCGACGGTCGCACGACCGTCGCGCGACCGTGCGCGACCGTCGCCGTCGCGTCTCATACTTCCATATCGATAAGGTTTTATTTCATATGCGTCGCATCGCCGTCGCGCGACCGTTGCCCACGCAAGCCACGGCGTAAGAGTTAAGACTTGTTTCTTAGAGAAATTAATTGTATTTGATCTAAAGAATCATCCTTTAAAATTAACGGAATTCAATAAAAACAGGGTGTATACAAATACTGGTTTATATAAATTATACACAAATATTGACATTAATATTGCATAAATTGTTAAGAGTCTTCTAATATCTTCCGCTTCGCGGAAAATACTGAAATAACCTATTTAAAGGCCCTTTCCCGCCCGGCCGGCAATTTCATTGTTGGCCCGATGCTTTATCAACGCTCTTTACTCCATTTTGTGGTTGTTTTGTAATGTTGCCTTATTAAACTTTGTAGAGGAAGATAATTAACTTTTAATGTACAGTGTTTACTTAGTGTTTATAAAGTTGCTTTTACTATCTCTAACGATGATAAGTACACTGAGAGAAATTTGCATTGTGAATTTAACAAGTTCGACTTGTTGCGGTTTATCCGTTTGAATCAGCCAAACGTATGTTTAAAACAATATGTGCCAGGTTGTTTTTATAAAATCGACCTGTTGATTCAAATATATTGCCGATTCAAATGACAAGTAGCTTGTTGTTTGAACCAAAGAGCACGTAGGCGCTATTTTAACCAAAAAACTTGTTGAACGAACATGAAAACTGGTTGTATTTTCTCTCAGTGTATACTAACGGTAAATCGATCTTGTCATTGTCACTAAAAAAAGGCGGCAGGGAATGTAGGTAGATTGTACGGGCGATTTATCTTATCTGGTGACAAGATTTGCTTGACTGTATCTGTAACTTAGTAAAAGTCAAATCCACACTAATATTATAAATGGGAAAGTGTGTGTGTCTGTTTGTTTGTCTGTCCTTCACGGCAAAACGGAGCTTCACTCACGTTAGAAAGAGACAAAAAGTAGCCTATGTCACTCTCCATCCCTTCAACTATCGCCATTTAAAAAATCACGTCAATTCGTCGCTCCGTTTTGCCGTGAAAAAGGACAAACAAAGAGACACACACTTTCCCATTTATAATATTAGTATGGATTGTACTGAGATGCATAGAGGAGGAGATTGAGTCTTCTCCGAGACCACGGGGACAACGCCGTCGCTGAAACGTTGGAGGTCAGTTTAATATGTAGTCATACATACGCGATTAAGTCCCGATTTTAAAAATAATTAGATGCAAAGAGGGTTTTTGAGACGAGTGTAAAAGTTTATTTGATATCCTCGTTGTTTATTAATATTTAAAGTGAACAATGCATTATCTGAAGACAGTCGTTAAGGTACTAGTGCCGCTTTCAGCACTCCCGGCACTAAAGCCTCCAAGTCTTATGCAAATAGACTCTAATACCGCGGCGTAAGTTACAAGCGAAAGCGGTTCTTTTTAAACTGTTACCCAGCCGGCTTAGCCGAAATGACAATGGTTGTCTCTAGACTCCGATCGAAACGCAGCAGACTGGCTCTGTCGCGCCAATACGGAAGAGCGATAGATATTTAGCTAGGACTATAACGATATTGTCGTAAGCATTTTGCCTTCTAGTTATGACGTTTTAGAACACGTTCATTTAAAATGTATAATTATGGTTTTAGGTTTTAGTAGCGATTTATAAGCACTGTTCAGTTTTTCCACCATACCATACATACATACAATTAATTCCACTTTTTGTGACTTTGATGAAATAATGATATTATCCTTTCGTCTGTTTTTTTTATGTCATCATTTACTTTAAAACCGACACTTAATTTACATTTTCACTAACTCAAAGTAGCACATGAAATATTTTCCGGCTTTTTCCTTCGATTGCTTGTTCCGCCAAAGCTTATAACTTTTACCCAAAACTTTGCACTTAACGCTCAATGCAATATTTGAGAACGACTGTCCAAGATGCTCTCAGACATTATTTTATAAACAAGTAGTTTCTACAAACAGTACTCAAGCTATTATAATGCAATCATAATTTGCGCAAAAAATCTCGTCACCAAGCATCCGTACTCTCTCTCTTTCTCTGTCCCTGGTCCCAGCTCGCTAGTTAAATTGCTGTCAGGCCTCCTTATGGCTGGGCGCCAGGACGCTCTGTCCCGGGTTGTCGTGGTTGGTGACATTTGCTTGAGGTCTCTCTGGACATTGGACCACCACGAGGCGGGCGGTCTTCCTCTTCCTCTGGATGGATTGGAGATATCGAGCACCTTGCGGACGGTGTGGGTGTCTTCTCGTACTAAGTAATATTATAAATGGGAAAGTGTGTGTGTCCGTCTTTCACGGCGAAACGGAGCGACGGCTTGACGTAATTTTTAAGCGGAGTTAGTTGAAGGGAACCGCATACTTCCCTAAAATGGGGGGGATAGTTTGGATGGAGCATTCCTCAAGTTTCTAATCAATCTGCGATGCCGCAGGCAACAGGTAGTTCACTATACATAAGGTCAAAACAGATACAGGTGCCTAATGGGGTTGAACCAGCACATAATCATTTCTGGCCTTTTTACTCATTGTTACTTTTTACGAACTACTTTTGCTACTTGTTACTCACGATTAGTGGTAAACGAATGAACTCTCAATAAAAAACAGTCCTAGTCTGTAGGCTTGACGCACTTCACCGTATGACACCCTGACCCGTATTTTTCTTCAAACTACCGTTTTCCCGGCCTAGCGCCAGGGTCCGCTTTCCTGCTCAGTCTTCTGCAACCCGGTCTTCGACATCCTTACGGCCCAGCCACGACATTGGTCTAAGCGCAACAGCGGTGAGCGGCAGCCATACGTGCGAATGAAAAGTCCCATCGCTGTGTCTCGCTCCAATGTATGGCCGCTGCTTACCGCTGTCGCGCTTAGACAATGTCGTGCGTGAGATTGTTCTCTTGCATGTCCGCTGTCACGACATCCAGCCAGTGTTTCTTATGTCGCGTGACCTAGGGGTACACACTGACCCTTATTGACCCTCACAAAATCTAAACAACTCGTAATTCTTTTATAAAAAAAAACTTTCTTATATAGTTAGATTAGTATCTAAACAGACGCAGAGTGGCAGAAATTGCCGCCACCATAAGTCGACACAAATCTCCATACAAATAATTTTAATGAACATTCAGAAACACCTTCCGTCGAGAAGTAATTACTGAGACTGTATCTCAGCTTGTAAAAACCTAGTTTCCAAAGAGTTCTTACTAATAGAAAAGTTGTAGGTTTCTGAGCGGCTTTATACTGTCCGATGCAACGGATGCAAACATATTAGTTATAGAAATTTACTAATTGAAGATTGCAGCAAACGGAGACGTTACAGAATACTGATATTAATCGTTTACATTGGCCTATTTCACCACAGTGACACACTTGAAACTGTCATTTTTGTGCCTATTTCGATTGATGACGAAAAGGATAATTAAAAAGTTTTTCTAAAATAGGTTAATTAGACAGGTTAGGAGTGTCGGGTTGGCGAAAAAATGTGAGAGTAACGCTTACTTATGTACAGTGAATTGCGTACACTGAGAGAAAATACAACCAGTTTTCATGTTCGTTTAACAAGTTTTTTGGTTAAAATAGCGCCTACGTGCTCTTTGGTTCAAACAACAAGCTACTTGTCATTTGAATCGGCAATATATTTGAATCAATAAGTCGATTTTATAAAAACAACCTGACACATATTGTTTTAAACATACGTTTGGCTGATTCAAACGGATAAACCGCAACAAGTCGAACTTGTTAAATTCACAATGCAAATTTCTCTCAGTGTAGTATGCGTATATTTAGCTTAATGTATATTTTTTCGTCTCAAAATCACGCCTCATCCAATCCTACTTGGAGAATAAACCTACTGGTTATCTTACACTATTTAAAAGGGGCAGGCCGGGGTTCAGGCACACCAAAAAGGAGATGGCGGGAGGACCTGGACGCATTCTACCCAAAATATTGGAAAAACGCTGACAACAACGGGAGGACTTACGAAACTAACTTGTTCCGTTTATTGTCCTTTGAGTCGTCGGCAACCCGAACCCTCCTTAGAGCTTGTACACTCCTTTTTGCTGTGTACTTAACACAGCAAAGGGGAATGTACAAGTTTCTAATGGGGTGGCAACGCGCATGTGACACTGTTTGAGTTGCAAGCGTCCATAGGTTACGGTGACCGCTTTACATCAGGCGGGCCGTATACTTGTTTGCCACCGACGTAGTATAAAAAAAAAACATGGTCGAATGGAAAAATCGAGGAGATACCTTTGCCCAGCAGAGTGGGACACTAAAAGCAGCTATTAAAAAAAATGTTATCTTAACGTTCGAAATGGCTAGATCGTATCGAATCTTTTAAAGAAGGTTCTGAGGCAGTTACTTCTTCGGAAGTTTGCAGTTGCAGTTTCTGCATTAACAGAAAGGGCAGGAATGAATTAAGTTAATTAAGACTGTCGGTGGCAGGTGCCACTATTGACTTAGTTTTATTGGGAAAGTAAGTTTTGATTAATTTGTAAGGTAATGTGTAACTGACGTGATTTTAGATGCTAACACAAAAACAGTCTTAGTCTCATCAATAGGTACATAATAAATATGTAAGTCACATGTTCAGATTCTGATAGAACACATTTTAAAACTCCTTTGAATCAAAACCACTTAATTATGTACCTACAATGCCGCAAAAATATCACATACAATTCTTATTTAAAGAACCATAAGAGCGATTAACTTATTTCTGTGGGTTTTGAAGAATAAGTCCGTTGTCACTGATGTATGAAGGATTTCAATTGATTAAATCCAAGATGGCGCCTGTAATGTACGGGATGTCGGTCCGACATCCAATTTCGGATCGGATAATGTGAAAATGCACTGACGTGTTCTTGCATGTGACTGCATCTTTTCTTGTCAATAAAGTTGTATATCTATACTAATAACATAAATGGGAAAGTGTGTGTGTGTCTGTTTGTTTGTCCGTCTTTCACGGCAAAACGGAGTGACGAATCGACGTGATTTTCTAAGCGGATATTGTTGAAGGGATGGAGAGTGACATAGGCTACTTTTTGTCTCTTTCTAACGCGACCGAAGCCGCGCGGGCAAAAGCTAGTTATCATATAAAGCTATTTTACAAAAGTCTAAGTACTTAAGTTTCAAAAACGAAAAGGCAGAATTATTAAAATTACTTAAAGTAAATAAAGCTATTTTACAAAAGTTAGCTTAGCATCAATTCATCAAAAGACTTTACGTCGTTAACAGGAGATAATTCAGCAAGACCCAAAAACACTCAACTTTTTTTGTCCAAAGATCTCACAAATCACACCTAAACTTAAACAAAAACAACTGAGGCCCAAACAGTCGAATCGTAGCCGTAACCGAACTGCAGCTGATTTAGGGCCCTAAATTATGTGACCCGGACCCTCATTTGTCTCCCGATTTCCCTTAACCGCGGATAAACAATGTGCGGGGTGGATGGAGTCATCAGTCGTGGGATCAAAAATATATAAACAGTATAAATTGACCTAAACAGTCCTAAAAGTCATCAGAAGATGGAATATTGTATTGATTTAGATTACTCGGTGACTTGTAAACGGAAGGCTTAGCAGAAAAACTGATCATAGATCATAAAATTATCTCAAACAGAATGAGTGCTAGCGTATTCTACCTAAGCGCATACTTTTCAAATGTAGATAATTTCCTTTAGCTACTTTTCAAACGTTGATAAGTAATTTTCTTTTAGTAAGGCGGCGGAATTGAAAAAAGTCGTCTAGTTTTGAAGTTGATGTGACTGGAGAGTATACTGCTGACAAGTGGTATAGTTGTGATCGGTAGACTTTACTGAGTACGAAATAATGACTTGTCGCATTCTCAGACTGTGGGGGGGTTAACTATGACGTCACAAAGATCGCGGTCCCGGGTTTCAATTTTTAGCCAATTTGTCTAGAACCCCTTATCCAATTTTGAAAAATGAGGTGTCGATTGAAAGCGTATAACATGCTGATTAAGATTTCTTATTTGTGAAAGTATAGTTTTGTAAGTTATTTTTTAAATAAATATAATGCAAAAAATACTTTTTTTTTACTCTCTTTTTTGATTTTTGTGACTCAAAAAGGCAATGAAAACGGCCACTTAGCTAAAAAATATGTTATATAAATCATTTAACTACATTATTAAGCTATCCGTTGCTTTTTAAATGTCTACGATCGGATAATAAATAAACAAACTACAACCACACCTGTAGGCGGGGAGTACCGCTTGACACGCGTTCCCATACATTCGGCGTCTACCAAATTACACCTCGCGCAAAATTCGTTTCAAGCAGATATACCTCTAATCTTATTTATCGTAACCTATCAATATTGGTATCATTTGAAAGTACAATTAAAGTACTTTAAGAAACAATGTCAATCATTTTCTTAAAATCAATAATCGCCAGTCTGCGGTGGTTACAAAGGAAAAAAGTGGGTATGCAATTTGACTGGTTTCCTATGTTTGATACCCTAGACGAGTTTAAAAGGGGAGGTAAAGGTGACATATGGGTTGTTCTCTGGCCTAAAAGCTACACAAAGGGTCAGGGGAGAAATAACTAGGGTTTAAGTTTAGTTTTAAGTTATTTTTTCTTTTATTTGTTGATTTTATTGTGTTTAATTTTTTTGTAATTTTATCAACGATACACATTGGTTTCTTTTTCTGAAAATTCCCTTTTTTATGAGAAATGTTATGAATTTCATGGTATTTTCCGATAGAGACTAAAATTAACTTACAAATAAGGCCACATAGTCATACTTTTACTTATATAATATTAAGGGTAATACCAAGTAATACCGTTTGAACTCAAACGGCTTAGAGGTGCGGTTTTTTGACCCAGTAGGTATTAAAAAATAATCGTAAAATCAAAACGATTGGACTTCGGTCGTTATACACATTAAATCACTAAAATGAAGTTACCTATAATGTTTTAGTAATTATAATCCTCACTTTTAGCCACTTTTCTCAAAACATAATTATTCAACAGAAGTCAAGATAACATTAAGAGCATATTTATTATTAATAATGCGTTATAAATATGAAATAGTGGTTGAGGCACACTTGTTAAGTACATGCAGCGCTTGCAAATACACTCAGTGTTAAAAAAATCACACATTCTAATCGTTTGCGTTGAAGCAGTATTGACCCACATATTAGAGAGCAGGGCACGCAGGCCGCCTCGTAAGACTACGTGTGGCACTGAGGAACCAGTGAAGTCAGGTCTATGGATTGCTACACTGCTGTCCCGCTTGCATTACTTCGACGGGGCTATTACCCTTAATATTATATAAGTAAAAGTACGACTATGTGGCCTTATTTGAAATTTAATTTTAGTCTCTATCGGAAAATGCCATGAAATTCATAACATTTCTCATAAAAAAGGGAATTTTCAGCAAAAGACACCAACGTGTATCCTTGATAAAATTACAAAAAAATTAAACTCAATAAAATCAACAAATAAAAGAAAAAATAACTTAAAACTAAACTTAAACCCTAGTTTTTTCTCCCCTGACCTTCTGTGTAGCTTTTAGGCCAGAGAACAACCCATATGTCACTTTTACCTCCCCTTTTAAACTCGTCTAGGGTATCAAACATAGGAAACCAGTCAAATTGCATACCCACTTTTTTCCTTTGTAACCACCGCAGACTGGCGATTATTGATTTAAAAAAAATGATTGACATTGTTTCTTAAAGTGCTTTAATTGTACTTTCAAATGATACCAATACTGATAGGTTACGATGAATAAGATTAGAGGTATATCTGCTTGAAACGAATTTTGCGCGAGGTGTAATTTGGTAGACGCCGAATGTATGGGAAGGCGTGTCAAGCGGTACTCCCCGCGTACAGGTATGTGGTTGTAGTTTGCTTATTTATTATCCGATCGTAGAAATTTAAAAAGCAACAGATAGCTTAATAATGTAGTTAAATGATTTATATAACATCTTTTTTATCTAAGTGGCCGTTTTCATTGTCTTTTTGAGTCACAAAAATCAAAAAAGAGAGTAAAAAAAAAGTATTTTTTGCATTATTGTTAATTAAAAAATAACTAACAAAACTATACTCTTCACAAATAACAAATCTTAATCAGCATGTTATACGCTTTCAATCGACACCTCATTTTTCAAAATTGGATAAGGGGTTCTAGACAAATTGGCAAAAAATTGAAACCCCGGGCCGCGATCTTTGTGACGTCATAGTTAACCCCCCCACAGTCTGAGAATGCGACAAGTCATTATTTCGTACTCAGTAAAGTCTACCGATCACAACGATACCACTTGTCAGCAGTATACTCTCCAGTCACATCAACTTTTTCCCAGACCCTCTCGCCGCTCTACTATTTAGAATGATAAAGTTTTTTAATTAAAGGATAAAAGGAAAAAATCACACTTTCGGCAGGACTTGAATCTGCGACCTTCTGGGCCGACAATGCAAATTTTTCTCAGGTTCAAGTCCTGCCGGAGGAGTAATTTTTTTAATGTTTTTTTTTTTAATTTAAAATAAATTAAATATTTGCTGCCTTGTTGTTATTAGCGTTGTTTGAAACGCGTTTCAAACGTGAGAAAATTCGCAATACATCGCGTCAAAATCAAAATAAAAGTCAGTGAACATGGTTTGAGGAGTATACCCAACAATAAAATTCAATGTATTGATCGTGTCACAGAAGCCACCTGGTATGTCATAACATAACAAATTGATAATCGATCATCGGTTCTATATTCGAGCAATTGAATATCAAATACGACTGTAACGGGCAGTTACCGTGCCAAAAAGAGCATTATAAAAATATGGGTAGCGAATCTGCAAGTGGGGAGTTATGGGTTGTAAAATGGTTTATTGAGGGGTTGAACACGCGACACGTGTGGGGTTAAGGTGTCGTGTGAGTGGGGCCATAAGACTTGACTTTTAAATTGTGCTTTCAAAGAACTTGACATAAAATTTGAACAGAGTTTTTGATTTGCGTAGGTAGTATTTATTTTTAAAAATCATAAATTACGATCACATTAAGACTAGCATTATTATGGACAAACTAAAAATCTTTATCTAAGAGGGCGTTAAAGCATAGCGCCAAGGATACTACGTTGGTCTGTTGGAATTATGCTTTTAATAATAAAATTTTATTATGTAATTTTCAGATAATTCGAACATGTCATCAAGTTCTACGACAACAAAGACATTATAATATTATTTCTGTATAAGTTTGAAGTCTAATAATGTAAAACTATCTGTCAATTTGTTTGTTCAACCCACACCCTGCCTATTATTTTGTTGCAGTGATATAAACTACTCTCACACGCCTATTCTATGGCCTCTCACGCCGAGGCATCACTCGACGCAGCAGATTCGGAACATAAACGTTCTACGGACATTTTACATTCGCGTGCTTGCTCGTAACCCGGAGTTTACTAGCTTATTGCTACTTCAAGGCGAAAGTGTCTAAGCAAACACGCTCTCAAGTACGCGGTGTAACATAAGGGAACCGAAAGAATTTAACCACGCCTTTCTAAGGCCGAAAGAAAAATGAAATGATGACGTCAAGCAAAATTCGGCAAAAAATATTTTTTGTGTAATATTATCTGTTTTTTTTTTGTTTAGATGTTTCACATGAAATATAAAATGTTATTTGTAAAAGTGGCACTTAAAAAAAACATTTCAAATGCATTAAATAAATGTAGTACTTACTTGTGTTGCTGACGAGTTAATAATTTCACCACCCCCTTTCACCCCGGGGGTGGCATTAAAGTTGACTGGATATGGGTTCAATTGGGGTGTGGGCGGCGATTAGCAACCACTGCAACGTCAAAATTTTGATTTGTTGACCTCCTTTTTGGAATACAGCCGTGAGTTTACGTATATAAATATATCTAACCTTACTCACTGAATTTGAAATTACAGACTGTAAGGCTACGTTCATACGGCGATATTATCTCGTATTACAGGTTTACCGTATACGGGACGGCCGTTCACACGGTGCTAGGTCCATTCGGATTTTTCCCGTAGGCAATCCGTCCTCCACTCAGAGCAAAAAATACTACCCTTTTTCTTAAATCTGTGGTCCTCCATCATGACCTTCGCCAACGACGTCACAAACACAACGTATACGAGAAATCAGCGTGTCCGTGTGAACGAATCAACGTAAACATAAGCGCCACTGAGTGTCGCATTCGATAAAGTCGTTTCGAGAATCTCCAATCTCCGTTTCCAAGACCCTATGGTACACGGTAAAAAAATATGTCTCGAATACGAGATTTTCTCGCATGGACGTCGTGTGACCAATTTACAGAGTTGCTATACAAATTTTACTGTCACTACAATATTCGATAAAATATAGTACACGGTATACGGCAAAAATTGCCCCATGTGAACATAGCCTTAGTCGTAGTCCTTCAAGAAAATCTCGGAGGAGCAAAGCGTTGTTGTTTGCTAAATCAACAGTTTCTTTAATGTCAATATTTAGACAGGGAAGACTAGGAGTGGCAAAAAGAAATTAAAAAGTGGCAACATAGTGCTAGTGGTTCTTCAGTGGAGACCGCGTCTCGGCAAGCGTAGTGTAGGACGCCCTAGAGGCAAGGTGGAGCAAGGATTTGCGCAGTGTGGCTAGCAAGAGCTTGATGCTGTTGGAAAAATCAGCATGCTTTGTAAACCAAAGAAAATGTTAGGTTACCACATAAACGCACTTAGAACATAATTTAAATGTTTTAATAAAACCGGCCAAGAGCGTGTCGGGCCACGCTCAGTGTAGGGTTCCGTAGTTTTCCGTATTTTTCTCAAAAACTACTGAACCTATCAAGTTCAAAACAATTTTCCTAGAAAGTCTTTATAAAGTTCTACTTTTGTGATTTTTTTCATATATTTTAAACATATGGTTCAAAAGTTAGAGGGGGGGGGGACGCACTTTTTTTCCTTTAGGAGCGATTATTTCCGAAAATATTAATATTATCAAAAAACGATCTTAGTAAACCCTTATTCATTTTTAAATACCTATCCAACAATATATCACACGTTGGGGTTGGAATGAAAAAAAAATATCAGCCCCCACTTTACATGTAGGGAGGGGTACCCTAATAAAACACTTTTTTCCATTTTTTATTTTTGCACTTTGTTGGCGTGATTGATATACATATTGGTACCAAATTTCAGCTTTCTAGTGCTAACGGTTACTGAGATTATCCGCGGACGGACGGACGGACGGACGGACGGACAGACAGACATGGCGAAACTATAAGGGTTCCTAGTTGACTACGGAACCCTAAAAAGTCAGATGAATGTTCTGGTGCGTTGGGAATTCATTCTTGTTTCGATCCTACTACTATTAAGAGGGAGTAGAGCAGGGAGAATTTTCAGAATCTGTCAAATTACCCCATTACACACACAAACACCCTTCACTCACACTACCTTAACTTACTGGGAAAGGTCAGTGACCCTTAATTTTTTTACGGGCCTTATTTTGAGTTTGTAGTTACTACTGACCTCCTTTGAAAAATTAAAACTGTGAAAAGGTTCGCTTATAAGAAGACAGAGATAAAATCCGTGTAATCTAGCTTTCCTCCTCTGTTCATATCTCGTGTGACTATAATTTACCTAAATAAAGTATGTAGATAACGTTCCTTACTCAGTTGATTGTTTACCTAGGTGTATTTCAAATTACTTTGCACTTCATTTTGCGTTACTTTTCTATACTTAGATAAAAAAAAATCGTCAGACTGCCTATCCCAGCAAACATTATTCAAAAACGCATGTGAAGGTACGCACCTTCAGGTCTTCAGAGGCCTGTGCTGTGCATTACGTGTATGGGTTGTATGAAAGACTATCAGATATTTTTCTTTACTTACTTCGGTCCTTAGGTTTTTTATCATTTATTTTGCTATAAAAATAAAGTATGTGTATAAAATAAAAACCTAATAAATAGAGTACAGCCAGCAGCAGTCAAGTCAGAGACATAAAGAAAGACAGGGAATATCGACGCATAATTATCTTATCCAATACTAGTCATACTAGTTATGAAAAAAAAGCTGCACTTTTAGATGGAAGCAAGCCGCTTTGCATGGTGATAGACGTCTTAGTAAACGATTTTTTCCGAGGATATCGAAATTTCATCCCTTAGGAAGCCGAGCGTAGCGAGGTGTTTTATGAAAATGAAAAAAATTCTATCTTTTTATTGTACCGTCCGATTTTGACAAAACGTATTTCAAATGAAAGGTATTGCTTTATGTAATTTAAAAAAAAAAAAAATAAAAAATATTATAAAAAAAGTAAGAAAAAAATTAAAAAAAGTAAATTTACGTCTCGCACTGAATAACTTCAAAGAATGACAGACAAAATGTACAATGTCGATATATGAGTTTTTTTAATCAAAGACAGATAAATTCATAGTTGAAAAGTAAAGACCGCATCGAAATCGGATTAACATTTTTTAAGATACAAGTTGCCAAAGTTGGGAAAATTTGCTTTATATAGCCACTTTGAAATTCCTTTGCCAGAAAGTCAGAAATAATATATTTTTCTTACACAAAAAAGTACATAGTGACAGTGTAACTCAAAATAAAATAAAAAAATCCGAGGATATCATAATTTCATCCCTTAGCAAGACGAGCGTAGCGAGGTCTGTTACAAAAACCGAAAAAAAAAATCGAATTTTTTTGTACGTCGTCCGATTTTGACAAAACATATTTCAATTGAAAGGTATTGATTTATGTAACTTAAAAAAAAATATTGAAAAAAATTGGGAAAAAAATGTAAGATTAAAAAAAAAACTTAAATTTTCTTATCACACTGAATAACTGCAAAAAACGGTAGACACGATATATAATATCGATATATGAATTTTTAAAATTAAAGACAAATAGATTCATGATTATAAACTAAAAACCGAATCGAAATCGGATCAGTAGTTTTTAAGATACGAGTTGTCAAAGTTGGCTTAGTTTGTTTATATGGTCGCTTATAGATTCCTTAGCTAGAAAGTCAGAAACATTATATTTTTCTTACAGTTATAAGTATGCATTGGTAATAGACATCATATTAAACGATTATTTCCAAGGTATAACAATTTCATCCCTTAGAAACCCTTAGAAAGACGATCCAATAAAAAAACTATTTTTTTTTGTTTTTCGTAACAGACCTCGCTACGCTCGGCTTTCTAAGAGACGAAATTTTTATATCCTCGTAAAAAATTGTTTATTATGATGTCTATTACCAATGCATACTTCTAACTATAAGAAAAATATAATGTTTCTGACTTTCTAGCTACGGAATTTATAAGCGACCATATAAACAAACTAAGCCAACTTTGACGATAACTCGTATAGCGCTTGAAAACTACTGATCCGATTTCGATTCGGTTTTTAGTTTATAATCATGAATCTATTTGTCTTTAATTTTAAAAATGTATATATCGATATTATACATCGTGTCTACCGTTTTTTGCAGTTATTCAATGTGATACGAAAATTTAAGTTTTTTTTTATCTTACATTTTTTTCCCAATTTTTTTCAATATTTTTTTTAAGTTACATAAATCAATACCTTTCAATTGAAATATTTTTTGTCAAAATCGGACGACGTACAAAAAAAATAGATTTTTTTTCGGTTTTTGTAACAGACCTCGCTACGCTCGTCTTGCTAAGGGATGAAATTATGATATCCTCGGAATTTTTTATTTTATTTTGAGTTATACTGTCACTGTGTACTTTTCTGTGTAAGAAAAATATATTATTTCTGACTTTCTGGCAAAGGAATTTCAAAGTGGCTATATAAAGCAAATTTTCCCAACTTTGGCAACTTGTATCTTAAAAAATGTTAATCCGATTTCGATGCGGTCTTTACTTTTCAACT
This sequence comes from Leguminivora glycinivorella, assembly GCF_023078275.1. Classification (NCBI taxonomy): domain Eukaryota; kingdom Metazoa; phylum Arthropoda; class Insecta; order Lepidoptera; family Tortricidae; genus Leguminivora; species Leguminivora glycinivorella. The sequence goes on along the minus strand of NC_062978.1, from coordinate 23,685,243 downwards.
ATGAATTTATCTGTCTTTGATTAAAAAAAACTTATATATCGACATTGTACATTTTGTCTGTCATTCTTTGAAGTTATTCAGTGCGAGACGTAAATTTACTTTTTTTAATTTTTTTCTTACTTTTTTTATAATATATTTTGAACGTGATAGTTTGAACAATTTACAAAAAAAAACATTTTTTTACCTTAGATTGCACATTTCAGTATCGTAACGAATTTTTCTTTGAAACAAAAAGAGATTATTTAAATATGTTCACGATGCCTACCGCAAACTGGGGTTACATTGATCAATTCTGAAATCGATCAATTTTGAAATTTAAACTTCTCTAACTTCTACATTTAATGGGTAAAAAAATTTAGAACATTGTCTGCGCGTATAGACATACGTTGGGGCTGATGGCCAGGATTTGCGCTGATGTGGATGGCAGGTTGATGAAATGACGAAGGCAGCGGGTTCTTCGAATTAAGTGATTTAATCCGGGATTTTTACATGTTTTTTTACTTAATTAAAATTTACATAAAAAAATGAGCAAAGTAGAAATTAGGTATGTGCTATGTGGTAGCAAAGGTGAGAAAGCTAAAGTGAATGTCATCGTCGATCTTCATTGGGGCTCGAAGAGATGACGAGCCGCGACACCATTGGTTGGCGATCACGACATATCGCGTACATGCATGTCATTGGCTGCCGGTGAGATGGCGCGATGATGATGCATGTGACGTATTGTGACGTAGGTTGACTCGTGGTAGGGCAGCGCAGCCGGGGATGTGCTGCGCGGGTCGCTATGCGCGCGCCAGGATGAAGGTCACGCGCCGCCGTCAGTTGAATGCGTTTTAGGTATGGCCGTAACAAACATCAAGTTTCTTAGTCTTGCCCTGTTAAAAATCTAGAAAGGTAACAAAATAATGTACGAAAAAATAATGATGTGATCAAACTTAAACTGACATTGGAGTTAATTTGATAGCCTATTTTTTTTATGGTAATCGAATGTCATCCCTTTCAGAAGTTATTTTATCTCAAGAAAAGATAAATATTACAACTCTTTAATGCTATTTTGGAGTTACTTTGATCAAAAATAAAAATTACCATCTTCGAAAAATCAAATTTATTTGCTATTGTCTCAATAGTTGTCATAAAAAAAGATCAAATTATCAGCCTCATCAAGTACCGGGACATAATCACACAATAATCAACTATGTGTAAGTATGGTCAATGTTACCCCATGCAAGTGATCAAAGACACCCCACAGAGTAAATCATTAGTAATAGTAATAAATGCCTAGTTTGACTTTAAGATACAAAACTCAATACAATGGTATAGCTAAACACATTTCTGGTAAGCTAATATTCACTGTGAACCTTTTACTGTATAATACCCACTACGCTACGTTAGTTTAGAAGTCATTTGAACATGAAAAATAGCAACAAATTATGCTTATATTTTGACACGTTATCCGCATTGCCCACGAACATACTCGTACTTACTTGTTCACTGCGTCAGAGCACCATCTAACTATAAAGGTTGGTTAAGGGTTAGCACATGTGTAGATTTCGATAAATTTATTTTAATTCATACATCACCGACTAGAATAGAACGTTACGAAAGTGTGTCAAGCGAAAGTGTTTTGTCAGGATCGCAGTAAATGGAAATCCGTGATCTTTACCTACCCCTCTGGGAAACAGGCAAGATTGTATCTATGTATGTTTTACCGACTAGGTACTCATAACATATTAAAACCTTATTTTTTGGTAAAATAAATATAATTATGCTCGTGACAGGTCAGGTTTTGTTCGTAATCCGAAAGAGTCCAGCCTAGCACTTATTCCCTATTCACCCCCTTCCTGACCCTATTAACCCCAACGTTAGGGTGAGCAAAAATTACTAAATAAATTACATATTTTCAAAGACAAACTTAAGTTCACACCGCCGGAAGTTTTTTTGTGTAAAAAATTAACATGGCATATATCAAAAAACTGATATCGACGTTCAAAAGTCGGTTTTGGCCCTATTCACCACAAATTACGGTAGTTCATACCTGTTCCGACCCCATCAACCCAAAATCTTTAGAATACGAAGTATGCACCAAGGTAGCCCAAAGTACAGCGCCATCCTCTAGGTGAATTGGGTAACTAATTTATCCCATCAAAAACATAAATGTGAAATGAGAGCCAAGTTCAATACTTTGATATATGCCTTGATTGTTCACTTCAGCGAAAAAAGAAATGATATCTAAATGGGTGCTAAGTTCAATGGTCAGTCCTGAAATTTATTTGTAACGGCATAAAATACTTTTATTATGGGACCAATGCCAAAATAGCGAAAAAAAATTTGGCTGTTCTATAGAAATGAGCGGTATCATGACAGTTAAAATGTATGAAACAGCAAATTTTTTTAGCGACTTTGCCATTGGTCCCATAATAAAAGTATTTTATGCCGTTACAAATAAATTTCAGGACTGACCATTGAACTTGGCACCCATTTTAGATATCATTTCTTTTTCGCTGAAGTGAACAATCAAGGCATATATCAAAATTATCTAAGTATTGAACTTTGCTCTCATTTCACATTTATGTTTTTGAAGGGATATCATTACTTTTTGTAGGTATTTTAAGGCTACGGGAACGCTTATTAATATGTATTCACTAAGTTCACTGGAAAATCTAGGACTTTTAACGCCATCTAGTAAACCCCGGTTGAACTAAACATGTTTTCACTGAACATAATTATCACTTTTCGAAAATGTTAAAAAATTGCCAATTTTTTATTTTTTTCTGTTTATTTATCTAATTACCTATCTTCATGCCAAATTCGAACTTTCTAGGTCATCTGGAACTGGGTTAGAATTTATGTCTATAGGTATATATATGATAAAGATGTCGATTTTTGGACGTTATTATCTAAACAACCGTTTAAGATGTGCTTATGAAATTTATCGCACATGGCTATTTCGCATATCTTAATATATGAGCCAAATTTGACACGTTTATGTAAAATAGTTTTTGAGTTATGAGGGGGTCAAAGTGGCTCCAAATGGTTCGTGTAATATTACACACGATGCTGTCTGCCAGTTCTTTTACTTGAACTTGGCTTGACACGCTACCGCGTGTCTCTTCAAGTCCCAATAGATTTCGTTTAGTATTTTGGAGAATCGTTTCATTTAATATTTTGGCGGTAAGGATAACTTAAGTTTTACAATTGTATGAAAATAGTTTCTCATTTGGCCGGATTTTTTAACCGACTTCTAAAGTTCAAAAGCTTATAAATTTATGTCTTTTTAATAACACTTCTGGTCCAATTTCAAACCCCTCAAATACATATTAACTTAACGGCAACCTGATAATGACTTAAGTATTTTTGAAATAAATTAAATGCCGAAAAAAAAAGTTTATCAGCAAAAAATACTTACCTGTGCATTTTCATACTTGTACATTGAAATAGATATCACACACGAAAGAAAAAACGACAAGGCCCGGGTTCGATTACCGGCTCGGCCACCAATGGGCCTTGTCGTTTTTCCTTTCGTGTATGATATCTATTTCTATTTATTAATATCTGGGCGACTCGGTTCTATTTTATTATATCACGTCTTTCGATAAAAAAATCTCTTATAAATACAAAAAAAAACTTAATTTCTGGCCGGGATTCGAAACCCTGATACCTGCGATCTATCTGCAAACATTAGACCGACCTTGTACGGCTGAGCTAAGCGGAATCAATGCGCGCGCGGCGAAATTAACGACCATATTTTACGTTTACTAACGCGAAAAAAAAAACTCATAAATACTCGAAAATTCGCGTTTTTCGGGATCTAAGGATACGCTAGATCGATTTGTCACCCCCGAAAACCCCCACATAACAAATTTCAGCTAAATCGTTAGGGCGGTTTCCGAGATCGTCGGTATATATAAATAAATAAACATACAAGAATTGCAAGTTTAAAAGTATAAGATTTATATAAACTTGAAAAAGAACAAATCAAAAATTATTTAATAAAATACATTTATTTCTTCCCTAGTTGTATAGTTTCATACTTATGATTTTTATTTTAAAGTAATCCGTTTATATTATAGCAACCATGGGTGATTTTTACGGATTTAAGTAGAAACGTGAGTTTGACAGAAGTGTGCTTAACATTTCCAAATGTTTATTTCTTGAATCTAGTCAATTCTAGTCTAACTACGAAGCAATACATTGACATATAAATTGCGCCCATATTCAGAGAAGTCATAAAAACATATTTAAAGTCACTTTAGGTAAGTTATATATGTTTTATACAATGTGACAACCATTGACCACACATCCCAATTCACCCCTATCACGACCCTAATCACCCCCTTCGCTAAACTATTCACAGCCTTTGCGACCCGATTCCCCCCATTCCCGATCCTATTCACCCCGCAGGTCGCGGCTATTTATTCATCCCGTAAAAATTCCCCAACACAGTTGTATCGCTTTCTTCATGAAAACCATAATAAGAATGAAAATATTTCTTTTGATTTTCTGTTACTTAAATATAAATTTTAGAAGTGTATAACTACATTCAAAAGGATAAGGAACAAATATTTAGCTAAATTTCACACAAAAACCAAGTTAAAATGAGTAAAAATCCAAAAACATTGAACGTCGACTTTGACAGAGATTTTCATGTCTGTAAATAAATTATTTTCCTATTTTTATTGCGGAATATAGAAGGAATATAATATTAGAAGGAATATGTCGAAAAATATAATTACATTATATACTGCCGGAAGGCCGGAACCCTATTCACCCCAAATGATGAAATGGTTTTTCTTCTTAATGTTATGTAAGAAATAATAAAAAAAATACACCTCCCAATTTATAATAAATTTTCTTGCAATAATTTCATTTTTGGCACAAACTTTTATCGCCGACTGTACCTTTCTTTCAACAATCATCTATAGCTCTCCGAGATGTTTCTAAAAACCTCTTACTCAATGGGGATACGAGTACGACGTTTCATAACAGAGTTCCTATGACCACCTTCCTACTCCATCATCAGATTAGCTCCATGATACCATAATATTACATTGTCACGTGATTTACATATGTGTGCAAAATTTCAGTTAAATCGGAAACCGGAAAGTGGGTCAAATTTAGCTTCTTCGTTTTGACCCAAACTAACATACTAACAAGGCAAGTTGAATGAAAGCTTGTAAAAAGGCTTCTGATACCAGGCCCCGTAGCCGAATGGCATTTCTCCGACGCCAAACGAAAGCGATACGCCGCTGGCTCTGTCGCGCCAATACGCAAGCGCGATAGAGATAGATATCTACTAGCGCTTCGTTTCGTGAGCGTTTCGTGAGCGATTGTGCCATTCGGCTAGCCACCCAGATTTGTAATAAGTTTACTTGACATGATTTAAGAACAGATGAGACAGACATATGCACTGAGAGGTATGCTCGTGTTTCGTGGACGTGTCAAATCACCTCATACAATTTACAGCTCTAATGCAACTAGATAGGGTTTGTTATTGCACTTTAATTACATATTAGTGATTTCTAGCGCGTAAGATATATTTTAGCTTTAACAATGGATAGATATTTATGTGGGTGAGAGTGATCACATACTTAATTTAGATTTTTATAAAGAATCAAATATTTTTAAGCGAAACTATCAGATATTTAGCGTCGTGCCAACTGTGTGGCAAAGCCTGTCGCCGCGTCGGCGCGCGTCTTTTTCCATACAGATGGCCCGAGACGCTACGCTCGCAAGACGCTAGAAAGAAAGACGATGTTTTTGCCGGTCATGAAACATCACAAATTTTTGCCGGGAATATGTCGTCATATACTTATGGCCCCTATAGAAAATCAGATATGTTGTCACGGCTGTTCATAGTTATATATATATTCTGGTGACTGTTCCATGAATATCTGGTTTATTGGAATGGAGAAGTTCCATTCAAAATGAGCGATTACTTTCTAAACAACGATATAGGTACTTTATAATTTATTGTTTTCAACTTACGGTTACGTGTTCGTGGTTTCATGAAATCGAAACATTTTTTTATACATACATTTAAATTTGAACCAGAAGCACACCATACGGAATACCCGCTCCCATTTCCCTTTCTCCTATTCTAAGTAAGAATCGATTAATAAGTATCTGAATATGTATGAATAAATTAAATTGTAATTGTTTACATACAACCTGTGAAGTTTGGTTGACAACAAATGACATAGGTCCTGTCATATATATTTTTAAAATGACTTACTGTTAATACCAGCGTAATGAAAATTTATTCCAATGAGTAAAAGAAAACATGAAACTCTTTTCAATTTAACCGAACTAGAATGAAATCATTTAAACTCATTCGGTTGTGTTCGTAATTTTCTTTAATAATGTGATACATTTTTAAAAGTGGATAGCTTGTGAATAAAAATAAATAAACTTTAAATGAGGTTGGATCTCCACCTGACATTATTGATTTACCCTATTTATTTTGAGCACAGTTTTACCCTGGTATGGTTTTTCGTGTACGTACACTATTTTCTGTCAAAATATTTGTCAAAATGAAACGTCAACGCGGAGCAACCGGCGACACGTCTGCCTCCGATGAGCCGCTCCGGGCATCTAATCGAAAGGAGAATTCTGACAGCAATGGCGAATGTATGGAAATTTTACGAAAGTTTAAGTTTAAGGTAAAATTTCTTTGTTGCCTTTGAGAGGAAAAATATAAAAAACCCCAAAACTTCTAGTCCATTTATCTGGCTTTTAGAATCACTCAATGTTTTAACTAAAGTATCGAATTTTTTTAACAAAGTTTACTAAACGGCGACATACGTTTTTCTCATTTTAGCTCAACTTTGCGTGGGTTTATTTATTATACCGTTGAGAATTGGAGATTCTGAATAGTCAAAAGTTGTAGCCACACTCTTTAAGATTATAACTACATTTATTTTGTTTCATTTTATTGAGAAATGTGAGCAGCATTTGTTAAACGCCGAATGCATTTTTCGAGGATTTCGTACGACCCCCTCCGTTCTCCGTTCATGTAATAAACCATCTTCATAACCAAGTCATCGTTTCCTTCTATCAGATGCGAGCCAGCCGAAGATCGAAAACGGTGGCGTGAAATTGGGGAGGCGGATGACCAGCAGTGGACTGCGATAGGCTGTTGATGATGATGATGAACATAGTACCGTCTCGTTTTCCCAACACATTGGTTTGAAACTTTTTGATTTTTACTCTTTTTTGGCAGACTGTACACTTTTATTGGAGAAATTATAAATGAATTAATTCATAAATTCGCATTCGACTTTTGTAGCTTTTGTAGCAGTAAGTTCTTAAGTTAAGATCTAGGAATAGAAATGTCACATACTTCGTTGGAGGGACGGTTAAAATTTTACCGCCCCGGTTTCAAATCGAATCTCCGCGACAATCGTTCATTCAAATTCGTTCACTCGTTCTTTTCCATCCATTCGTTCCGCAGACATGTATTTGAATAGTGCACTGGTAACTCAACTACCATTATTTTGAAGGCGTGCCGATAATACGGATGCCGTTTCAATAATTGAGCTATTAACACACCATGTCTGTGAAAAAAGTGACAAAAACATAGACTTTTTTTGGCTACATTTGTAATATATTGTAAAGAGCAGTGTACCTGGAATTTGAACCTTGAGAGCATATATTTAAAATTGCAAACGGGACTTAATCGCGTATTTACTATGTTTATGTTTAGCGGAAAGGGTCAAGGAACATATCGCAGCTGTCAAAAATCGCCAGGTGAACAAGTCTGCCGTTGCTGAACACTTGCTACAGTCAGGGCCTAACCATTGGATTGAGCTTCACAACCCTAAAATTCTCTCTACAGATCGTGGGTATTATAGTAGAAAAATACGTGAAGCCATTGAAATTAAGAACTATAAAAATTTCAATCGAGACGAAGGTTTTAATATCTCATCCACATGGAACCCGGTCATTAGTAAATGCAAGAAGAAACAAATATCGCGGGTTGAAAAACCGAATATCGTGAGTGTTGTGTGTCGACAAGGTGACATCCCTAGTGCACAAACTGTTCAAGTGGGTAGTCAGGACCAGGTGCGGGTAGTTCGAAAAACTCGTACAGCTAGAAGATGTTGATGTCAACTTCAGCCAGTCTGCTCCGAGACCACGGGGACAATGCCGTCCTTGAAACGTCGGAGGTTAGTGTTTAAAACATAGTAAATACGCGATTAAGTCCCGTTTGCAATTTTAAATATGTGTAAAAATCGTGAAAGTTTGAATCAGTGTCTTGAGAGCATACTTACACTCCAATGTACCTAAAACAAAACTGTTTTTTACTTTACACCATGATTGCCATAAGATTATTACGTGAAAATATGTTCAAGAAATTCAACCTTCTTTAGTATGTCATATATGAACTTACATAATTTAATACATGAAATGGAGCTGCCCCTTGAGGAAAACTGCTTGTGTTGGGTTGGGAGACACCGCATTCCCTAAGGTTACATAGGATTTTATATAACTCATTACACGTGTTTAATTTCTAACAAATTCTCTTACCTGCCTATAGTCGACTACTGGAGCGTTTTCAAGGATTATTTTTGCGTATTATTTTGCTAAGAACAAGTGTAAGTGTAGTCGCGTGATCTAGTGAACGTACATGTCCGTGATCCGTTCACAAGCGCTCGTTACGTACGATATTGAATTTCATATCGTCAGTATTACATTTGAATCAGTTTCTTGCAGATAACATCTGTTATTCTGATAATACAAGGGTCCTCGTTAACATTGTAGTTCACAGACGCTTTACCGTGAGTTTTTGACGTATTTTGAATAATTAATGTATAAAATCGCCGTCAATAGAATTTGTCAACAAACTATTATAAAATAGTACATTACGATACAAATGCGTAAAAAAAGAAGTTCGAAACGAGTGGCGATAAATTAAAACACGACCTAAGGGAGTGAATTTCCTTTTCGCACGTGTATCGTACGACGTTTTTCAGTACAGATGAGCCTCCGAAGTTTCGACCTGGCATAAAATGAACCACTTCTCGCACTAGTGCGTAAAAAAAACACCATCTGTACTGAAAAATATCAATGTTATCGCACATTTTTATTATTTTAAAGGTTGAGGATCATAATGTTAGATGCATTGATTAAATAACACATGGATTTATCCAGTATCTGACAAGTTAGAATGGAAATTATAGACATTTTGACTACAAGGTTAGTTTACATTGTTCACAAATTCTATTGACGGCGACTTTACAGCTTGAAACGTATATTAGAAAGGTCTCTATTGGATCCCATAAAGTCTTAAGTCATAAATGTCACAATGTATCGTTTGTCCATATTTTCGTTAGTCATAATTTGGTTTTTCTCAGAAACGCGTAACTTTTCAGGGTTGCCATAAAACAAACCTAACCAAAGATTAAGAATCTATGATCTAACCTAACCTACCCTATCTGTAGATGACCTTAATGAAAACCCTGAAAAGTTAACCGTTTCAGAATTATGACTAATGATAATCTGGCAAACATTACTTTATGACTTTCAATCATTATGTCAAACAAAGCTAGGGATTCGTATTTAGAAGTGCCTTAAACAACTAAGCAGCTGTTTGCGGTTAGGTAGGTTGTGTATGTATGTAGAGGTAGTCATAAAACTGTATTATAATTATGTATAACGTATTTATTTATATGATATAACGTCTATATATTGCTGTAGTTTGTAGGTTAGGTATAGGTTTAGCTTAGGAACGTCTACCGTCTCCAATTCTCCTTTAACTGCTCTAAGGTTAACTGGAAGAAATCCCTTAATGGGATAAGTTCGCCTTTGTACAAATGATGTGTGTGTTCTTTTTTCTTTACTGTGTGTGTTCTTATCTTTGTACAATAAAGTGTATTACTACTACTACTACTACTACTACTACTACTACTACTACTACTACTAGTACTAAGCATGTTTTTGAAGCCTGCGTTGCGTTGCGATTCATTTAAAAAACTGAAGTATATATAATTATTGTCGAATTATCTCATAGGCCTATGTAATAATATACACTACTATTTTATAATATTCCATAGATAAAGTTTAAATAGCCCCTCGATATAACGGTAATGAGGTGCGAACCGCAGCGCCCCTGGCGGCGCGCGTTGTAATTAAAAGCGGTAATTGATATAGATAGGGGAATCCCCCGGACGCCGCCGTACAATGTAGCGCTATTGCTTACACGATTTATTCATAAACAGTGTTTTATCTTGAAGAGCATGTATGAGGAACGTTATGAAAGTGAATGAAGCGGAAGTGGTTTTTCAAAATCGTAGAAAATGGAAATGCTTTATGTCTGCCGTCTGCCTAACCTTTTTTCTGGGCAAGAGACGTAAGTAAAAGTATGTATAAGTCAGCAGTCTAAATATTTGAAATGTTTTCATATCTGTTAAAGGGTAAACAAAATATATCTCATACGCAAAAGTCTTCGTGACCGGAAAAGTGACAAAAAAGTTGTGAGCACTCAACAACTACTTAATTGAATTAAAAAGTAACTCTAGGCTAATTATTTCAAGCAATGTGGATTGTATCTGTCTTATCTTTAAAGAAAGTGAACATAATCGATGGAATCAGGAGCTACATTGTGGAAATTTCAAGTAAACATACTGCAAGTTTTGACTGTGTTTATTACCTGGGAATGAAACTTGTCGTTGTTTAGGGAATCAAGTTGAAGGGCCTATTTGTTGCGAACTACACAACCGGGACTGTAATGGGGCGTCTTAAAATGATTATGTGCAGGGTCCATTATTATGGTTATGGTTTCGGTTACAACAGTTTAATAAAGTTGGCTGCTGTTTTAACTAAGGTGATGGAGTAATTTTAAGAGGTACTGATTAATATTATATTGTTGATTTTGGTAGCGTGTTACTTTTATGTATAAATTCAAGATGATGATGAAAATTATTTGAATATAACCGTGATATCAATATTAAGTGACCGCACTATTTTAAACGTAATGATAGTTATAGGATGGTTCCTTCATTGTTCAAAAGAAAACCTTAAAGTACAAAAATACCTTCTAATATTTTTTTTTAATCACGAGTACTGTGTCGTTTTCGAGGCTTCGGAGTCGGAGGTATTTATAAATTATAAGTAATTAAGTAAAATTAATAATGCTGCCACGAATTATTATATTATTACACATTAAACCACCGAGGGAGTTGCGGTTTTCGCCTGATTAAAATATTATCGAAGAGGTAATTTAGCGGTGATAACGTACGCCAATTAAAATTGATCATGTAATTATTGGAAAATGTCACTTTATTCACCGTTCATAATAATAACAGGCCTTTGCATGTATAATAGACGATTCAAGCAGCATCCTTGCGACACTTACGTTCGTGGCTGTATAGCCCAATTCGAGAGAGGATCCCTCGTCCGCACACATGGCAGGTGTATGCTCCCCCAGATGGGTGGGGGTTAGAGACCTGCTCGTGACGCCTCATGCGTTTATCATTTAAGCAGGGGAACCAGGCATTGTCGAGCTTGAATTGACCGTCATGGACAACACGGCGCCACGTGGGTCGGTCTTCGGCCAGTCGCTGCCATTGGTTGCATGGAATATCAAATGTGACCATGTCACGCTTCACGCAAACTTTAAAGCTCCGGATTGGCTGTCCGACCGGTCTCTTTGCGTCTGCAACCTCTCCCAGCAGGATTTGACGTGGCAAACGAGTCCGCTCCATTCGATACACTTGCCTGACCCACCTTAGTCTTTACCTAATAATTATAATAAGTAATTCGTAAAGTGTCATGTTCAATTGTTCATTCTTTTCGACTTGAGAACTTGCTCATTTCTATTACTAGGATAAGGGGTGTACCAGCTATTCACAAAATCAGTAGGTATATCTGTATAAAAAACATTTATTTTTTTTATTATATTTTTTTTAGCCTCTTTTGTGTCCCACTGCTGGGCAAAGGCCTCCCCTCGCTTTCTCCACTCGACCCTCTTGTTGGCATTTTCCCACCATTTTGGGTAGAATGCGTCCAGGTCGTCCCGCCATCTCCTTTTTGGTCTGCCTGCACCCCGGCCTGCCCCGTCTATGGTGTTTCGCGGGTCCCAGTCTGTAAATATTTTGGCCCACCTTTCCGGGTGCATGCGGCAGACATGTCCAGCCCAGTCCCACTTTAGCTTAGCGGTCTTGACGCCCACATCTACAACATTATTAACACTGAATAAATACGAGAAAAATATTTACAAATAAAATACAGGAGCGAGCTTGGCGCCGGATAGTAAGATGGCTGGTAGCATTGCCGCGCTGGATCGCGATTCTTATTCGCTGCGCAAGAAATTTAGGTACTATTTTGACTTAACCCTTAAATGCATAGTGATGTATATATGCATCATGCACTTTTGACTCTATTGACAGCATGTCAAAGTTTAAATTTGAATAAATCTTTGTCAAGGTCATGCATTTAAGGGTTAATTTGATATATTTTTTACTTGAATAGTAATTAGTTAAGGCAACAATTTTAAAATTGTATTTCAATCTAACTGTCGTCAAAAATACGTGGGTACAGTATTTCTAGTTATTAGAATCCAGTCAATGAATGATACGAGTATATTTAAGTTTATACAACAGAGGAGATAATCTCTATTTATTATATTTTATTTTGCTCTTACCTTCAACATCTTAAAAGCCCTTGTTTTGTATTTTTAAAAGATAATTCGCACATCTCAACGGTACAGAAATTAGCACTGAAAACTTTCTTCATTAATATAAATTACTCTAGAAAGTTTTGATGAAGAAATTGTACCTATCTGTAGCAAATTTGTGTTTTAATAAACATTCTAATGACCTGTCACAAGTTGTAAATTGTAATTAATTGGCGTTGCGATGACTACAAATTAATGCATATTACCAAGTTCGAAAACATCAGCAGTATGTCGGTTCATAACCTGAGTAGGTATAGTCAACCAATTGGAACACTAGACTACTGTACAACTATGCCACAGTGACATTATAAATCATCATCATCATCCTTGGGTTATCCCGGCATTTTCCACGGCTCATGGGAGCCTAGGGTCCGCTTTGACAACTAATCCCAAGATTTGGCGTAGGCACTAGTTTTACGAAAGCGACTGCCATCTGACCTTCCAACCCGAAGGGAATTAGTCCGGTTTCCTCACGATGTTTTCCTTCACCGAAAAGCGACTGGCAAATATCAAATGACATTTCGTATATATAAGTTCAGAAAAACTCATTGGTACGAGCCGGGTTCGAACCCGCGACCTCCGGATCGAAAGTCGCACGCTCTTACCGCTAGGCCACCAGCGCTTCCTGACATTATAAATCATATTGTTAGATGAATCTCTCTTACTGGTTGTCATTTTGACATGGTTGTACATTCCACAGGAAACGGCCATAAAGAATGCATGTTTTTCGTCTTCGTTGAGAGTTGTCTCTGTCTTGCTTATGTGACGTTAATTGTCTCTTTCCAAGAACGAAGTGCATTCTTTATGGCCGTTTCCTGTAAGTGGGTTTCACAGGCGTCTGTCTACCAAAACGGATACTTCGGAAGACGGTGACTCTTCTCCACAAAATAGGTGCCCACAAAAAGTAACGCTAATAAGTTTTTGGTGATATTATTATATTATGTGGGATCGGAACGTAGTAGAATGACGAGGTGTGAAAGACGATGGGAGAACGTTTTGAACGATGAGCGAGCGAACGTGAAAGAATTGAGTAAAATTTGTTTAATTTCTTATTTCGTGTTTAAATAAAAGTTATTGATTGTTTCTTGCTGGGTTTTCATTCGAGGCATAACAATATCCCCCATATATTTATGTATCTTTATCTCTTTCACTCTGTTTTTAAATGTCTGTTTCCGCTAGAATAGTGCTGTCCCCTCTAAATCATGTGTAGAAGGGTTAAGTAGTCCAGCGATAAATTTCATGTCCCTTTTCTTTCTAAAATGGGCCTACTTAAAACCTCTGCAAAGGGTGAGTTGTATTAAGTAGCAGAAGAGTTTCGTTATGCTATAAAACACTAGAGGTACAAGCGTAGGTACAGAGCCTCTGATGACTTTTTGACAATGTAGGTATTATATATTTATATTTATTTATTCATACAACATACAAGCTTACAGTATTAAAACCAAGACGCTTACATGCTACATAATTTACAATTTACTTACACAAAAACAAATACATATTTAAACATTACACACTTAAATTTAAAAACATATATAACCCAGTCAAAAATGACCCTGGGGAGTCAAAAAATACGTCAACCTGAGGCTGTTCGACTGAAAGTTGATTTAGGAGTGAGAGTGCCCGATTGGTGGGAGCATTACCAGCTTGCCGCGTGCGCACCCCGCCTGCGGCAAACAGTCTTCTTCTGCGTCGTGGCGGCAGAGCGCCACCCTCACTGGCACCAGGTACACACGTTCTCGGCGCCTGAGCTAGCAGTCCTATCCGCTCAAGCACCTTACTGTTATTAATTCTATTACGCAACAGGTTATAGTAATGCATTACTAATAACATTTTCCGCCGTAGTTCTAGAGTATCTAGTCCTACCATTCCAGACACAAATAATGAGGGAAAAAGTAGTGGGTAGTATCCGTACGTCCTTTTGTAGACATAACGGGCAAACTTTCTCTGTATCCTTTCCACCATGAGAGAATACTTTGCTTCATGAGGATCCCAGATACATGCACCAAACTCCAACCTACTACAAACATACGCATTGTACAGAGTCATTGCCACTTTAGGATTCTGAAACTGCGACGCAGTTCGCATGATAAAACCTAGCATTTTATTAGCACGCTTACAGATCTCAGTTATATGCGCACGGAAATCTAAATGTGATTCTAAGGTCAAACCAAGATCGCGGACCACATCGACCCTCTCTAGTGGTACCCCTAGCAGATGATATGACGAGGGGGTTTTAGCTGCACGTGCTCTGGTGAATGAAATCAGCTTACATTTAGTGACATTAAAGGAAAGCCGATTTGCAATACTCCAGGCCGCAACATTGCTAATGTCACGCTGTAGCGCTTCACAGTCTGCCATATGCTGCACGCTTCTAAACAGCTTTAGGTCATCCGCGAATAGAAGGCACTCTGCGGTGGATATCACATCAGGTAAATCATTTATCATGATGTTAAATAAAGTAGGACCCAAGGTGCTGCCCTGGCTTACTCCTGATCGCGTGTAGTATGGTACTGTTTGGCATCCATCCATCTGGACAAACTGACTGCGGTTGCGTAAGTAGTTGGAGAGGAACCTCAGAAGCTTTGGTGTAAATCCCAAAGCAGAGCACTTCTGTAGCAAAATGTCATTACTAACCAGGTCAAAAGCTTTGCGGAAATCGAAGTAATCCGAATCTACCTGGTGGCCCAGTTCCATTTGCGACATAATGTAATCAACATACACAATAAGGTTAGTAGTGGTCGAACGGCCTTTCCGAAATCCATGCTGGGAGTCAGCCAAGCTCACTGCAATCTGCCGGCTAATATGTCTTTCGATCATCGTCTCAAACAGCTTCGCAAAAACTGAAAGAACCGCTATTGGTCGATACTCGGTAACTTCTGATAGATTTCCTCCTTTGGGTACTGGTGTCACGCGAGAAATTTTCCACCTTGCTGGATATTGGCTAGATGCTATGCTAATATTAAATATGTGTAGCAAGGGGACCTCTAGTGCAGATATGCAATATTTAACAAGGTAAGGAGGAATTCCATCAGGACCGGCAGATGAACGAGCCCTAAGCTTTTTGGCAGCGCCGCGAAGTTCCGACCCAGACAGGCTTTCTAAAGAAATATGAGCCGCATCACGAGTATTTCTGCTTGATGCTGCTTGCGACGACGCTTCCTCAGGATCTAACTTAGGCACATCATTCAGAAACACTGAAGCAAAGTATGAAGCAAAGGCATCGGCTGCTTATATATACGTTACTCGATACAGGGTAGATAAATATTACGAAAAATACCTACCTATATGCCTATACGTACCTACCTATTTATGTACATTTTAGTTCTATTAAGTAGGTAACCATTCAGGGATGTTAGATCCTCCGTAACAATTACGCTAGGAAGCGAAAAAGTTATTCCGATACTTTATAAATACGAATTAAAATAAAAAAAAACCAGACATAGTGGACTGATTTTCCTGGAACATGGCATGGCTTTCCGACTAATTCAGCTTTCAAACAATAAACTAAAACGGTTCATCCGTTCGGGAGCTACGATGCCACAGACAAACAAACAAACAGACAGATAGACACGTCAAACTTATAACACACCATCGTTTTTTCGTAGGGGGTTAAAAACATATGGTAGAGAGGTTTAGGGCAAAAATAACTGAGTTTTGACTGAAAATATACTACACAATACATACCTAATTATATCATGTCTTTCATAAATTAGTAAAATCGACCCTTTAGTAAAATGACAATACAATAGAACCCTAAAAACCTTCGTAAATCCCAACTCATACATCAACAAATTCTTTTCAAAACATCAACAAAAGAAAGGAATTATCCTGTATGCCTGCTTTCTATTTTAAAAACACCTTTAGTAAAATCTAGCACAACTTTACCTCTCATGTCTTATTAGTAACGCGCTGTGGTGGGTCAAAAATATACTGGTTTTGGGTACAAAATACATCTTCGTAAGTATCAAAATACTTTGGCCCCTAATATATTCTTTGCGGTTTCAAGTATAGAAGGGTTCTTTTTAAACTGGTTTTTGTAAGTATTTGTGAATTGTATTCCATATTAGCGGGTACAAAAGAGTGCGTTTATTTCACGCGTGAAAATTAGCTCATCTTGAAAATGGCTCACAGTAGATGTGAAAACAGGATTAAAAATTCTAATAGAGGTGAATTTCCTCTTCTCATGCGTATCGTACGATGTTAAGTAGCAGTTACAGTATAGCAGCAGCTTAACTAGCAGCTAGCAGCTCTGAAGTTTCGACTTTGCGCCCTAGTGCGAGCAAAAAGCTCCCTCTGTACTGAAATAGTACATTTCGTTAAGTGTAAGAAAAATGACATTCTCACACGTGTGACAAACGTAGGGTAGAAAAAAAAAACAAATGTTTTCTTTCAGAATTGTGAAAAAAAAACATGAAAAAAAACCGAGCACCATGGTTTTTTTTTCTAAATATGATTTTTTTTTCAGATGAAAAAATAATTCGACAATAACGGTTTTACGTGAATTGTAACGTGTTTCAATAACAGTAACGTACATTTTAATTCGATTAACATTCAGTATACAAACGTTTATTGGGGAATCCCCGATGTGGCCGGCGTGCAGCGTGCAGCGTGGAGAGGCGGTGGTGTTGCCAACAGAAAAATATACTATATACTATATACTATCAACTATAGATTTCGTAAATGTTACTTTTATAAGATCAGAAATTAAAGTTATTTGATTAAATTCGTTTAATAGTTAACATTAAGTCTAAAAACCGTATAAAAGTATTAACTGCTTTGCAAATTTTGAGATTTCGTACATTAGAAAAAAAACATACTCCAGAAAAAAAACTGTTTTCTTTCACGGTTTTTTTTTTCAAGCCAGAAAAAAAACCGTTTTTTTGCAACCCTAGACTCACGACGTTTTTTTTTATACAGTTGCGAAAAAATACTATTACAACGAAATAAAACGATAAACAATTCGAACTCTTGATTTTCGCATTGTCATTGACGCATTATTTGACAATTCAAAAGCGTATCTTTGAAGCTTTTAAACTTGCTTCCATATTTTCGATTTTACTATTCATCCTACACAATTTATTTCATTGGGTGTGATAAAAACATAAACAGTTACGATTTGGGACGATTGTTTAATGTATACTTATATTTTAATTCAATCTACCTAATTATGCCTCGATGTATTGCAAATAACATTAAATAATTATGACAAATCGCGTAACATAGGTATTTGAACGTGCTTGCATTAAGTTAAAACATGGTAAGGGCCCCCACAGACGGGAGACAAAACTGTTTTGTCTCCGTCGCTCGGTCTATGGGCTAGTATGAAGGTGCGCACACGAGGCGACGCAACTTTTCATACAAATACGACGGAGACAAAACAGTTTTGTCTCCCGTCTGTGGGGGGCCTAAGACGCCTCTACTTTGACAGAAGACGCGTTTCGTTACATTCATGTTCTGTTTACACGACTCATTATAACCTATTTTTTTCAAATATAAACCATTTTATAAAATATGTTTAATATGACTAAAATTAACAATTACATAGGAAATCTCAATCTTTTAGGTAAATATTAATCCCTTAATAGTATGTTTATAGTTTTATTCCGTCTTAGTAAACAAAACTAATATTAAAAGAGCTCGGTAAGTAGTCCTAAAATGGAACGCATACTTTTTACGCACTAGTGCGTAAAATCCAACTCCGCGCACGCTAAACGGTCAAAAAACGGGCACTTTTTAAGCAACCGTATTAAAAAACAGTTTTTACTCAAGCATTTCATTCGTGCTACATGGTAAAATTATTATAAAAAGGATCAGCATGAACGGAACTCACAAAAGTCAAAAATTACACATTTGAAACCGCTAAGAAAGCGGTGACTCAATATTGATCTTTCTATTCTAATTTTTGTATTCGTGTTTATAAATTATCAATAGTACGTTACGATTCCATCTTCGCACGTGTAATACGACATTTTACAAATAAAGTACTACTTTCCGCAATAGTGCGAGAAAGCAACATAAATATTGGGTTGGTAAGAAAGAGCGAATCATAACCAATATTGTAATTTTTATTTAATTTATTATTTTAATCATTTATCAAAAATATAACGGCCTTCGTTATCTACTACTTGTCTCCATCGTTCTGGTAAAGAATGAATAGTATCGGCGAAGAAGTTCTTAGGTTTAGATTCAAAAAACTCAGCTATGTACTGTCGTAGATGGGCTTGATCATCGAACTTTTTTTCATTCAAGGCATTGCTTAGCGATCTGAACAATGCGTAATCCGTAGGTGCCAAGTCTGGAGAGTACGGTGGATGAGGTATCACTTTCCAACCTAGCTCCAATAGCTTTAGCCGAGTCACTTTTGCAATGTGTGGGCGAACATTGTCGTGTAAGAAAAAAACTTTAGCATGCTGTGGACGATTCTGACAGATTTTTTGGCTTAAATTTTCAAGCTGATTACAGTATACTGATGCGGTAACAGTCATTCCACTTGGTAGAAGTTCCCAGTGAATAATACCATGAATATCCCACCAAACGGACAGCATAACTTTTTTCGGGTGAGGCTCTGTTTTTGGTGCCTCTATTCCTTTTTCGTTTGGAGCTAGCCACTGACGTTTGCGTGTGTGATTTATATATAAGACCCATTTTTCATCTCCAGTGATAAGATGGTCCAACCAGTTGAATGTGCGGCGAAAAGACAGAAGTTGTATGCAGATATCGGCACGGCGGTTTAGTTGATCTCTATCAAGTTCGTGCGGTATCCAAACACTGTATTTGTAGTTTTTTCCCAACTCGTGTAAATTTGTTTCAATGGTGACATGAGAGCAGCCTAACTCGGTAGCAAGAGTACGACTCGTTAGCCTCGGATCTCCTTCAATTAAGGTTTTTAATTTGGCTACATCAATCTTCACCGGTCGACCAGACTTAGGTTGATCTGATAATGATTAGTCGCCACTACGAAACCGCTGGAACCATCGTTTCGCCGTGGCCTCAGACACAAATTCAGGAGCAACACGCTGACATATATTACGCACTGCTTCGGCGGCTGAATGGCCAGACTGAAATTCATATAGTAAGCAATGCCTTACATGCACTTTTAATTCGTCCATTTTCTTCCTTATATTAGCTCGGCGACAGCTAGTGAATGACTGACGAGAAACTGTGCGACTCGCCCTTTATATACTTTCGACCATAGAAGATTCTAGAACTCTCTCAAAAATTTTATGTGGAATTCAATCGATCGCTCATTACTTTCTTACCAACCCAATAGTTTTATAACGAGTATTCTACTGTTTTCTCATTTCCTGTGAGCGTGCGTATGAGTGTTGCTATAAATTATCTCGCGGCTTTTGTACTGGAATAATTTATTTGAAGAATATAATTGTGTTAAATTATTCAGAAAAAATCAAGGAATAAAAAAAGAGTTTGATAATTTTAACAAAAGAATGCTTCATTACATGACAAAGGACAATTTGGAGATTAAGTTAAGTATTGTATTTATTTTGACAAGTATTTTTAAGGCCCGCTTGCACCAACCACTTAACTCAGGGTTAGTGTGGTTCCATATAAAATGGTGGGTTAACCTTCGGGTTAACCCAGGGTTAACACACCATCCCCCCCGAGGGTACCCACCTTGCCGTGGTGGGGGGCTTAGTAACCGTGGACTGGTCACCCACGGTGAAGCTAAGAGGTACCCAGGGCCGGCTTGTTGCTGGGCGAGCTGGCCCGAGGAGGATGCTCCAAATGGGCTTGTAAAGCCCACTTGAGACGCATTTGGGAGGACTGCCGTGGGAGGGAAGATCCGGCAGTATGGAATGCCGCTCTGTGCCCTCCCTCGGTAGCCGAGGTGGGATCGCAGGGGGAGAGGCGTGATGGTATAGCGGTGCGCCACTCTCCCTACCCCCTGCGACCTTGGCGGGGCCGCTCCGCTGTAGCGGAATTGGTGGGGCCGCAAGGGAAGAGGAGTGCCGGTATTACGGTGCGCCACTCTTCCTATCCTTTGCGGCCGACTTGGTTAGCGGTGGAACCAAAGACCATTTCCACCGCTGGGCGCCGGAACTCTTCTGGCGCCCATGGCCTCTTTGTGGCGGACTCGAGGGGGTCCGTCACTGTACCCATAAGTGGCCGAGGAGGAAGGTGCGCCCTAACATCTGGCGCACTCATTGTGGAGGGCCGTTGGGCATCCACGGAGGAGCTGCAAGTGGGCGGCTGCCGCCGGCGGGGTCGCCGTTGTGAGCGTAAGTGTTCCGGTAACCCCGCCAACAAAGCGGCGAGGTGGCATGTGGGGGGGGTTTTTAGTGGGTATACCGTGGCCTCATTAGCCAATACGGGAGTCCCACATAACCGCTCGGGTCCCCCCTCGCACCCGAGTGGTATGCGGAACGCATTTCCCCCCTAAACAAAAAAAAAGTGTTAACACACCATTTTAAATGGAATTTGACAGTTGACAGCCCACTAACCCTGAGTTAAGTTGTTGGTGCAAGTGGACCTTAAAAAATTATGGGTCAAATATTGTAAATGACATAAGCTTGGAAGACACTAGGAATACCGCCAAGAGAAGCATCACTGCATAAGACGGAAAACATTTTTAGATGCAGAAAATAAGGTTACCTCTTGGCTCTGTCTCACAGCATACTTGTGTTAAGATTGTTCACTTGGTCGCTCTATCGTTTTACGCTTTATTCAAAAATTTCCAGTTACAATAAAAGCAGCCTAGATATACACTGAAATTCTGAACATGACTATTTCACAATTTACAAGATTTATTATTTGAATGGATTTTTATTTAAAAAACCCATCCAAGTTACCTTTTTGGGAAGTTTTCAAGGGGTTCTTTTTGTGGACTGAGAATATGAGTAAATGGCGTTGTTAAAAACAGCAGTTACAGTGACGACTTGAGGTAATACTGATCCTTTGTTCATAATAATGATGTTCATGAGGAGTAAGATCAAAAATCGTTCCCAAAAAGACAGTATTTCCGGCGACGTTTTACCTTAACCCTCATTGAAAAACCCTTTATCTTATTTAACCAATTCACATAATTTGTGGCTCATACTTTGAGAATATTTCTTATCTTCCATCAATTGCCACGACTCTTGTCATACATTTTGCATGAAAATAAAGAACGCAGTAGTTAGACCGCAGGCATATTTTATAAATAAGTATAGCGTTTCATTCTGTCTTCGCTCTAGCTGTTCTAAGCTGTGTTTCAAGAATCCTCTCAACGAAGCACAAAGAGTATAAAATTTTAATAATGAACACGCTGTTTGTCTGCGCTGCGAGCACCGCGAAATAACGTTTGCTCAGCGCTGGGATTACCACTTTTTAGATCTCGCAATACGAAGTGGTAAGAACATGCGACTTTCAATCTGAAGGTCGCAGGTTAGAATCCCGGCTCGTACCAAAGTTTTTCGGAACTTATGTGGGAAATATCATTTGAAAGCCGTTTTTCGGTGAAGGAAAACATCGTGAGGAAACTGAACTAATCCCAACAAGACCACCTAGTTATCCTGCTGGATACAGGCCTCCTGTCCATGAGAAGGTTCGGGCTGCAGTCCCCACGCTAGCCCAATGCGGATAAGAGAGTAAAGTTCAATTCCTTCGCAGGTGTAGGTGTATTGCAGATTTCCTCAATTCAATTTAATTCAATTCAATGATTTATTCATAAAATTTACATTTTATACATCAACAGGTAAGTACATACATCCAAATGATTATCTTACACTTTAAATAGGTACAAATATTAATGTTATTCGATTATGCTTAGATTATTACAATTTAGGTATAAATACTATTTACAAAAAGAAGTCCTCAATAGAGTACAGTTCATCTCCACTCAGTCTTGTTTTCATTTGTCGTACAAATGACGCAAAACTGGGGGCCTGCTTAATTTCCGGAGGGATTTACTTTTAGCAAGTCGTGTGTGTGGCAGACTCAGGTCATGCTGCCGTCGCGTGATGGAGCCGTGCGCATCAGCGTTGGTGTGAAAGAGGTTTATATGACTCCTAACATACTTAGCCAGTTCTAAGACGTAAAGACTGGGTACGGTTAAGATGTTATATTTTATGAATAAGTTTTTTGCAGGATGATCCCAACTTACACCAGCGATGATCCGCAATGCTCTCTTTTGGAGCAGCCTCACAATGCAGCAATGTTTTTTATATGAAATAGGCAGCAAACGAGTAGACGAGCCGCCTGATGGGAAGCAGTTATCACCGCCCATGGACATAAGCAACATCAGGGGAGTCACTTATGCGTTGCCGATCTATGAGAACCCCATTTGCTTCTTGAAGAACCCCATGTCATAGCGCAAAAGGAACACCACAGACAGAAGGTAGCTCATTCCACAACTTGCAATGTTTTCCTTCATCGAAAACCTAGAGATAAAAAGGATACTCGTATTTCGTACGAAATTCCGGAAAAAATGTTTCGCGATCTCCGAATTGAAAGTCATACCCACTCGGCCACCACCGCTTATTTAATATTAATGAAAGATTTATGGGATGTAATCTACGGCCCAACGCTACACTGTTCTGAACATTTTAATAATGTAGTAATAAGTGTAAAGCAACGCAAATGGAGACGAAAACCATCTCGTGCTCTTAAACCATCCCCCGGGGTATTGTATGAGGCTCTCATTTTTAACCCCCGACGCAAAAACGAAGGGGTGTTATAAGTTTGACGTGTCTGTCTGTCTGTCTGTTTGTCTGTGTGTGTGTCTGTCTGTGGCATCGTAGCTCCCAAACGGATGAACCGATTTAGTTTTAGTTTTTTTTGTCTGAAAGCTGAGTTAGTCGGGAGTGTTCTTAGCCATGTTTCATGAAAATCGGTCCACTAGGTCGCGGTCGGGGGTTTTTTCAAAATTTTAATTTTGTGGTTAGGTTATATACATATGTATTTTCTTATTCTTCTTTTGATGTAAGTTTTTTGAAGTGAAACTTCTAAACATGCAACTTCCAACTGACAGCGCGACGTGAGAATCAACGATTGAACTTTTGTTCAACAAGCAAAAAAATACATCATTGTACCTATCAAATCCAAACTCAATTAGTTTGCATAATATTGTCTTCGGTTACCGCGATAGTTACTCATGAAATAAAACTATGGAAACGGATTAATCGCGTATAATGAATTTAAAAGTCATCTCGACGTTTCAAACACTTTACAGCATTCGTGGTCAACGAGTGACTGAGGAGCACCCACCCGTCACCCGTTGACTACGAATGCTGTAATTTTATTTCAATAATAAAATTTCCATAGTTTTATTTCAATTAGTTTGCGTTTAAGTTCTCATAATAGGGTAAACTCGCCTCATTCGGACACACCTAATTCGGTGAAACAACCAAAAATCGTCTTTCGGAATAGTGCTTCAAAGCTTGTATCACCGAATTAGGCGTGTCACTGAAGGCGAGTTTACCCTACTCTGATATGAATATTGTGAATTTTTTTTTTGCCGCATGCACTATTTTTTCTGCCATTTAAAATGAACTTGAGAATAAACTAGAATTTATTTTAGTTAGAATCTCGGTTGATCCGTCGGAAGAAATTTAATAAAGTCATTGCCATTTCCTGTATACGTCAAGAGCTGTGAGAACGCCATTTTCTTCCATTTCAACCTCAAGATGGCCTCTTGACCTCAAACTTTCACTGTCATAACTAATTAACATTATAATTAGGTTCAAAAGTCATTTAACTTACCCTTACTGGCACAAAGTCGTAAGTTACAGCAAGAAGTACTCAATTACACCCTTGTCAAAGTGAATGTAATAACGGGCGAACTTGGCCAGTTTGGGGTTCGGAAGTTTGGTGCCCACAAAATGATGTTTTATAATTTTTTTAACAGGTTCAAATTAGGAGTTTTAGCTTTGTGAAATGTTCAATAACGGGCCAAAGTGAAATTACATACCAGTAATAAGTTTTTTCGCAAAAAAAATATTTTTGACACAAGGTTTTATCGCCGACTATACTTTTCTTCCAACAGTCAACTACCTACTGCTCTCTGAGAACTTTCTAGAAACCCCTTACTCGATGGGGATACGATACGACATTTCATTACAGAGTTCCTGTAGCCAACTTTCTGGTCCATCATCAGATCAGCTCCATGGTACCATAATATTGCATTGTCGGTCAATTGGTGGGGTCAATTTTTACTTGCAAGATTTGATTGCAGACAGACAATGACAGGTGAAAGTAAATAAAAGCTTGTAAAAATACCAGATAACCACGTAAGTAAATACGTCAAATTATAAACATAGATTAGATTAGATTAGATTAGATTTCTTTATTTCATGATAAAAATTACACTATAAATTACACACACATACATAGTGTACTTATATAAATTCACATCTATATTCCCAAAAATAATACAGAAATTTTTCAATGCCACTTTTAGAAGTTAAGGAACCTGTTAAGCCGTGTGGTAACGGGCTAAGAATTTTGCCATCCTTCCTCCACCCTTTCCTCCCGTGGGTGTCGTAGAAGTTCACTGTGGGATTTGGGTTCAACTGTGGTGTAGACGACATGCCTATCACTGGAATATACATACATACAATATACATACAATCACGCCTGTATCCCATAAAGGGGTAGGCAGAACACATGAAACTACTAAAGCTTCAGTGCTTCTCTTGGCAAATAAGGGGTTGAAAGAAAACGAAACTGTGACATTGCAGTGACAGGTTGCCAGCCTCTCGCCTACGCCACAATTTAACCCATATCCCATAGTCACTTTTTACGACACCCACGGGAAGAAAGGAATATTTATTTTATATTTTCTATTCCTTTTTTGACCTAGGAGTATACCTAATAGAAAATATCCCCTATTCTAAAAATGCAACTTTGTTACATTAGGCGCTTTCTTCATTTGCAGAAGATTGTGCAAAATTGAAAACTGGATACTTTGTTCCGACTTGTGATTACTTTGAGTTAATTTATTTGTGTTTTGTTTGATTATCTTCCCTCCCATTTCCGGGTAATTATAAAATTATATAATTCTTTGAATTTGCACAAAAAACATTTTGGTTTTGTCGGTTTATTTCATTTATTGATACCAAATATAAAATCAGGCCCCGTAGCCGAATGTTTCTGCGACGCAAAACGCCACCGAAACGCCGCAGAAATGTAGTCTGACTCTGTCGCGCACATGGGCATTTTCAGAATTTGGGTCCCCCCAATTAGCAAAAGTTCTTAACAAAAATTAACTCGCTCTCAGTTTTGTGACGACAAATAAGGCTAAAATCTGTCTAATAATTTCTTTGGTTCACATTCCTAATGTAGATTATCGCTTAACGTTTATGTAATTAACACAAAAACAATATTTTTATTGAAATTTCATGCTTAATTATCGTCACAAATCTGACAGTGAGTTAATTTTTGTTAACGACTTACGCTAATTGGGGGGAACCAAATTCTGAAAATGCCCACATACGCAAGAGTGATCGAGATAGATAGCTACGAAAGGGATAATTATTACCTATCGTGATCATTTGTGCATTCGGCTACGCACACTGAGCTTATCCGCAAAATAAAAAATATATATATATATTTATTGCCACAACTAAGAATACTGTACAACTTAATACTAAGTATACATTTACAGAAAAAATAAACGAAAGTACATTCTCTTAAAAAAAACTAGGCAATGGGTACCAGTCTCAGCATGTGCTAGTTAGACAGTTAAAGCTATCTAGCGCTGATTTTCAGACTAGCCCCTAGCTAGGTCGTCCACGATTCCAGCAGCTGCCGTACTATAAATTGTACTACTGTGTGTGTGTGTGTGTGAAATGAAATGAAATGAAATGAAATATTTATTTTCAAGTAGGCATATTACAATGCGCATATGAACGTCAAATAAAGCTACGCCGGCTCTAACCCTACGCCTCAGCCTCGAGAAGATTTCAGTCCCCCCTCAGTTGGGAGGGGGGTATCCACTATGGGACCGGCAAGAAACTCGGC
This sequence comes from Leguminivora glycinivorella, assembly GCF_023078275.1. Lineage (NCBI taxonomy): Eukaryota > Metazoa > Arthropoda > Insecta > Lepidoptera > Tortricidae > Leguminivora > Leguminivora glycinivorella. Next base: position 23,658,617 of record NC_062978.1, on the reverse strand, counting down.
GGGCAACTTCTTTTCAAAACATTACATCTTATAATTAACATGCATTAAATAACAACATACAATTTAACATGCAAAAGTATTCATCAAAGAATATGAACAGACTAGGTACTCTATGGAAATCAATTTCAATAAATTATATTATTGCTTAATAATACGTCGTTCTTCTTCAGAGAAAACATATCAAATTGTCATAGAAGAAAAAGATAATATGAATCTCAATATCATTAAATATGTAATTTACCTACACAACATAAAATATAAAATATTTGATGTGCTTTCTTATCTGAACTGTGTCCTCTATACATAATACAATTATTTTAATTGCTATTCGTTTTTTGTAGTTTCTGGTTCGGGCCATGCATGTTTGTCTGTCAAATAGTCCTCGACTCTGTAATAAGCCTTTAACATCAATGATTTTTTTAAGTAGTTCTTAAGAGCTGGGAGGGTAATCTCAAAGCAGTGTCAGGTAACTTATTATAAAAATGAATGCATTGCCCAACAAATGACTTCTGTACTTTACGGACACGAAACTTCTTTATGGCAAGCTTATTTTTGTTTCTAGTGTTATAATTATGGATATCAGAATTCTTAGTGAAACAGTCTAAATTCTTAACAACATAAATTATACTATCATAAATGTATTGGGAAGCTACAGTTAAGATATTAATTTCTTTGAAGAGTTCTCTTACTGATTCACGTGTTCCTAAGTTGTAAATAGAACGAATGGCTCTCTTTTGTAATACAAAGATAGTCTGTATGTCAGCTGCTTTGCCCCAAACCAGAATACCGTATGACATTACACTGTGAAAATAACTATGATACACTAGGCGAGCTGTCTCAACATTAGTCAGTTGCCTGATTCTCCTAACGGCGTATGCGGCTGAACTTAATTTGCTTGCTAGTTTCTTTATATGAGGACTCCATTGTAGATTTTTGTCCAATGTTAAACCAAGAAACAGTGTTGTATCTACCATCTCTAAGCATTCATCATTCAAAAGTATTTTTGTATCGATTGGTTTAACATTCGGCAGAGAAAATCGAATACATTTGGTTTTCTTAGAATTAAGAAGTAAATTGTTGACAGTAAACCACTGCAGTACATCAGCTAACGTGCTATTAATTACATTGTAATCCGTAGATTTTCGGTCAACATTAAAAAGCAATGATGTATCATCAGCAAAAAGTACTATTTCACAAAAGTTTTTCACTATACATGGCAAATCATTTATATAAACCAAAAACAGGAATGGACCTAAAATTGAGCCTTGTGGCACTCCTAATTGGACTACAGTCCCGCTAGAGCGAGTTTTGTTAACAACTACTGTTTGTGTTCTATTGCTAAGGTAAGAAGACATAAAGTTTAGGGCATTTATAGACAAACCATAATGTTCTAATTTCAAAATGAGCGTTCCATGATCCACACAGTCAAAGGCTTTTGAAAGATCACAAAATATGCCAATTGCATCACAAGAATTTTCCCAAAAATTATATATATGTTTAATGAGTACCGAAGCAGCATCGGTCGTGGAACGGCCCCTTGTGAAACCGAACTGTTTGCTTGTAAGTAATCTATGTCTGTTGAAGTGTCCCAGTAGATCATTTAACATTAGCTTCTCAAAGACTTTACTTAGTACAGGAAGTATTGATATGGGACGGAAATTGGTTATATCACTCGAATCACCCGATTTAAAAAGCGGTATGACTTTGCTACATTTCATAAGATCTGGAAAGGTGCCTTGTGAAATTGAAATATTATATATTACGGCCAAGTAAGGTGCTATTATATCTATGACATGACTAATTACTTTAACTGATGTTCCCCATAAGTCTTCCGTTTTCTTTAAATTGAGTGACTTGAATGTTTTAACAATATTTACAGAGTCTACTTGACTAAATTCAAATGAATTATTACATTTCTTAACATTAGCACAAAGTAATGAATGGGCTTGAGCCGCAGAAGAATGTAAACATTTTGTGGTGTTAACGGCTATATTTGAGAAATAATCTTCGAATGCCGAGGCAACATCGCTGTTCGACACTATTTGTTGATTATCTGATACAATGTTGACTTGACAATCGCGTGATTTACATTTACCAGCTTCTTTATTTATAATACTCCAAGTTGTTTTCACTTTGTTGTCCGACACTTTCAATTTAGAACTAATAAAGTTTTTCTTGGCAGTTAAACACACTTTCTTGAAGATTCTTGAGTAGTTTCTTAGATAGTCCAGGAATTCTGAATTCTTGTTCAGCTCTCTCTCACCATAAAGTTCATAAAGTCTTTTTCTACTTTTGTGAATACCTACAGTAGCCCATTCACTAAACTTTGTTTTAACTTTTGACCCACTAATAGATTTCACTTTGAAATTGTTATTAAATTGATTAAGAATTACATTGAAAACATCTTGATACAAATGATTACAGTCATAATGCGAAAATGGTATTATAGACAAACTATGTAGAATTTCATTTTTGAATGATTCCAAGCGAGATCCAGTAATGGGTCTATATGTTATTGTTTGTGGAGTATCATGAATAACGTTTAAGAAAGCTGCCCTTTGGCCGCTGTGATCGGAATGAAAACAGTTAAATAATTTCTTATCTATACATTCACAGTTACAAAAAATATTATCTAGGCATGTTGCACTAGTCACACCTACCCGGGTAGGTTCAAGAAATAAATTAAATAAATTAAATGATTTAAACAAACAGAACATTTTAACAGTATTACTAGATGACTCGAGCAAGTTAACATTAAAATCTCCACATACAATAACATGTTTTTGGCCCTTGCATACTAAATTCAGAACATTTTCCATTGTAGATTCAAATATGCTGAAGTCAGCTGATGGTGGTCTATAAACACATACAATAATATATCTGTCTAATTCAACACATGAAATTTCTATAGTTCTTTCTATGGAATATTTTACAACATCTTTGCGCTCTTTACACTTCATACAATTTTTAACAATAATAAGGGAGCCACCATGAGCAGCAGATTTTCTGGCAAAAAAACTAGCTAATTTAAAATTAACATAATCAAATATCAACTGTTCTTGTTTCAACCAATGTTCAGTAATACACATAACTTCAACATTATTACTATCTAAAAATAATCCTACTTCTAATTCTTTGCTGGAAAAACCCTGAATATTCTGGTGAACAACGTTCATATTCAGGTGTTTTTCCGCTGTCTTACAATCTAGTTTAAATGAGGCATGGGGTCCTTGGCTTTGTCAGCTGACTGAGACTTATATATAACACTATTACATCTATTTGGCTCAATATTGAAGGCCAATAACTCCACTAAATATACAAATAATTTCTTTGGCAAAAATACCTTCCGTGGAGCTAGCATGAAGCGCTCAATGAATTTATTTAAGTCAAAGAAATGGTACTTTTTATTAACAGCTATGGCATGGTACATTAAAGAATTATAGTAAGCTATCTTACAATTATAGTCATATGATACATTTTCTGCATAAGGTAGTGCACATAATATAATTTTCCCCACACCAGATTTTTCAATAACATTTAGTGTGGACATCAATTTATCTATGCTAAGCTTATCTACATTAAGACTATTTCCTAATAAAATTACTAATGTAGTACTGCTATCATAACATCCCTTTGAAATAAGGTCACATAAATGAGACAAAGTAATGTTTTGATAACAGTAATTTGTCACTTGTTGCTCTAACTGGTAGCTTAATAATGGGCCCATTCCTAACCCAATCTGATCTGAAAAAACAACAGTCTTACTGACTGCTCTAGGGGGCTGTTTAACTACTGCCGCATGCCTAGTTGTGTCGTGGGCCACATCGGCTTGAATAATCTTTGCTGGTGGCATTTGGCCACAATTACAATGTTTTCCATTTAATAATGCCTTACACCGCTCCTCCAAATTTCTATTTTCTAGCAGCAATTTATTAAAAGCCTGTATGTGCTCCTCAACTTGTTTTTTAGTAGTCTCATACATGGTGGATACTGCCAAAAGCTCATCTTTCAGCCTGTTAATGTCGGCATTTAGTGTGTGTCTGTGTCTGTGTCTGTGTCTGTGTGTGTCTGTGTCTGTGTGTGTGTGTGTGTGTGTGTGTGTGTGTGTGTGTGTGTGTGTGTGTGTGTGTGTGTGTGTGTGTGTGTGTGTGTGTGTGTGTGTGTGTGTGTGTGTGTGTGTGTGTGTGTGTGTGTGTGTGTGTGTGTGTTTGTGTGTGTGAGTGTGTGTTTGTGTGCGTGCGTGCGTGCGTGCGTGCGCGCGTGTGTGTGTGTGTGTGTGTGTGTGTGTGTGTGTGTGTGTGTGTGTGTGTGTGTGTGTGTGTGTGTGTGTGCGTGTGTGAGTGAGTGTACACAAAGGCATGTAATATAGATATATAATCTTGTATGATAATGGGAAGATATGATCATTAAAAATTAAAGTAAAATCTTATACTATTAAACGAGCAATTCTTGTATATTTATTTATTTATTTATTTATTTATTTATTTATTTATTTATTTATTTATATATACCGACGATCTTGGAAACCGCTCTAACGATTTCGCTGAAATTTGTTTTGTGGGGGTTTTCGGGGGTGAAAAATCGATCTAGCGTAGCCTTAGATCCCGGAAAACGCGAATTTTCGAGTTTTCATGAGTTTTTCTTTCGCATTTATATTATCGCAATATTCTTACAATCAACGCGTCTAAAACTAGCTTCATGATATTTTCCGCTAAAAATAAAAATATTGGTTCTCACGAACCATTACATATTAATGGAGAAATACTTAAAGCTTCCATACAAGAAAAATATCTGGGCTTATTTCTTGACCCGCGCCTTACTTGGAATATCCAGGTAGATCGTGTCAGGAAAAAAATTGTATCACTAACTGGCTCACTACGCCGTGTCGTCGGCTGTTTCCCTAGAAATGTACGCTACGTAATTTACAACTCACTTGTGAAGCCACATCTAGAATATTTGATTGAGATCTGGGGCTGCGCGGCAATGACTCACTTAAACAAGTTGCAAAGATCGCAAAATAAATTACTAAAAGTATTATTTGGATATGACTATTATACTTCAACAAAACAACTTTACGAAGAATTAAAAATTATGCATATTAAACAAACTTACGTTTTTAAAACCTGTATCTTGGTCTATAAAATTTTACATAAAAAGCTGCATACGAAACTTTCATTTACATATAAACAAAATAATTATAACCTCCGAAATAAACATAATTTAAAATTACAGCTTCATAGGACAAATTACGGAAAACGAAGTATTTTAAACGAAGGTGCAAAATTGTACAACAAATTGCCACTGGGTATTAGAAATAGTCCTTCGTTTAATGTATTTAAAAACAAACTAAAGCGATATGTAGTTGAAAATATTTCTCTTAAATAAGTAGCATTATACATATTACATATTTATCACATTAAAAAAAAAAATATCAAAAAAAAAAATAGTTTCAAATACACTAAACCCTAAAATTAAAAAAAAAATACCTACTTAAAGTTGTAATTCATAACATTGTAACCCATATAGGTACATAAGAAGCATGATATTATTGTACAATAATAATCGTAAGTTACTGCACTCGCAGAGTTATGCATGTTGTTGTTACGCTACCCACTCCTATGTAGTATTAGTTAATATTGTATAGTTTTTGCATCGCACGGTCGCGGGTACAGAACGAATACCAACCTTATTCCTATACAGATACGAACTTACTCGTGTTTCCCTGAGATGCAAAAAACACCACGTTATTGTACTTAAATAGCATTAAGTTAAATTTTAATTCTCATTTTAAGTGAATAATGTATATTCTTATGAGAATAAATGTCTTAAACCATAAACCATTTGTAAACGTAAAATATGGTCCTTAATTTCGCCGCGCGCGCATCGATTCCGCTTAGCTCAGTCGCACGAGGTCGGTCTAATGTACGCAGATAGATCGTAGGTGTCAGGGTTTCGAATCCCGGTCAGAAATTAAGTTTTTGTTTTTGTCTTTTTTTTTGTTTTTGTATTTATAAGTTTTTTTTTTTATCTAAAGACGTGATATATTAAAATAGAACCGAGCGAAGCTCGGTCGCCCAGATATTATAAAATATATATAACATCAATAACAATAGAAGATGCTTAATTATAAATTATTCAATTATATCTACTGGGGTTGGTTTCCTTTTTGTAAATCGAGTATGTATAATTTTACCATTTCATATGAATACATTCGAGTTCATAAATACATATATGTACATTTCATCACCTTAACTCGTTGCAATAAGGTGAAAAAGTGTACACATATTTATAAACTCGACTGTACCATTCCGAGATCTTCAAGAAATGTATGTATCTAAACGACTACCTCTAACTGTTTTTTATTTAAGTCTCGCGTGTCCAAATGTTATTACCGACTGCGTAATTGCAGCGATCACCAACCCAAACGTGACTTGTTACAGTATTAGGAAATGCTAAACTCTAAATAACCGTTTTAATTTGGTAGAATTAATAGAATGGTAATGTAGTAGAATTTTCGTATTCTTAATATTAGTGTTCGTCAGAACTTTACTCGAGTCTTTTGAGTCTAAATTTGAAGAACTATTCATTATTATATGAGTCTAAGCTAAATGAGTTTGAGGTGTAGTTTCAAAGTTCAACTTTAAAAGACTTAGCCATCAAGTTTTATATTATGTAGGTACCTACCTGTATCAGTAAAATATATTATGATCATTTCTATCTGGAATCCCAATGGCAGCACTGTCCAGGACAGCCAACCTACAGTCACCCCGCTGATCCAATGAGCGGCGGTCAGCGCCTCGACCTGCATGACCAATAAGAATGAAGACTGAAGCGCCACAGTTTCCCCTTCGCGCCACTATAAAAGCAAGGTGCACGGCACCAGCGTCCCTTTTTAACCGTCGCCTCATATATCTCAAGAAGGACGGTTATCAAGTCGTCTGTATGTTTTTTTTTTTTTTACTAACGAACTTATCTCTCTCGCTACGTGTCCTACACTAGAACCACCTAATCCACCTATTGTATTTAAAATCCATGAAAAATGGTAAATATTTAGCCTGTTTTATTTAATGTTTGGGTTTCGGCTCAAACAATGGTTCTCAATTTACATGAAACCTGAGAACTTTTCAGTGCTGGAAAGCCATAAACAATGCACTTTGTGGTTTACCTAATCTACTTATGCATTTTACTTTACCCCGTGTCAGGATTTCTGTCTCACACTAAAATAGAAAAGCGATAAGTTGCAATGCGTATTGCTCGCCATGGAGCGTTAGCAATTGGTTATTTTGTCTACGGCCCTGGCCGAAAGGGGATGGTGCGTATCCAAATGGCACAAACGCAAACGCAACGCTCGTAGATATTTATCTCTATCGCTTGTGAGTATTGGCGTGACGAGCCAGACTACCTTTCGTGCCGTTTTTTTTTTCGTTTCGCGTCGCAGAAATGCCAATCGGCTACGGCACCCGGTTTCTAAAAATACATACATACAATCACGCCTGTATCCCATAAAGGGGTAGGCAGAGCACATGAAACTACTAAAGCTTCGGGGCCACTCTTGGCAAATAAGGGGTTAAAAGAAAACGAAACTGTGGCATTGCAGTGACAGGTTGCCAGCCTCTCGCCTACACCACAATTTGACCCATATCCCATAGTCGCCTTCTACGACACCCACGGGAAGAAAGGGGGTGGTGAAATTCTTAACCCGTCACCACACAGGCAGAAAAAAACTCTTTCTAAAAATGTAAAAAAAGAACTCGAGTCTGAAAAATACAGTCGAATCTTAAATTTCAATTTAAAAAAGGAATCCGAGTCTCATCCAACACTAGCAAATATACACTCAGTTCGTGCGCTACAAACAAATTTACATACCAACATTTCCCTTTAAGATATTTGCTATTCATAAACTGAATTATCCTAAACTAGCCACGCAAATTTAACCTTCCTTCAAATTATCACCCTATTTTTATAGACATAGGGTAAATTTTAGGTTAAAGAAAAACGGGGTTGGGTGTCAAAGGGAACAGCAAAAAGCGGAAGCGAATGGAAGTGTAAGTTATTCATGTACAAAATAATATGGAGACTGGTTCTGATATCACGATTTGTTAGGGTACATACATACATACATATAAACTCACGTCTGTATTTCCAAGAGGAACATAAAATTTTATGCAAAAATTTCATTTTTGGTACGAGCTTTTATCGCCGACTGTACCTTTCTTTCAACAGTCGTCTACTGCTCTCGACGTTTCTAAAAACCCCTTACTCGATGGGGTACGACGTTTCATGACAGAGTTCCTATGACCACCTTTCTGCTTCATCATCAGACCAGCTCCATGATACCATAATATTACATTGTCACGTTATCCAGAGGCCGTGAGTTAGTCTCACCAAAGGCAGACATTTTCCACTTTTAAAATTCTAAGCATCGACTGCAGACGTTTTTGCTAATCAGAAGTTAAAATTGTCACGTTATTTATATATGCGTGTAAAATTTCAGCTCAGTTGGAACGGTTTTTTCCCGGTGGAAGTGGGTCTAATTTAGCTTCTACGTTTTGACGCACACTAACATACTAATCAAGGCAAGTTGAATAAAAGCTTGTAAAAAGCAAGAGGGAAGAGCTTATTCCACCGTCCCCATTCTACCATCGGACTCTTAGGCGCACGGCCGGTTTTCATTCTTACATGGTAGATATTCCGCGAATTTGCACGAAGCGCTTCGCTTCTTCTTTTCCTATGCGCCCTGCCAAGGAGTGGAATTCCTTGCCGCCAGCTATATTTCCGAGCTCATATAACCCGGCAACCTGAAAATCAAGAGTGAACAGGCATCTTCTGCGCGAGCTCACTCCATCGTAGGCCACGTCTTTGAGTAAGCCCATTTATAATAAAAAAAAATGAAACCGCTCAGCGCCATTCTTAGTGTTAGGCCGTTTTCACATTATCCGATCCGATATCGGATGTCGGAAGGATTTCAATAGAAAAAATCCAAGATGGCGCCTGTAATGTATGGGATATCTTTTTGAAACGAGATGTTTTGTTGACATGATTGAAAATTTAAATGTTGTTTTTAATAGTTTTCAGTATAAAAAAAACATAAATACTTTTATTTCACGAATAATTATGCAGTACCAAAACTCTTCATCGCACTGAATTGATAGACAGAGTTAGACAAGGATTCTGACGTGTGGGCGTAGTCGAATGCACAAACGCTCACGATAATATCTCTTTCGTAGCTATCTATCTCTATTGCTCCGCGTATTCGCGCGACAGAGTCTGGCTACCTTTCGCGGCGTTTCGTTTTCGTTTCGCGTCGCAGAAATGTCATTCGGCTACGGGGCCTGGATCTCTGTCTCATCACTGTCATATAAGCAATGATAGCCTAAATCTAAGTAAGTAATAACTGTGTGGTTTTTAAACTACATTTAGACGACCGGTCTGGCGCAGTCGGTAGAGACCCTGCCTGCTACGCCGCGGTCCCGGGTTCGAATCCCGGTAAGGGCATTTATTTGTGTGATCAGCACAGATATTTGTTCCTGAGTCATGGATGTTTTCTATGTATATAAGTATTTATATATTATATATATCGTTGTCTGAGTACCTGCAACACAAGCCTTCTTGAGCTTACCGTGGGACTCAGTCAATCTGTGTAAGAATGTCCTATAATATTTATTTATTTTATTTATTTATTTACTTATTTATTTTATTCGCCTGGATGCACCTAAAACCCTTCTTTAAATATAGTAGACTCTGTCAACATTCCATTTATTGCATGTGTTTGTAAAAGTAACGAGCATCCTTGGGCACCTCTGAATAAACCATAAGGGTCCAGACTGTATTACAAATGACTGCTACTGCTAAGATATCCAATTTAAGAATAATTTCAGCTCATACAGCTAAGATATGTATAAAAAGCTCAACTTATGCTGGTAGTTCACTAAGAATAAAATGTTATAAGTGTTCGATGTTAGGCTCAACATATGTTGCACTTTAACATTTTGATGTATGTTGTCTGACCCCTCAAAAGGCGTGATGCTTATGAAAAACTAACCCTAAATAAATTTATGTAGTTTTGAAAAACTTATATTGAAGTGGGCAAGGTAAATGACAATACGGAGTCATATGAAATTAGTGTACTTTTTGGCAAAGTAGGTTTATTATGCAATAGGAGGAAAACGAATCTGCAAGATGAAAGGAGAATGCACGTAGCGGAAATGATAATGTTGAGATGGATGTGTGGAGTGACCGGAATGGATCGGATCAAGAATGAGTATACAAGGGGAAGTTTGAAAGTTGCGCCTCTAACGGAAAAGATGAAGAGTGGCGGGTTGGCGTGGTACGGTCCTGTAAGACGGAGGGATGAATGTCATATAGGCAAAAGAATGGAGATGAAGGTTGATGGATGGAGAGGGAGGGGTAAACCCAAACAACTATGGATGGATTGTGTGACAGAGGATATGAGGAAGAAAGATGTGAGTGTTGAGATGACTAAATATAGAGGAGAATGGAAGAGGAAGACATGTTGTACCGACCCCACATAAGGGATAAAGGTAGAAGGAAGAAGAAGAGAGAAGGCAAACGAGCAGACAGGTTCTGATGGTAAGCGATCCCTGCATTCCGAACACTCGACACACCACGAAGGGTTAGAGGTGCGTTTCCGGCCTTTAAGATGGCTGTACGATCTATTCTTGAAGATTTGAAGGTAATGAACTTTAGGTACAAAAAGTACGTCTTTCAGGTCTGTTATCATGATTGTATTGAACTCATATTGCGATATGGACTTATGCTTTGGGGTCTTTATTAAGCAGAATGTATATGGGACATAATAAGAACTTGTTTTGTGTACTACATTCTTGCAAATGTATAAATGATTTTAGTGTTCTTATTTGGATATATTGCAATGAAGTATAACTTTGGCGGCGTTTGCCAAATACAAAGTGTGCAGTGTTACAATTATCATCAATTTTCTCTCGATATTTAACTTTGTCCCAACGCACTTAGTTTCGTCAAAATTGCGCATTTTTTCAAGCTTTTTATTTAAATAGTAAACGTAAATATAAATTAATTTTCTTTGCAGATACGAAAAAAATACATTTATTAAGTAGGTAAATGAGTTTCGGGCCCCTTTAAACATATTTTCCTGCTTACAGTACATTATCCACTGAAGTGTATACAAGCAAGTTAAACTCTTAAAGGACGATAAAATTGGGTTAAGTAAGGCCTTCGAAACCCTTATTAAGGATAACTCGATTGTTGAGGGCAAATATTTCGTGTGTCACGAAGTTAATACGTTGAGAAACTCGTAACGTAATGAACATACATACTTAGGTAATGTTGAAATGTTTTTAGGGATTGACATGAAATGAAATGAATTGAAATTTATTTGATAACAGATCGTTACATGTCAGTACTAAATAGTATATTACGTTATTATTGTGTATTAAACTCAAAATATATTTATTTCATTTAGTATAAACAATATCTATATTTTACTATATTATAATAATAGTTATACAGTTATAATTATTTATATTTATGTATATTTATATTATTAAAGTATCAACGACGAAATTGGTCTTGTTTTTTGGTTTTTTAATAATTTAGAAATATTATAAACCCATTAAGTATAGTACTCAAATGAGATGTTTTTTTCGCCTTTGAGCCATCAGGTATTTTTTTGGAAAAGACAAAAAGTGATATCTCCGAATGAGCTTTTTATAAGTTTGAATCATATTATTATTAGAAATTCAGTTGGTTTTTCTCGGTCCAGGTTTATTATGCAATAAAGCCGAATTTTGATGCTTTGTTTAACAAATATGCTAAAAGTGCCGAGACCGAAAATTCATCACAAAAATTGGTAATGAAGTCTTCTTAATTTGTCATAATTATAATTTTAAGCCACAGGTGCAAATAACAATGATTTCAAAAGCAATTAGATTATTTACGTGGCGTAAACTTTGTTTCCCTACCTGCCGGTTTGCATACAAATAGTCTCTAATGTTATTAAATATTTACAAAGCTCCCGCTTGTGTTAAATATACACACAAATACACATTTACCCACCGCGCACAGTTATGGCGTTATTACAACGTTATTCACAGTCTAAAATAGTAATTGAAATTGCAATATTTTAGTGTATGGCATACGTATCATACTTATATATCTAGGTCATCATCCTTGTTGCACTATCCCGGCATTCGCCACGGCTCATGGCCTGGGGACCGCTTTGACATCTAACCCCAAAACTTGGCATAGCTAACTAGTGCCTTATTGGTCTGCAAATATCTATGTAAATATGCTCATAAGGTCAGTTCTTACTAAACTTTGGCACTTTCAAAATTACGTACGTACATTTGTAATAGTTGAATGAGCTTAAATTATGTGTCCATATTCGTTAGGTAGCACCATAAACAAACGAGAGAATAAAAATAAAAATATAAATAATGATGAGCGCCAGTACAGGCCTAGACCACAGAAACAAAAACGTCTTCTAAACGTCGGTGGTCATAAAACTGCATTTTCAAAACTTATTTACGCGTGATTAAGCCCGGTTTAAAAATTGAAAATGCGTGAATATTGTGAAAAATTAAAACTTACCGGTAAACTTGCCTTGCCTCTTTATAAGTCAAAAGTTTCAAACAAGTTTCATAAATTATTAATTTTGGCAACCCTACAATCTAGGTCGGACCGAAACATCTGTCGAAAATCAAACTTTCAACTTTTGTGCTTTTCCTTTCGTCCGTATCAAATTTATGGTATAACAAGTCAACAGTGAAGAAATAGTTAGAGGATAGCAGGCACTTTATTTTCCATACAAACCTAATTTCCCTTTTTACCCTATATTTTACAGAGTTTAAACTTTCATTTTCGAGTTTCTCTATATTTTAATGATAATTCTCTTTATTTACATGAATATATTTACATAATTATATAAGAAACTAAGACTAAACTTAAAAGCTAGCTAATGTCTAAAATAGGCCCTTGAGGCATTGTACCAAGGATACTGGCGACATTTCCTCGCTGTATCGCAATGCTGATACGTTGTGCGAGGAAGTCGCCAGCTCTTCGGTCACCAGTTACCTCAACCAGACGCTTCGCGATTTCTGTGAACAACTTGTTCGCGCTGGGGCCCCATGGACCTAGAGTTTCTACACCAAAGGGTACAAAAAGGTATTCTTTGCCAAGACTTTTGTATTTATTACGTTTCAAAATTTCGGCACTTTCTAGTTGGGGAGTTTATTGAAAAACCTTAAATTTTTTGACCAAAGCATGAAACTTGGCACAGTTGTTCCTTATATCAAAATAAGCCGATTAAGATCGGGAGCCTTCGGGAGCCTCCCCCCTGGGGCCCGGGAGGGGGGGTCAAAGTACCGCTTCACCCGGCTTGGTTTGAAAAATTCTAACTTACCCCGTTTAGTTAATAGGTCATGTTTGGTATCGTTTTCGAGTAAATCAATAACGTAGAATTCGTTTTCAGTACTAAAATTATCATTTAATGGTAAATAAAATAAAATAAATTAAAAAAATTGAAATTTTCATCCATGATTTACAAATTGAAGTCATCATAAATGACAAACTGTTTGCTTTTTCTATAAATAAAAAATATGACATGATAGCCTATTTAATATAGATTATAAAAAATATAATTTTTATCCACCTTTACTAACGTTAAGTTCCACAAAAAAATTACTTTAAGACGCGCGGCGTCGGTACGCCGCGTGCGTAATTTTAAAATGCCTTTATTTTAGAAACTCTATTAGACCCCGTTTAGCTATTAGGTCATGTTTGATATCGTTTTCGAGTAAATCAATAACGTAGAATTCATTTTTGGTACTAAAATTATAATTTAATGGTAAGTAAAATTAAAAAAAATTAAAAAATTTGAAATTTTCATCCATGATTTACAAATTCAAGTCATCATAAATGACAAACTTTTTGCTTTTTCTATAAATAAAAAATATAATATGAAAGCCTATTTAATATAGATTATAAAAAATATAACTTTTATCCACCTTCACAAACGTTAAGTTCCATAAAAAAATTACTTTAAGACGCGCGGCGTCGGGACGCCGCGAGCGTAAATTTAAAATACCTCTATTTTAAAAACTCTATTAGACCCGGTTTAGCTATTAGGTCATGTTTGATATAGTTTTCGAGTAAATTAATAACAAAGAATTTATTTTTGGTACTAAAATTATAATTTAATGGTAAATAAATTAAAAAAAAATCATCTATAATTTGCAAATTCAAGTCAACAAAAATGTCAACCGTTTGCTTTTTCTTTAAATAAAAAATATGATGTAAAAGCCTATGCGTATGTCACCAAACACCCAGACAAGTTTGGTGGAAACTTCCTTCACGAAATGCTTGGTGTCTGATGACCATGGTCCAAATATTTCAAATGCAATTGCCGCAAATATGTAGTTGTTTTTTAAAAATGCATATTTGCGCGTTTAAACTGGGCGTTTTGCAGCAGCAGTCCCTGGTTTCTGGGCCGAGCGTTAGACGTTGGACGGAGCCAAGGTATCCACACAGGTCACGCCCCACGCCAAGGGTCGTCCCAGAAACCAAGGCAAAAGCGAGCAACCATCAGGCCGCTTTCCGTCTGCTGCTGACAAGCCGACAGGTTCGAGGGTTGTCGGTATGTTCGCTGTGCCGAGAGCCTTGCGGATTAAATCGTTAAGTGCAGTGTGTCACAAAATTCGGCCAGCAATAGACTGGCAGTGGAGTCCGTGGTGTCCTAATGCGTCGGCAGCAAGGGTGTGGTTGGCATGTCTTTAGCCCCAGTCTTAGACAAATGGCAGTATATTATGAAGTAAGGCAGCCTCGGAAGGAGGTATGTTCTCCAAGTGTCGATCTTTTTTAGTAAAGAGGTTCTTCCGGCACTCATTCACTGTTGCGTAAGGACCCTTGATCTGAAACAATATGTGCATTGTCATTTTATTTAAACAGATTCTGCAACTATCAAATTACATTTTGGTGGATCACCTTCACTATTACACATTTACCTATCATACAAAATAATTACAAACTTTAGTAGAATCTGATTAGCCTATCTATGATATTGCTCCATCTCGTAATAGTTTGAAGCCTTGGGTGGCCATGTTTCTCCCTTGTTGATCGTTTCAAGCTGCGTTTATCGTACCTATCCCATACTATGTCTAATCTAGAAACGTTTTCTTTTGGCTTTGAAGCTTAGCCAGGCCACTCAAGGTGTCAAACTATTACAAGATGGAGCAATATCAGAGGCAAATCAGATTCTACTAAAGTTTGTAATTATTTTCTATGGTACGTAACGTAAGTGGGTAAAACTGAAGGTTACGTGATCCACCAAAAAGTTGTAATTTGATAGTTGTAGACTCTAAAATGATAATGCACATATTGTTTCAGACCAAGTCGTTGCGCAACGGTGAATGAGTGGTCGAAGTACCTACCTCTTTAGGTACCAGAAAAGATCGACAATTGGAGAACATACCTCCTTCAGAGGCTGCCTTGGATCAGCATATACTGCGCACAGTGTACCAGGGGCCCATTTCTCGAAGCTACAAGTTACAATTTTCAACTGGTTGTCAATGTCTAATATGACAAGTTGGAAAGAGACTTCCGCTTGTAACTTGTAACTTTCAGTTTTGAGAAATGGGACTCAGGGCGTTCTTGTTTGGAGTCAGGCGTTGGTGCCACACCAAAATTTGCCAAGTCCGTCTTCTTGGGGATAGAAGGAAGAAGGAGACGAATGGGTACCACACTGGTCAGACAACACTGAAGTGGCCAGTATATGCTTAGAAGTTACAAGATGTAAATGTAAATCAGGTTGCAAAAACCGATGCAACTGCATAAAGAGGGTAGAGCCTTCTTTATGCAGTTCCATATGTACCCAGCTATATTTCTGTGAAGGGAATGTATAGTATGAGTATGAGTATGAGTAATCTGTCAATTAGGACACCACAGACTAAACTATAAGTGCTAACTTTTCAGTGTTGGATACTCTATGGCAGTTCCGACTCAATTATAATAAGCTCATTATAATTGACTTTAGTTAACTATAATAATTTCAAAAATAGAACTCCATACAATTTCTATACTAATTTGCGATACCTAGCAAATTTTCCTGCATCTGAAACACATTTTTTTTATCTGTCGCGTTATCGGCCAATCAGAGACGGTTATTACAAACAATTGGTTGCTAGGTAATTCGATGTTGATACAACGGTGAACGACTCTATTGACATTAATTTTAACTTGCATGAATGGTGATACATATTTCCATCCATTGATGATGAAGATGATGACTCGTAGAAAAAGTATTGTATACAATAGTGATATAATTAAGCTTTTCACTCTCGTACCGTACTACACATGGTACTCGACTGAAAAGTTTTGTATTATATCACGATTGTATAAAATACTATTATATAAATTTCTTTCAGGATTCACTACAATGAATAAATAACAGGTACAATCGGTCTTTAGATCGTGTGGTCCGACCCGAGTGTTGCCGTTGTCGACACCAGAGTCAATAATAATGAATCTTTTTCTATTTATGCATTAACACACCTCTGACACTGGCGATCAAATATATGAAAGAGGCGCGTTCCCCGCACACAGTCTAAGCTCGCGTAGGTGAACACGTACTATCCTTTGTGAATAGGCTTTAGTATCATTTTTTTATATTTATAGAAAAAGCAAACCGTTTGACATTTATCGTGACTTGAATTTGCAACTCACAGAAAATTAAATTTTTTTTAATTACATTTAACATTAAATGGTCATTTTAGTACCAAAACTAAATTCTACGTTATTAATTTACTCGAAAACGATACTAAACATGACCTAATAGCTAAACGGGTTCTAATAGAGTTTTTTAAAATAAAGGTATTTTAAAATTACGCTCGCGGCGTCCCGACGCCGCGCGGCTTAAAGTTTTTTTTATGAAACTTAACGTTAGTAAAGGTGGGTAAAAGTTATATTATTCATAATCTATATTAAATAGGCTTTCATATCATATTTTTCATTTGTAGAAAAAGCAAACAGTTTGACATTTATGATGACTTTAATTTGTAAATCATAGATGAAAATTTCAAACTTTTAATTTTTTTTAATTTTATTTACCATTAAATTATAATTTTAGTACCAAAAATGAATTCTACGTTATTGATTTACTCGAAAACGATACCAAACATGACCTATGAACTAAACGGGCTATGTTAGAATTTTTCAAAGCAAGCCGGGTGAAGCGGTACTTTGACCCCCCCTCCCGAGCCCCAGGGGGGAGGCTCCCGAAGGCTCCCGATCTTAATCGGCTTATTTTGATATAAGGAACAACTGTGCCAAGTTTCATGCTTTGGTCAAGAAAAAAAAGGTTTGGCCTCTTTTTGTCGATAAACGTCCCCACTATTCTGCCGCTGCGCCCGCTTTTATCTTGGTCCGTTGGAGGTGAGACGGTGCCAATGTGTCTACGCAGGTAGCATCCCACACTAACATTCGTCCCATACTCCAAGGGACCAAGGACACTCCATCAGACCTCTTGCCATCATCTCTGATTATGCCAGTCGGCTCAAGGAGAGCAGGCACATTATTTTAATTAGAATTTAAGTTTTTACTCCAAGTTTTTTACAATAAGGTACAGGGGCAATTGAAATTGGAGGATGATTTCAATTAATCTAGTAAATTTTCTATGTTTTCCCCTATTAACTTAATTGTGTGCGTAGGTATTAGGTATCCACTAAACACGCGTGCCATATGTGAAAAGTGACAAACTCTGTTTAATAATGCAGAAATTTAAAATATCGAAAAAATCATGTAAGTTGTAATTCTTGTAATTAGTCGCCATTAGAAATTGCCCTTCTGTACCTTACTCAAAAAATTATTAATATGAAACATAGCATTTTAAATATTTTCAATATTAAACATGTAAAATCGGGTAAGTCACGTAAAATAAAATTGTCGAAGGTCGCTCGACATGTTTCGTCGGGATACCATCGGCATCGCGCGTGCTCAATGAAAATGCTCCTCGTTACGGAGCGAACCATGTCGAGCGACCTTCGACAATTTTACGTGAGTTACCCGATTTTACATGTTGAATTTTACATGTTTAATATGTCAGTGTCTCACGGTAGTTTTATTATTTTCAATATTGTCAAGGTGGCTGGGGCATGTGCACCGAGTGGAGCCCTCCAGAATACCTCGACGTGTCTTGCTAGGTGCAGTCGCGTATGCTAAAAGGAACGTTGGAAGACCGATGCTACGCTTCAAAGACTGTGTTAAGCGAGACTTGTCTGCATTTCAAATCGACCATCAAGCCTGGGAAACCTTAGCTGAAGACAGAGGTCAATGGCGAAAGCGTGTTGTGGAGGGGAGAGGGCTATGCGACGAAGCCTGGTTTAATGCTTTAGATAGTAAAAGGTGTCGCAGAAAGCAAACCGAGACTAGAACCTCAGGTGGTATGAGTTTCCTCTGCCAAAAATGTGGCAGGTCGTGCCGCTCTCGAATCGGCCACCACAGTCACCAAACCCGTTGTCGAAGCAGCAATGTGTAAATCGTCTGCAATAAACGCAAAGACCTGTGACGATGATGATGTCAAGGGGAAAATAAGGACCACGCTTTTATGAAAATACGGCGGTATCGAAAAGGTCGTTCTCTTCCGTGTCATGTTGAAAACTAGAGTAATAAAGTTTCTAGTTTAGAGTTGTTTCCAATTCGTTATGAATTATTGCTATTTCTTTGCCAAAATAAACACGCCTGAAAAGTTTTATTATACGTGTATCCAACTTTAAGCCGAACGGTAGTTTTTATTGTAAGCATAAACTTTTACTATTTTAAGACGCTACAGGAGCGAAAATGCTAAAATGGAAAGGAGCCCCCTTTTCAATTTGGGAATTTTAGTTAAATATACTAGTGTTATTAACTAGATTTACAGAAAAAAAATTGTCCATTAAGAACAACTCAGTTAAAAGATATCGCGAAAAAATCTTTAAAATCGAGGTTCCGTTCTCGACTGCTTCCTCGTTCAAAACTTAATCAATTGAAACAAAATTTGAGAATCTGCATAACAATGAAATAATCTGTGTCGGACCGTTTAGGTTTTTTGGCTAATTGTTACCAATCTTGAGTATCACACCTTTTTTGCGCCATAATGAAAAAGGTCGTTTTTGGAAAGTTTTGATGGGCTCTAGCGTCTTTAAAAATAAGAATATCAAAAAAATCAAAACGATCCGACACAGATAAAAATAATAATAATTTGTGTTGAAAAAAACATGCTCTATCTTCAAAAATCAGGGAGGAAATAGTCGAGAGCGTTTGTATGGAGAATTGACCACTCCTGTATCGTCTTAATAACACTTTTGTTGAAATTCTATAGAGGCGTAAAATGGATATAAAGTTACCTCGTTTTCGTGTTCGGTAGTAACTAGCGAAATACCTTTATTATAAATAAAAACCCCTTCTGCGAATGAAACTATTTTAACGTCGTGTTGTAAAATATGTATTCCTTTTATGCCCCGGGAAAATATGGAATATTCTTGTCCATTTTGTTTTTAGAGTTTTTAAACACATCAAATGTACAATCAGGTTGATTAAAACAGGTAGATTAAACTAGCTTTTGCCCGCGGCTTCGCTCGCGTTAGAAAGAGACAAAAAGTAGCCTATGTCACTCTCCATCCCTTCAACTATCTCCACTTAAAAAATCACGACAATTCGTCGCTCCGTTTTGCCGTGAAGGACGTTCAAACAAACAGACACACACACTTTCCCATTTATAATATTAGTATGGATGAAGAGAGGAGACCGGGGGCAGTTTAATCGCTTCAAATTAAATATTTCTGCTTTTGTGATTCATTCTCAGTTCGTCATCTCGGCCTTAGAAGTCGCTAACAGTAAAACTGAAACAGTTTTATGTGCTCTGCTTACCTTTTTGGAAATACAGGTGCAGATATTGTAGTGACAGGTTGCTGGCCTACTCCATATTGAACCTGTATCCTTTAGTCGGCGACGGAAAGAAAGGGGGTGGAGAATTTTTTAAATCTGCCTTGATTATTGTCTACCGTAATAACCTAACCACAAAATTGAAATTGAGTCCGCGGATGGGGGTTTTATTTTGACATAATTGACCGGTTTTCATGAAACATGGCTAAGAACACTTCCGACTAATTCAGCTTTCAAACAAAAAAAAATCTAAATCGGTTCATCCGTTCGGGAGCTACGATGCCACAGACAGACACACCCAAACAGACAGACAGACACGTCAAACTTATAACACCCCGTCGTTTTTGCGTCGAGGGTTAGAAACATTCCTATCGGGCGGATTTTGCGATCGGCCACCAACCTTAAACTTAGAGGAAGATGTAACATTAACTCCTAAGATCAGTACAAAGTGTTCCCAAACTCTACTCGTGTTTTGCAATTCAAGTGGCTTCGTGTTGTCTTGCAAACACTTTGGGAGCACACATACTGTTCAGTGTTTGGTTGGCTTCTCTAGATTTGTGTCACTAAGGCGGTGTTGACAACGCAGAATAATCTACATAGATTGTTTAAAATCAATAAAGTGATATATGCAAATCAATATTGTTTTGTTTTATTTAGTTAAAAATCAGGAAAGAAGGAGCGGATATTTAAAACAAATTTCTACCAACTCTCTAACTTTTCAGCATGTCAAGATTAATTTCTGATATTTCCTGTATCAGCTATTTTAGATCTTGACATGATGCCTTGAACTGTTCGTATTGTAATGACATTTTAAAAGTAAGATTTTAAAATTTATCACAACCTTACCTAAGCATCTATCACAATATGTTTTAGAATAAGACGCTGGATACAGTAACTTATAAAACGTCAAAATCTCATAGTACCTACAGGCAAAGATGATTTAATACCGGGGCTGTCAAAGCCCATAAAAAAGCGTAGGTACCCCTGAAATGTATGGGTGTTTTAGGCTTAATCTAGATGGCGCTGTTTCGCAGCCTAAAAGTGGCCAAAATCATACTTTCCCCAAATATTTATGCGTGTTTTTATTTTTTATATATTTCTTTATTTTAATAATTATCATGATATCACGTCAATACACATTTTGAAAAAAAAAAAAAAATATAGGCATCATCTGGAAAAGTCCTGGACCGGACGGATTGCACAACTTCTGGCTAAAATGGTTTCGATGCTCGCACTCGCGTTTGGCAACGCAATTTCAACAAGCCCTCGATCTTGGTTCTCTCCCACCTTCCCTAACAACTGGTGTTACTTTCCTGCTCTATAAGTCCGGTAGTACCACGGAAGCAAAAAACTACAGACCCATTACGTGCTTGCCTACACTCTACAAGCTCCTTACATCCATTTTGAGAGCAAAAATTAACGCGCATATTGTCGCTAACAACATTCTGGCCCCTGCTCAAAATGGATGTAGGGTTGGGTCCCGTGGTACTAAAGAGCTCCTCCTCATAGTCATGACCATCTGCCAACAAGTTAGGCGGAACAAGGGGGCCATCTCGGCCGCTTGGATTGACTATAAGAAGGCCTATGATTCAGTGCCTCACTCATGGCTGAGGCGGATATTGGAGCTGTATAAACTTGATGCAGCTCTAATATCCTTCCTGGCCGCATGTATGAGGCAGTGGACCACAGTCCTTCGTCAACCAGGAGGTAGGGATGGCCCCCCTGGTCCGCAGGACTTCATAAGGATTGAGCGAGGAATATTCCAGGGTGATAGTCTGAGTCCATTATGGTTCTGCCTAGCTCTGAATCCCCTCAGCACGCTGCTGAAGGATTCTGGGCTAGGTTGCCGGCTTCGGAGAGAGGGTGAAGTCATCTCTCACCTTCTGTACATGGACGATCTCAAACTATTTGCACCGAACACCCAAGACCTGATGGCGCTATTGAAAACCACAGAAGTTTTCAGTACCGCCATCAGAATGGAGTTTGGTGTCGATAAGTGTGCGGTCATGCATGTACAGCGGGGGGAGGTTGTAAATTCAGAAAATTTACATTTTTCTGAGACGATGTCGTTCAGATCTATCTCTGAATCAGAAACCTATAAGTACCTTGGTATGTCACAGTCGTTGGGTATTGAGGATGTTGGCATTAGACGGTCGGTGAAGGAGCGCTTTTTCAGTCGGCTCACAAAAGTCCTTAACAGTCTTTTGTCAGGAGGCAACAAAGTGCGCGCCTTTAACGCCTGGGTAATGCCTCTACTCACATACTCCTTTGGCATACTACGGTGGACCCAGACTGAGCTGGACGCCCTGGATCGGAGGGTCCGCTCACTGCTTACCACACACCGTATGTTACACCCGCGCTCGTCTGTTATGAGATTGTACATCCCACGGAAGTGCGGAGGTCGAGGCTTCCTAAACGCCAAAGATCTCCACAACCGTGAGGTGTACAATCTCAGGAATTACTTCCTTAACAACGAGTGCGGGATGCATCGTGATGTGGTGGCAGTAGACGGAAACTTCACGCCGCTCTCCTTGGCAAAACAGAACTGGCGCAAACCTGTGGTACTAAGTACTGCGGACCGCAGGGCGGTATGGGAGAGCAAGCAGCTACACGGGCGGTTCTACAAGGCCCTCACGGGACCCGATGTAGATCTGCTCGCATCGGTGAACTGGTTACGATTCGGGGACCTTTTCGGAGAAACCGAGGGTTTTGCCTGTGCAATTGCGGACGAAGGTATGATGACGAACAACTACCGGAAATATATCCTGAAGGACGGTACGGTCGACATTTGTCGGGCATGCCGCCGTCCCGGAGAGTCACTCAGGCATATCATTTCCGGTTGTTCTCATCTTGCTAACGGCGAATACTTGCACAGACATAATCTCGTAGCCAGGATTATTCACCAGCAACTTGCTCTTCAATACGGCCTTGTGGACCGCGAAGTACCGTACTACAAGTACTTACCTGCGCCAGTTCTCGAAAATGGTCGTGCCACGCTCTATTGGGATCGATCTATTATCACTGACAGGACTATTGTAGCCAATAAGCCTGACATTGTGATAATAGATCGACTGCAACGCCGGGCAGTGCTCGTTGACATCACCATCCCCCATGATGAGAATCTCGTGAAAGCCGAGAAGGACAAGTCCAGTAAGTATCTAGACTTGGCTCACGAGATAACCGCCATGTGGGATGTTGAATCAACGATCATTGTTCCGATAGTCGTTTCAGCGAACGGTCTCATAGAGAAGAGTCTCGACCAACATCTTAAGAGACTCTCGCTAGGTGGCTGGATCAAGGGCCAGATGCAGAAGGCGGTGATCTTGGACACAGCGCGGATAGTTCGACGGTTCCTCTCTCTGCGGCCCTAACCACCGGCAGCTTGGGCCCTGCCCCGCTGCTGGCGGCACCCTAGGTTAGGTTTTTTATAATGTGTTTATATATTTTTTAAATTGTTTTGTATGTGTTTTTGTATTTTACTTTTATATTCATATTATAAAAAGCTTAACCTAAGAAGCAAAATAAATAAAGGATATAGGCATCATCAGTTATGATAGTATTTAATAGGTGGCGTTAAAAATTTGAGGTACGATTATTAGTATGAAGATTGTAAATTCTATATAAATTATCCTTGGTACAGGCTCTAAATACCATTGAGTCTCAAAGTCTCTAAGACTAGACAATCGTCCTCGAACACTGTTCATTGTTTAGAGTTTAGCGATTCAGGAGGCGAGCGGTCGAGTTGTCTTACTAAACACTTGAAGACGCTATTCTATTTGCTAGTGCTCTTCAGTTGGGTGAAGACTTAATTAGGTTTTAGTGGTTTTAGTAGACGTGGATTTTCGTAAATTGCTTCGCTTTATACATACTTTTTGGATAAATAAGTAATTAAAACATCATAGGATATTAATTATACGATAAGCTCACTGCAGTGTCCAAATGTGTACGCTCTTGTTCGAGTCGTTATGTAGGTTGTTAGTAATGTTTAGGTTGTTATCCAATGTACTTAACGATAGTTTTGTAGAAAAACATATGAATGTGTAAAACTGTAATATTATTATTTGAGAATAAAGTTTACGAAATGAAATGAATTATTTATTTTTCCAAGTAGGCATATTACAATGCGCATATGAACGTCAAAGATAGCTACGCCGGCTCTAACCCTACGCCTCAGACTCGAGAAGATTTCAGTCCCCCCTCAGTTGGAGGGACTATGGGACCGGCAAGAACCTTGGCGGGCCACTTATTTTCAAAACATTACATCTTATAATTAACATTCATTAAAAAAAGATACATTTTATCATGCAAAAGTTTAAATTTGGTAACGTAGCACCGTGTCTCTTTCAGCTCTTTTCTTTCTTGAAGGTTTGAAGGTTATATCGTTCCAGAAATACTACATGCGACATTTCCTTGCTGGAAGTATCTGGCGAAACGTACAGTTGAGGGCTGCCAGCCATATAAGTCATTGACAAATCCTCAGATTTGTTTAAAGCAGGAGTTGATACACTGAGTATTAATTCGGTGAACTTTTTCTTAAGCTAAACTTATCGTTGTTTTCCAAAAAGTGTACCCAAAATGGATCGTCATTCCATACAATTTCAAATGCAACGGATCCATTTTTTTACATTGTTTGCATAATTAATTAGAGTGTCCACTGGTTAGGCAATTAGAGTGTCCATATATGGCACGCGTGTTCAGTGGACACATGTGAAACTCAAATTAATAGTGTAAAAATGGAAAAAATGGATCAGTTACAACTGTCCCCCAGTCGGGATTAATCCCGCTGTACCTTAAGTGATCCAAGTTTCAAAAATTTTCGCTGAAAGCACTTTTTCCTTGATAAAGATACAGGAATATTCAACCGTACATCTCATTTATAATTTCAGTTTCTCTGCATATATTTCCCGTATGTACGTACATTATACGTTTACGGGGTTGGATTAGACGGCGTAATCGTCGGAAATAGCTTCCAACGGATATTGGTTACCATTACAGACGCGTGCAGAGATACGGACTCAAAGAACTTACCCACTTAAGCCCACTTGCACCAATTACTTAACTCAGGGTTAGTAGCTGTCATCTGATGTTTCGTTAAGCCGAGGGTTAACCCACCATTTTATATGGAATTTGACAGATGACAACCCACTAACCCTGAGTTAAGTGATTGGTGCAAGTTGGCCTAACCCTGAGTTAAGTGGTTGGTACAAGTGAGTGGACCTTAGCTGCAAATATGATACAGTGTCGAAGTCAAATCAACTATTTTTTAAGAACTGTCAAAACAAATTTGAACGACTTGCTAATATGGAATTAATATGAAATAGAATTGAGCGACGTCACGTCATTCAGTTACTTTTCTACGACTTATTAAATAGAAATTGGGTTTAAAAATAACTTCTGTCCATGTTTTTCTTATAATAATCTCGTGCATGGTATAAAATATGTTATTTTAAAAACAGTCAAGTTCCCTATTATTTATGTTCCTGTGTCCAGCTATCGGTACTGCAGAAGACTTTATAAAAGTCACCCGAAGGTTTAGGAGTGGATCTCGCTAAATATATCTTGCAATAGTGTCAGTGTGCGTCATAAGACGTCGTGCGACGTCCTGCGACATGTCGCAACATCATCGAAAGATGTCGTGCGATGTCGCGCGACAGTGTCGCAACATCGTCAGTGTGCGTCGTGAGATGTCGTGCGCTGTCGCTCGACATTTCGCAACATTGTCAGTGTGCGTCATTTTCTGCGACATCTCGCATCATCGCCAGTGTGCGTCATCAGACGACGTGTATGCGACATTTCGCAAGATGGTCTGGGTTTGTGGCGCTTCATCTGTGTAAGTCAGTGGTGGACAAAGTACGGTCCGCAGGCCATGTCCGACCCGTCACCGACCCTTCAAAATAGTGTGTGATATTGCCATCACTGTAGTAATTAAAATTTTGAAAAAACCCCCGACCGCGACATAGTAGACCAATTTTCATGTAACATGGCTAAGAACACTCCCGACTAACTCAGCTTTCAGACAAAAAGAACTAAATCTAAATCGGTTCATCCGTTCGGGAGCTACGATGCTACAGACAGACAGACAGACGGACATACAGACAGACAGACAGACAGACAGACAGACAGACAGACAGACAGACAGACAGACGGACATACAGACAGACAGACACATCAAACTTATAACACCCCTTCGTTTTGCGTCGGGGGTTAAAAATGAATTGGCGTAAATCTGGCCCGTCTCTAAAATTCTCTCATATTTTGGTCCTCAAAGAAAAAAGTTTGCCCACCACTGGCACACCTCGGAAACAGGCGATCAAATATATGAAAAAGGGCGCGTTCCTAGTACACAGTCTAAGCTCGTGTAGGTGGACGCGTATACCATGCTTGTATGAGTGAAATATGACAAGTCGACTGTTCGCGTTTTTAATAGTCGGTAACTGAGAGGAGCACGTCACTTTCAGCGGGGAGCAGGAGTGGCCATACTGTACTGTGCCACTAATGTAAGTTTTCCTCAAATATGTATATTATTTATTACGGTTTTCCTGAGCCCAAAGCTATGAGGCCGATAGCAGTATCGCCTCGAACTGGGGCACCGCCTTGTTTTACATATTTCCTCGCCAATATTACTGCCAGCTAAATAATGCATTCGCAGCACTTGTGATGCGGACATTTTATACTTTACAAATTACAGGTCAAGTTAGATGACAGAGCATGTTGATTGGAATTTATAACTTTATTCATTTAAAATAAGCGCTGAAAATTATAATGAAGCGCTGGTGGGCTAGCGGTAAGTACGTGCGACTTTCGTTCCGGAGGTCGCAGGGTCGAACCCCGGCTCGTACCAATGAGGTTTTCGAAACTAATGAGCGAAATTTCATTTGATATTTGCCAGTCGCTTTTCGGTGAAGGAAATTGTGAGGAAATCGGACTAATTCCAATAACGCCTGGTTACCCGTCGGGTTGGAAGGTCAGATAGCAGTCGCTTTCGTAAAATTTAGTGCCTACGCCAAATCTTGGGATTAGTTGTCAAAGCGGACCCCAGGCCCCATGAGCCGTGGCAAATGCCGGGATAACGCAAGGAGAATGATGATTCATTTAAAATCGTAATAAATAAAAATAATTGAGCCTATATACGTTCCACTGCTTGGCACAGCATAAGAGGTCTCGGGCTATACCTAGTCCTCAGGCTAGCCCAATGCGGATTGGGGACTTCACTTGTACCTTTGAATTCCTTGGCAGATGTAGGCACGCTTTGCCCGCTTCGCTCGCGTTAGAAAGAGACAAATAGTAGCCTATGTCACTCTGCATCCCTTCAACTATCTCCACTTAAAAAATCACCGTTTGCCGTCAAAGACGGACAAACAAACAGACACACACACACTTTCCCATTTATAATATTAAGTAGTATGACAGGTGATATATTATATATTTCATACGTCTAGTTTTTCTAAAACAAAGCTTACATTGTGAAATTTTGCATTTTATAAAGCAGTGTTCTAGCATTTTCTAATTTTTCTAATGTAGCGAAAATTCCCTGAATTTCCCGTTAACCCAGATTCGGAATCGCCTAAAGCAAAACTGTTTCATTTACTTTTGTTTAGAAAAAATACAGTGACATTATTTTTTTCGGCATACAGTACAAGTTCACATGAGGAAAATGCGATATTAATGGATTATTCTCTCTTCAAATTGTAGCATTTTATTTATTTCATTTATCTGGGGGCACGGCAGTGCCCCCGCCAAGTCGAGCAAAAAGAGGCACAGCCGTACCATCCTTTTCTCGAAGCATTTCAGACCATTTTCAACACCCTGTTACTCCGTTGTGGATTAAACTAGAAGCCTCAATTTTCAGCACCCAAGTAGACATTGTATAAACACAGTATATTCTAAATTTCATTAAATATGAACCAATAGTTTATTTCTATTTCATGAATAACTATCGGGATAGCCAGGCAACATTGAGTCACATTTTTAAATTATCTATTTTAGACGAATTGGGTTTTGTATCCTTTAAAATGAATGAGTCTATTCTTTATTATATTATAACCTAACCACAAAATTAAAATAAAAAAAAAAACGCGACCCCGACCGCGACATAGTGGACCAATTTTCATGAGACATGGCTAAGAGCACTCCCGACTAACTGAGTTTTCAAACAAAAAAAACCGGCCAAGAGCGTGTCGGGCCACGCTCAGTGTAGGGTTCCGTAGTTTCTCGTATTTTTCTCAAAAACTGCTGAACCTATCAAGTTCAAAACAATTTTCCTAGAAAGTATTTATAAAGTTCTACTTTTGTGATTTTTTTCATATTTTTTAAACATAATTATGGTTCAAAAGTTAGAGGGGGGGGACGCACTTTTTTTTCCTTTAGGAGCGATTATTTCCGAAAATATTAATATTATCAAAAAACGGTCTTAGTAAACCCTTATTCATTTTTAAATACCTATCCAACAATATATCACACGTTGGGGTTGGAATGAAAAAAAATATCAGCCCCCACTTTACATGTAGGGGGGGTACCCTATTAAAACATTTTTTTCCATTTTTTATTTTTGCACTTTGTTGGCGTGATTGATATACGTATTGGTACCAAATTTCAGCTTTCTAGTGCTTACGGTTACTGAGATTATCCGCGGACGGACGGACGGACGGACAGACAGACATGGCGAAACTATAAGTTTTCCTAGTTGACTACGGAACCCTAAAAAGACACGTCAAACGTATAACACCCCGTCGTTTTTGCGTCGGGGGTTAAAAACAGTTCTTCTTTTTTCTTCTTCACTGCGATACGTTTGTCTTTGTCAGTTTTTAGTACATAATTATATTAATTATGGTCTTTATTTCCCGCACTTGTTCGAAAATAGTACATTTCTTGACAGATCAAATTTTCAAAGGCTCATATGTACTGAAGAAATGAATTAAAATTTAATTTCAGGAACAGTTAACCAATTGGAACCCCTTGGCCACTGTAGAACGATGTCATAGTGTTATGTCTGTAATGTTGTAGAGTGGCCTAGGGTTCCAATTGGTTGACTGTACATCATTATGACAAAAACTTCAACCACTTCTCGAATCCTAAGTTTTACCAATCAAAATAATCATTCAGTGTAATAAAAAAAAATATTTTATATATTATATAAGGTCCTAATTTATTAGATGCAGATATTTTTACAGCTGATAGTACTCGGTCTCTGGAGTATATTAAACCGTGAAACATTATAGCTTTTACGATGTTTTTTTGGAGAAAACGGAAAAACAAATTTGCTACGTAAAAACACCCTGTTTATGTGATTATTAAATGAAAACTCATTGAACAGATTCTAGTACCTCTTTTACGTACCACCCACTTAACTGTAACTGGCCACTTCAATGACATGTGCAGTTTTCCCGCCGAAACTTTACGACATTTACAACAAACAATTGTTGACATGACAGACAGTGTTATTGTGACATGTGATAATGCACATGATGATTTTTTTTAGACGAAATTATAATTATTTTTTTTGTTAGGAAAATGAAATCAAAAAAGTTACATGAAAAGATTTCTTAATTTATATTTAAAGTTAATTATTTTAATGTAAAGTATCATCTGTTAAAATATCTGCAACTAATAAATTAGGACCTTATATATAAATAAACCCAAATAAATAACTCCAGAAAGCATTTTGTTCTTCCTCTCCAACTTCCTCGTTCCATAGATCGTCCCGTGCCTGCTAAACAGACACATCTCACAAAAAAATATTTTTTCGAGAAACATGTTTGTGCGTCAGTAAAATACTTACCTAGCTTTAATTCTTTAATCAATAATCATGTTATATATTTTTGGGCTTGTTTTTTTTTAACCCCCGACGCAAAAACGCCGGGGTGTTATACGTTTGACGTGTCTGTCTGTCTGTTTGTCTGTCTGTCTGTCTGTGTGTGTGTGTGTGTGTGTGTCTTTCTGTGGCATCGTAGCTCCCGAACGGATGAACCGATATAGATTTTTTTTTTGTTTGAAAGCCGAGTTAGTCGGGATTGTTTTTAGCCATGTTTTATGAAAATCGGTCCACTATGTCGGGGTTTTTTTCCTAAATTTAAATTTTGTGGGTTATTACAAAATATACTGCTTCAATTTAGTGTTACATGATTACATTTAGTTAATGTATTTTTTCTACAGTAAGTATAATATTGTCACATTGTCCTATTTAATATGAAGACACAAGACGCAACTTTAAAAAATCACAAATTCTCAAATTTTGAGTTGTGGCCGTTTAGCAGGCAGGGGACGATATGTTTTTGTAACTTAAATCGTAAAAGCATGTTACTGGGTCAAAGAAATAAAATTCCAACATGGCCGCGGGTCTTGAGGATAATTTACCGGTCGCTTTTTACCAAGGTAAGTGATTCAGTTTAAAAATTCAGAGCGTGTAAGAAGCTTTAAATGACGTCACAACAGTCACGGTGAAGTGTTGTTTTGTACATGTTTTCTTAATTAAGTAGGCGATTTAATCGACATATTTATAAAGTAAAGTGACAAAATATAGTAGTACAATAATGATACAAATCAAGAGTGAACAGGCTCTGGGTGAGCTCACTCCATCGTAGGCCACGACTTTGCCTTTGGCTAGTCTGTGGCCAAGAGTAAGCCCATTTATAATAATTAAAAAAATTAAAATTTCCCCGTCACCGACCCTTCAAAATAGTGTGTGATATTGTCATCACTGTAGTTATTAAAATTTTGTAAAAACCCCCGACCGCGACATAGTAGACCGATTTTCATGAAACATGGCTAAGAACACTCCCGACTAACTCAGCTTTCAGACAAAAAAAAACGAAATCTAAATCGGTTCATCGGAGCTACGATGCCACAGACAGACACACAGACAGACAGACAGGCGGACGGACGGACGGACGGACGGACGGACGGACGGACGGACGGACGGACGGACAGACAGACAGACAGACAGATACGTCAAACTTATAACACCCCTTCGTTTTTGCGTCGGGGATTAAAAATTATAAAAAAAGTAAGCGCGTTACAAAACACGGAGAAACTAAAAAGCAAAAAATAATAAACCTTTGAATTCAGATTTCTTATCGGATTGCAATAATCTAAACATCCAAATTATAAACAAATCAATTATTTTTGTAGTCGGTACCAGATCTGTTCGTCGCCTTGCTATTTCCTGTTTGCCCCACCCGACCATACGCAGGCTGGCCCCGACTCCAAAAATAATTGATTTGTTTATAATTTGGATGTTTAGATTTCGAGCTTTGTCGCGCCAATACCCAAGAGTGATAGAGATAGATAGTAACGAAAGAGATATTATCGTGAGCGTTTGTGCATTTGGCTACGTACTCGTACACTGGGCCGTGAACCATTGTACGAAGTGCGATCATGCGATCGATGGTCATTGGTCACCTTCACCTATACACCCTGTTTTTATTGAATTCCGTTAACTTTAAGGGAAGATTCATTACATTAAATGCAATTAATTTCTCTAAGAAACTAGCGTCTTAACTATTGCGGTTATCGAGTTATTAAAAAAATAAAGATAATTGCTGAACGCGTGTGTCACAGCCTTTACCAATTCCTTGTGTTATTTGACATGTGCCGTCAATCACTTGACACTAACTTGAATGTTATTCTTAAGGGTCTCTCACACTAATAAATTCATTTATTATGTATGAAAATGATGAAAATTAGTTTTTTTGCAAATTTAACTAAAAGTGATATACAGGGTGGTTTCTGATAATGAACCTAACGACGAGACGACACTTACACTTAACGGAAAACAAAAAAAAACACGGTGTATATCGCCTGGTCTCGTATGTGTATTACCGGAGATCAATGCCAACAAAACCAATACTAATAATTATAAATGGGAAAGTGTGTGTGTCTGTTTGTTTGTCCGTCTTTCACGGCAAAACGGAGCAACGAATCGACGTGATTTTTTAGGTGGAGATAGTTGAAGGGATGGAGAGTGACATAGGGTACTTTTTGTCTCTTTCTAACGCGAGTGAAGCCGAGGGCAAAAGCTAGTACATAATATGGGTCAAATATCATTTGACACAAGTGTGTGTTCGAACCGGCCTATTACACGTTCATGTGACATAAATCCTGTTGTTTTTTAATATCCAGCAGCGCCATCTACAGTGTATGTTTGAATAAGGAATGCAATGTTCTAAATATAATTTTAAATATGACATGATGTTCATGACATTGTATTCTAGTTGTCACTCAATAAATCATCTTCGGAGCATTTACACGTATTTGATTAACAATAGGTTATGGGTATATTTTATTGA
The DNA here is from genome assembly GCF_023078275.1 of Leguminivora glycinivorella. Classification (NCBI taxonomy): domain Eukaryota; kingdom Metazoa; phylum Arthropoda; class Insecta; order Lepidoptera; family Tortricidae; genus Leguminivora; species Leguminivora glycinivorella. The sequence goes on along the minus strand of NC_062978.1, from coordinate 23,626,422 downwards.
TCAATACGGGGGGTTTAGTCAAGTATTAGATTGCAGTTTACAGTGTATTGTGTTATTTATTTATATTGTGAAGTGATCTGTGACTAATCTCCGGAGATGTCGTCACCAAACTATGTGGCGAATGTGCCCAAGTTACGTGGCCGAGAAAATTATTGTGAGTGGGTTTTCGCAGCAGAGAATTTTCTTATCCTAGAAGGCACGCAGAAGTTTGTTACGCGTAAGCCAGAAGCTACGGGTACAGAAGTTGCAGATGACGAAAAAGCCCGTGCGAAATTGATTTTGACTATCGACCCTTCCTTGTATGTCCATGTAAAAGGTGTCAAAACTACGTTTGAATTGTGGACAAAACTCAAAAGCTTATTTGACGACTCTGGTTTCGCCAGAAGAATTACGTTGTTACGAAATTTAATTTCCATAAGGCTCGAAAATTCAAATTCGATGACAGAATACGTAACAAAAATGGTAGAAAATGGTCAGAAATTAAGTGGCACAGGTTTTGCCATTAGTGATGAGTGGATCGGCTCGCTATTATTAGCAGGTTTGCCTGAGAAATATTCCCGATGATTATGGCAATAGAGCATTCCGGCATTTCCATCACGACAGACGCCATCAAAACAAAGCTTTTAGACATGGAAGAGAAAAATTCAAATTTGACAGGGAATGGGAACGAGACTGAGAATGCATTCGCGAGTACGTCAAGTTACCAACATAACAAGAAAAACAAAACGAAATTTGTCTGTGGTAAACAGGATGGCGGCGAAATGACAACAAAAGTCAGAAATGTCAAAGTCAATTGTTTCAGATGCAAAGAATCGGGTCATTATAGAAATCAATGCCCGAATTACGAAAAGAATTCAGTTAAAAATAAAACTGGTATACGGAAACAGTCTCATGCATTCAGTGCTGTGTTTTTAAGTGCCGATTTTAAGAAAGACGAGTACTATATTGATAGTGGCGCTAGTACCCATTTAACACCAAACGAATGTTGGGTTATGAATGCATCGTACGAGCCGGCAACTAGTGAAATTATAGTTGCAAATAAGGCATGTTTGCCTGCGTTGTGTACCGGAAACGTACAGATTGCGACTGTGACTCCAGATAGTGAATTCGACATAACAGTTGAAGATGTTCTATGTGTACCGAGTTTAACTACAAACCTTTTATCGGTCAGCCAACTGATAAAGAAAGGGAACAGAGTGGACTTCACTAAAAAGGATTGTAAGATTTACAATAGAAGTGGACAGCATGTTGCTACGGCCGCTCTGACAAATGGCGTTTACAAATTGAATATGCCAGAAGATACGACCAACGTTGCTATGGCAGTGTCTGCCGAGACTTGGCACCGACGTCTCGCACATGTTAATGGCTCCTACATGGCGAAAATGAAGGATGCAGTGCAAGGCTACAGTATTGGCGGCAAGATAGACATCAGTAATTGCAAGGTATGTTGTGAAGGCAAACAGTGCAGACTGCCATTTCCTAATAATTGCAACAGAAGTCAGGATTTATTAAATATTATTCACATGGATATAGCTGGTCCAATGGAAGTAAAATCTCTTGGAGGATCAAGATATTATTTGCTATTTGTGGATGACTATAGTCGTATGGCATTTATTTATTTTTTGAAGGAGAAAAGTCAAGCTCTTGATTGTTTTAAAGAGTTTAAAGCTAGAGTTGAAAATGAACTTGACAAAAAGATTAAGATTATAAGAAGTGATAATGGTCTTGAATTTTGCAGTAAGAAGTTCAACGAGTTCCTGAAGCTAAATGGGATACTGCATCAAAGGACAAATCCTTATACACCCGAACAAGATGGATTATGTGAACGGCAGAATCGCGTGGTCTGTGAGAAAGCTAGATGCTTATTATTTGATGCTGAGCTACCCACAGAGTTCTGGGCAGAAGCGTGTAATTGTGCAGTTTACTTAAGGAACCGGACAATAGCTTCAGGTTTGAACAACAAAACTCCTTTTGAAATGTGGACAGGGACACAGCCAGACCTGAGCCATCTAAGGATTTTCGGCAGTACTGTCATGGTCCACATTCCCAAAGAGAAAAGGTTGAAGTGGCAGAAGAAGTCTAAAGAAGCTATCCTAATGGGTTACCCAGAAGGGGTCAAAGGATATAGACTATTTGATCCAGAAAAGAGAACCTTTTTTACAGCAAGGGATGTTAAAATTATTGAAAATAAAGTGACATATTGTCAAATTGAAGTTCAACCACAGATACAGAAAGCTGAGGTAGGATGTCAAAGTTCAGTGGGGGATGAGAGTCCAGATAATTCCAGAACTTTAACTGATACATCATATGATTCGATCAATCCTAGTGAGTATGAGGATCCAGATACCACAGCGGAAAGTGTTTCAGTTCCGGATAATGTTCCTGCTCCTGAGAGAACCGGACCAGTCCTGAGAACAGCAGAACAAAGAAAAGCTCCTGAAAGGTATGGAATTTCAAATCTTTGTTCAGATGCTAGCCCGAGGGACGATGCCAGTGGTCTGTCACTATCTGAGGCTTTACGCGGACCAGAGAAAGAGCAATGGAGACAAGCTATGGCAGAAGAGTTGAATAGCTTTGAAGAAAACCAGGCCTGGGAGCTTGTCAGTATTCCAAAAGACTCTAGTGTGGTAAAGTGCAAGTGGGTGCTTAAAAAGAAGTATGATAGTGAGGGCAATGTGCGGTTCAGAGCCAGGTTAGTAGCCAAGGGCTATACTCAGAAGTATGGAGTGGACTATGAGGAAACATTCGCGCCAGTGGTAAGGCATACAACTTTAAGACTTTTATTTGCTCTCTCTGTGCAGTTGAACTTAGATATTTGTCATTTAGATGTGACCACTGCTTTCCTGAACGGCTACCTTGAGGAGGATATTTATATGGAGAAACCAGAAGGTTTTCCTTCGCCTGTAGGTAAAGGGCAGGTACTTAAGTTGAAGCGAGCCATATATGGGCTCAAACAATCCTCAAGAGCGTGGTACAGGAGGGTAGATGATTGTTTAACCGAGCATGGTTATACTAGGTCTAAATTAGAACCTTGTTTATATGTGAAAAACGATAACGGTTTGACTGTAGTAGCTCTATATGTCGATGATTTCTTTGTTTTTTCAAACAACGCTGAAGAAACAAAATGCTTGAAACAGGTACTGTCTTCACAATTTAAATTAAAAGATCTTGGTCAAGTGAAACAGTGTTTAGGCATGAATGTTAGTGTTGATAAAGAAAACAATGTTATAACTTTAGATCAAGAAGATTATGTCGACAAGTTGTTGCATAAGTTCAATATGACAGACTGTAAGACTGTTCAGACTCCTATGGAGGAAAGGTTGAACTTAGATAAGGGTGAGTGCTGTGATACTGAATTACCTTACCAACAACTCATTGGTAGTCTCATGTACTTAGCAGTTTTGACGCGACCCGACATTTCTTTTAGTGTAGGTTATCTGAGCCAGTTTAATAAATGCCATGGTAAAGAACATTGGGCTCATGCTAAACGTGTTTTGCGTTATCTTAAGAAAACAAAACACTATTGCCTCAGGTATAGTAGTGATTCTGATTCAAAGCTTACCGGGTTTGTTGATGCAGACTGGGGCAGTAATGTTCTTGATAGGAGGTCCTATTCAGGATATTGTTTCACTTTGTCGGGAAGTGTAATCTCATGGTGTAGTAAGAAACAGACTAGCGTGTCCTTGAGCAGTTGTGAATCGGAATTCATTAGTATTTCTGAATGTATTAAAGAAGCTATGTACTTACGGTCATTATACCATGAAATTACAAATAAAATTTCATTGATTAGAATATACAATGATAATCAAGGTGCTCTGAAGTTATTGGCCAACCCAGTGTTTCACAATAGGTCGAAACACATTGACATTCGTTATCACTTTAGTAGAGATATAGTTGCTAAAGGTTTAGTAGAAACAAAATACTTATCGACAGCTGAGATGCCAGCCGATTTGCTGACTAAGGGTCTAGGGTTTGTCAAGCACTTTAGATTCCTTGAGAAGTTAGGACTTGTGCCTAAGTAGTAGTAGTAGGTATGTTTAGTTGGTTTTAAACCTGTTTCGCTTAATGCTGATGATGCTGATGGCTATGCTTAGATATAGTGGGGGTGTTGTTTTTTAATATCCAGCAGCGCCATCTACAGTGTATGTTTGAATAAGGAATGCAATGTTCTAAATATAATTTTAAATATGACATGATGTTCATGACATTGTATTCTAGTTGTCACTCAATAAATCATCTTCGGAGCATTTACACGTATTTGATTAACAATAAATCCACTGCAACAAATTGACACGCCTAATACCCATTTGGCAAAAACATCGGTTACAACGTCACGTTTGGGTCAGATCTGTGTGCGTAGCCGAATGAACAAACATCGCACTCACGAAACGCTCACGATAATATCTCTTTCGTTGCTATCTATCTCTATCACTCTTGCGTATTCGCGAGCCAGACTACATTTTTGCGGTGTTTCGGTGGCGTTTCGCGTCGCAAAAATGCCATTCGGCTACGGGGTTTCATAAAAGCTTATTTGAGCCAACGATATTATATAATAAAATTGCAAACTTTTAAAATAGGTACCTATTGCAAGATTTGCAGGGTACATTACACAGTTGTCTTTTTAATCATAATGCATTTCATCGAGTATTTCATAAAAATATATGGACAATGCGACGAAAAAAACCGGCCAAGTGCGAGTCGGGCTCGCGCACAAAGGGTTCCGTAGCAGCAAATATAATAAACTTATTATGTCAATTTATACACCTGCCAAAATTACAGTTAAATCAACCTATCTCAAAAACTATAAGAGATACTTTGATCAAACCAAAAATCGTTGAAAGAGTTAATTAGCATGCATCACCTCTATTTTTTTTAGAATTTTATACCCCGTAGTTATAAAAATAGAGGGGGGGACATACTTTTTACGACTTTGAGAGCTGATATCTCAAAAACCGTTCACTTTAAGAAAAATGTTTTTTAGAAAACTTTATATCATTTTAAAAGACCTTTCCATTGATACCCCACACGGGTATGTACATCGAAAAAAAAAATTTTCATCCCTCAGTTACATGTATGGGGGCCCCACCCCCAATTCTTTTTTTTTACTATTTAGTGTCATAATTTTGTAGCGGTTCATACAACACATATTCCCATCAAATTTCATCACTGTAGTACTTATAGTTTCCGAGTAAATCGGCTGTGACAGACGGACAGACGGACAGACGGACAGACGGACAGACGGACATGACGAAACTATAAGGGTTCCGTTTTTGCCATTTTGGCTACGGAACCCTAAAAAGCGCTGGTGGCCCAGCAGTAAGACTGTGCGACTTTCAATCCGGAGGTCGGGGGTTCGGTCGAACCCCGGCTCGTACCAATACGCTTTTCGGTGAAGGAAAACGTCGTGAGGAAACCGGGCTAATTACAATAAGGCCTAGTAACCTAGTTGGAAGGTCAGATGGCACAAAACAAGTGCCTACGTCATATCTTGGGATAAGTTGTCAAAGCGGACCCCAGGCTCCCATGAGCCGAGGCAAATGGGATAACGCAAGGAGGATGATGAATAGTCTACACACTAAAGCCACACCTCGGACACTGGCGATCAAATATATGAAAGGGGCGCGTTCCTAGCACACATTCAAAGCTCGTGTAGGTGAACGCGTACTATGCTTGTATGAGTGAGATATGACAGGTAGACTGTTCGCGTTTTTGACAGGCGGTAACTGTGAGGTAACCGAGAGGGGGTGGGCGGCACTTTCAGCGAGGAGCGGGAGTGGCCATACTATACGATAATACTCCTTATTATACTGTGCTAAAGCAATACTTCAATATCCGTTCGTCCCTTGAATCCCAGTTTCCATTCAAAACAATATCGCAACTAATATCGTAGGTAGGACAATTCACAGCAGCTTATTCAGTATTACAGGCGATTCAGAATAATTGTAGTTTCCACGTATTTGGTGTTGTATTTGCGAGATGGAGTTGGGTAACTAAACATAATCCCTTGTGAACTCGGATGCAAACTATAGAATGGACCATTCGAATTGTACAGTGATATCAGAATGACATATCGTCACTATGAAAAAAATTTCGTATCTGACACTGCTCCTCAAACTTAAAACGCAGTAAGTCTATATGCATTGCATACATACTTATTACATTTTTCTTTTCATTGACAGAAGAAGATACAAGTTTATTTCAAAGTAGTGACGATATAATTCATTTTATACCAGAAACAAGCGACCCGCCCCGGCTTTGCACCATTTTACATATAAACCTTTTGCTTGAAACACTATACACGGTGTAACATCAGCGAACCGAAAGATTTTAACTACGCATTTCTGAGGGCAAAATAAAGACAAAATGTCATATCATATGACGTCAAGCAAATTTCACCAAAAGAAAAATTTTTTTGTGTATTTTTTTGTTTTTTGGATGTATATTCTAGATTATGTCCGATAAGGGCATCATCGCCACCAAAACAGCGTGTTGTTCTGACAAATAATAATTGTTTTTTTTTTATATATCTGATAACTCTGAACGTATACGAAATCCAGAAAAGTTTATATGACATTTTACTCTTCTAATATGATGAAGAATACACTGTTAAAATTATTCTGTTTCCTAATGTTATACCGTGTATAGGCACTTGTTTATGCACCCTGTACAAATATAGTGCCATGCCATGAGCAAGACATACTATAACATGACTACAATCCAGGCCTCTTTAAGAGGATACGGTAGCGAAAATGCTAAAATGGAAAGGAGCCTCCCTTTCAACTTGGGAATTTTAGGTAAATATACCTACAAGTGTTATTGACTAGATTTATCGAAAAAAAATTGTTCATCAAGAACAACTCAGTCAACAGATATTTCAAAAAAATCTTTAAAATCGAGGTTCCGCTCTTGACCCTTTCCTCCTTGAAAACATAATCAATCGGAACGAAATTTGAGAATCTGAATAACAATGAAATAATCACAGATTTTTTGGTTAATTGTTACCAATCTTGAGTATCACACCTTTTTTTTGCGCCACAATGAAAAAGGCCGTTTTTGGAAATTTTTGATTGGCTTTAGAATCTTTAAAAAGCAGAATATCAAAAAAATCAAAACGGTCCGACACAGATAAAAATAATAACAATCTGTGTTGAAAAAATCATTGCTCTATCTTCAAAAACCAGGGAGAAAATAGTCGAGAGCGCTTGTATGGAAAATTGACCCCTACCGTATCGTCTTAACGCGAGAGTAAATAGGTATCTCATAGGTAAGCGTGCTCCACCGTAGACTGCATCATCACTTACCATCAGGCGGTCTAGCACAACTTGCGTTCTCGCGCGCAAGTTCATACATCAAGCGCGACTTCAAGTATGGACTCGCGGGCGTGAGCGCAAGTTGTACTAGACCGCCTGGTGTGATCGTGGTCAAACGTCTACCTATTCATACAAAAAAAATTGAAATTATTAAATATCATGTCAATCAAGTTTTCGTTCGAATCAGCTTACTGTAGCAGATTTGTCTTTATTCAATAGTTAAATGTACATGGTAATTGGTTTGAAAGGTTTGGTTGAGAGTATTTCTATTTCACCAATGTTTTTTATCCAATCTAATTGAGATACTAAAAACCCCCGACTGCGACATAGTAGACCGATTTTCATGAAACATGGCTAAGAACACTCCCGACTAACTCAGCTTGTAGACAAAAAAAACGAAATCTAAATCGGTTCATCCGTTCGGGAGCTACGATGCCACAGACAGACAAACATACAGACAGACAGACAAACAGACAGACAGACAAACAGACAGGCACGTCAAACTTATAACACCCCGTCGTGTTTGCGTCGGGGGTTAAAAACCCTGTGGCGTAGGCGAGAGGCTGGCAACCTGTCACTGCAATGTCACGATTTCGTTTTCTTTAAGCCCCTTATTTGCCAAGAGTGGCACTGAAACTTGGGTAGTCTCATGTGCCTTTACCCCTTTATGATTGTATGTATGTACATACGTGTGTAAGTGGCTTTGTGACCACTTTTAAAAACTTATAAGCAGGGAGCGTACTTTTCATGCCGATGACATCAATCTGACGTCACGCTCCATATAGGTGATCCCAAATAGTTTTATTGTAAATTATTAATCATTAGTCGTCAATCATTTTAATCGTGGAGAAATTACTTCAAATACATTAGTCCATTTACATGTGGCATAAATAATACCTACTTGAAATGTGAAACTTGAATAAAATTAAATGATTTGTTTTTATATATAAATTTAATTAAATAATATTATTAACAACACATTACAATAAATACGTAGAAAAGAGAATTCCTCTCTAACGTAAAGCACACCATCCTTCTTGCATTCATTACCATGCAAAGAAATTCATAACTTAAAATGATTGGTGACTAATGATTAATAATTTACAATAAAACAATTTGTGATCATCCTATATGGAGCGTGACGTCAAATTGATGTCATCGGCACGAAAAGTACGCTTCCTGCTTATAAGTGAAGAAGAATACTTGATTTCGTTGAGCTTTTACAATAGTAAAGCAGCAGCAGTTTTAACGCTATTTTTAACTCCCGACGCAAAAACGACGGGGTGTTATAAGTTTGATGTGTCTGTCTGTCTGTTTGTGTGTGTGTTTGTCTGTGGCATCGTAGCTCCCAAACGGATGAACCGATTTAGATTTTTTTTTGTTTGAAAGCTGAATTACTTAGTCGGGAGTGTTCTTAGCAATGTTCCATGAAAATCATGCAGTCTACACTGAGAGAAAATACAACCAGTTTTCATGTTCGTTCAACAAGTTTTTTGGTTAAAATAGCGCCTACGTGCTCTTTGGTTCAAACAACAAGCTACTTGTCATTTGAATCGGCAATATATTTGAACCAACAAGTCGATTTTATAAAAACAACCTGACACATATTGTTTTAAACATACGTTTGGCTGATTCAAACGGATAAACCACAACAAGTCGAACTTGTTAAATTCACAATGCAAATTTCTCTCAGTGTACTGTGTCAGGGTCGGGGGTTTGGATGATGTATGGATAACATTTTAAAAATCGCCCGTATGAGATTGACATACTTTATAGATAGTAAAGCAATGCAGAAATACCCGCAGTAAATGTTTCCAAGCATGTTTTTTGCAGGCGAGATAACCTCCATGCTCTGTATTGTCGATACTTATCTCCATTTCAATTTTTATTTTTAGCTGCCATTTACATCGAACTGTTGTTTTTCAACCCGTAAAATTGAGAGCTGGTTTCTGTTATGATTTGTAGGAATACATTGGGTTTATTTATCGATGGTTAACAGGTATGCTTTGTGCGTTTTTGATATGTTTTTGTAGGCGAATTGGGTGTATTTTATTTAAAAATGTATGCTTTTTTGACGTGAAACGTTAGGTGAACGTCTTTAAAAACCCGTAGTAGAGTAACCGGACCGAAAACCAGGTGTAACGAAAAGTGTTATGGCGCGGCGGCTTATATCTCTGTAACTATAATACCTACAGAGACAATTTTAATATGACTGTATAGAGGAAAGTAGCCATTACTCGGATATACATAATTTGCTGATACAGATGGCGCCACTTTTGCAGTAAAAGCGTTCCATTCGGGCCAAAAATGTCATTTTTTGTAGTGTTTGTTAAGCAAGTACTCACAAAAATTGTATTGTGCTGTACCATAAAATGGTATTGTTAGATAGATCTAGTGTTAAATTATCGAAATATTATAAAAGACTAACATATTTATTTATGACCAGCTGGAAAAATTTAATAATGTGGCATTTTTTACAAAAATTTGGTGCTTGTTCATATTTGAGGACATCGTATGCAAAAATTAAAGCATAAAACTGTCAAAAATTACTTAAAACACTAAGATTAACTAATAAGGATTAAAATAAATATACATTATCCATAGTAAAACATATTCATCTTATGAAATAATGCATTAGAAACTATGGCGGCGGCAACGGATGGCAATGTACTGAAACTTGTTGGCAATCGTGACTCTTTCGATTCGTTTGAGGCAATCATATGATAAAATTAAAGCATAAAACCATCAAAAATTACTAAAAACACTAAGAATAACTAATAAAGATTACAATAAATATACATTTTCTATACTAAAACATATTCATCTCCTCCAATATGCATTAGAATGTAAGGCGCCGCCGTCGCATATAACATACCGAAGCAATTTTGTCTCTTCCGATTCGTTTAAGGCCATCGTATGCAAAAATTTAACCATATAACCGTAAAAAAGTGCTTAAAACACTAAGACTAACTAATAAGGATTACAGTAAATATACATTTTCTATAGTAAAACATATTCATCTCCTCAAATATGCATTTAGAATGTATGGCGCCGGCAGCCGCATACAACATACCGAAGCAATCGTGTCTCTTTCGATTCGTTTAAAGCCATCGCATGCAAAATTTAAAACATTAAAATGAAGCAAATTATTTTTATTATGAAGATCAAGCAATAATGATTCATTGTAATATTTGTAATATTCTCAAATAATGCATCAGAATCTGTAGCGGTGCGGCGACAGTAAATGGAACCGACGGCGGTTGCTTGAGAATTTGGACTTTGTAATGTTCATTCATTCATTCAAATAGCTACATACTTACTTACACTTAGACGTTCTGCTAAGCCGCAGTCCTGGGTACGAATCCCGGTAAGGGCATTCAATTGTGTGACGTACCCAGATATTTGTTTCTGAGTCATGGAAGTTTTCTATGTATAATAAGTACCTATGTCATATCGTCGCCTAGCACCCATAGTTAAAGTTTTGCTTAATTTTGGTGGTGCGCAGGCCCCGAAGGCCCCACGGTCTTGTCTTTTGTATTTTGCTTACCTTACACTTTTATTATTTCTCTGTGTGGGAGCTTTCTCTCTCCACAGCTCAGCTATTTTTTTATTTTTATTATTGCTCTGTGTGGGAGCACTATCTATCCGCAGCTCGGCTTGCGGCCTCGCCTGCTTGGGAGCTCCTCGGGGACACTCCGGGCCTTCAGCCCTACCCGGAGCTCGGCCTTCGGCCTTCGCTGGGTTTCGAAGCTCAGCGTTGGGCCTCCAGCCCGCCGCTTCGCGTTTAGACACTTTTATTATTGCTCTGTGTGAGAGCACTATCTGTCTGCAGCTCGGCCTGCGGCCTCCCGTACTTGGGAGCGCCTCGGGGACGCTCCGGGCCTTCGGCCCTACGCGGAGCTCGGCCTTCGGCCTTCGCTGGGTTTCGAAGCTCAGCACTGGGCCTCCGGCCCACCGCTTCGCTTTTTAGACACTTTTATTATTTGTCTGTGTGGAAGCACTATCTGTCCGCAGCTCGGCCTGCGGCCTCGCGTATTTGGGAGCGCCTCGGGGACGCTCCGGGCCTTCGGCCCTACGCGGAGTTCGGCCTTCGGCCTTCGCTGGGTTTCTAAGCTCAGCGTTGGGCCTCCGGCCCGCCGCTTCGCTTTTTAGACACTTTTAAAAACATAAAAACCGCAAACCTAGAACGTCTGTATTCATTGGGACCGGCTGTGATGTTTCTGGCCTTCAGTCTGTCGAACGACTTAAATATATTCAGGCTTGGTCATTCAAACCCACAACTACTGAAGACCAAATCCGCGAGTTTTTATGCAAAGTGGCTCAATCAAATGACTACGTAGTCGAAAAACGCAACATAAAAACAGACCGGCACGCGGCATTTGTTATAGGTATGCCGGAGAGCCTATACGAACAAATAACTACGCCGACTGTGTGGCCGCCGGGCATCAGATTCACGGACTGGTTTCTCGTGCGCCCCCGCTCGGGGCGGGGATCCCCTACCGCTAGCAGTCGACTCGCCGCCGGCGCACGATAACGCCGTGCGCCCGCTGCCCGCCAGCAATTGCAATCGCAACGTGACGTATGAGTATGACGCACCGGCCACCCGTAAGATTGTTATTTGCCATCAAAATGTTCAATCACTTAATAATAAGACTGAACGGTTAGAGGTATTATTAAAATCCGAATTGATTTGTGACATATTAGCTATTACGGAGCATTGGCTAACCGATAATAACATAGCATGCATAAATTTAGAAGATTATTATTTAGTCTCCTTTTTCTCCCGAAAGAAACATATTCACGGGGGTTCTTGTATTTTTGTTAAAAAGAATGTTAGAGCTATAGAACTGACCGAATTGCAACAACTCTCTGTTGAACTATATTGTGAGATATCTGCAATAGAATTGTTAGAGTATAATTTAATTGTTGTTTGTGTGTATAGAACAAACATGATAAGCGCTAATGACTTTATGAATCACTTAGAAAGTGTGCTCGCTAAGGTCGGGGAATATGGAAAAGACTGTATTATCGTTGGTGATATGAATGTTGATCTGTTAGGCAATGACATCACACAAAAAAACTTAAAAGATTTATTAGCCGTGTACAACTTTAACTGCTTAGTAGATTTTAACACACGGATTACTGGCCACTCATCTACTTGTTTGGATCATGTTTACGCTAGCTGCCAAGCCGGCGCGACGCATGCGTCCCCCGTGACTACCAACATTAGCGATCACCTCGCGGTGCGCTGCGAGGTGGAGTACCGCGCGGGCGCACCGCCCGCGCCTAGCGGCTGGCGCGCGCATACTCCCATGCGAACCGAGCTAGCTTTATTGATGCCATCTACAGCATCGACTGGAGCGATTTGTGGACTCGTCGAGGTAGGACTGCTGACGACATAGCGACGTCTATTATAAACATAATCAACAATAAATATGACATTTGTTTCCCATTAAAACATATCTATAATCGAAAACAGGAGACTTGGTTATCTGATGACATCTTTAATGCAAAATTATTACTTTTTGACATAATTAAAGTTAGCAATTTATTCCCTTCTGACGAACGTTTGAAAAACATTATGTCAATTGCGCACAAAAAATATAGTGAGCTAGTAAGGCAGAGTAAATATGACCACTACGCGAATTTTATTTCAAAGAGCCAAAATGCTTCAAAATCGATGTGGCAAATTGTTAACAAGGAAAGAGGTCAAGCGTCACTCCGACCTCAGACTGACTTCACCGATATTGTCGTGAACTCGAGCGGGGCGGGGTTCGACTCCCAACAGGCAGCAGCGAGCGCGATGAATGAACGGTTCGCGTGCGCAGCGGCGGCGTGTGGCGCGCCGAAAGCTGACTTGCCGCTCGTGCGAGTTGCACTTAACCTAGCACGTGCGCCCGCTGACCGCAGTATCCGCTTGCGGCCGTTCTCTGCAGATGAGGTTTTTTCTATAATAACACGAATAATTCCGCATAAGACTACGAAAGACCTCTATGGAATATCCATGGAACTTTTATACATCGCCGCGGCTCCCCTTTCACCTGTTCTAGCGGGTCTGTATAATCAATGCATCCTAGAAGGTGTGTTTCCCTCCCCTATGAAGGTGAGTAAAATCTCCCCAATTTTTAAGGGGAAGGGAAAAAGAGAAGAAATTGACTCATACAGACCTGTATCCATAATACCGGCGGTGGCTAAGGTGTTCGAGAACGGCCTCAGTTTGCGCCTAACGGAGTTTTTGACAGCGACCGATGCCCTGTCCGAGCGTCAGTACGCTTATCGCTCCGGCCGCTCTACATTTGCAATGACACGCGAGTTGGTGCGCCGGGTTATGAGTGCTCGCGAACATAGCCAACAGGTCGCAGTGTTGTGCTGCGACTTGTCGAAGGCTTTCGACGTTGCTGACCACGGAGTACTCGCTGCCAAGCTACGCCACTATGGCATCGAAGGTAAGGCTCACGCACTCGTTTGTGATATGCTGCACGGCCGGTCACAGGTCGTGGTGGCCGATGGTGGCAGGGTAAGATCTGAGCCTATATCTACCACAATGGGAGTTGCCCAGGGGTCGTCGGTATCAAATATACTTTTCTCATTACTCCTCAATGATCTTCCAGAAGCCATATTGGAGGGAGAAGTGTATATGTATGCCGACGATGTAGCTGTGGTAGTGTGTGCACCTAGTATCGACAACCTTGAGCAATGTCTGAATAAAGCCGCAAATCAGGTGTCACAGTATTTTAGGACCAACGGCCTAGTACTAAACCTCAAGAAGACCCACTTTCTCCACTTCCACCTAGGGGGAAGAGGCCCAAGAAATCTTGGAGTATTTGTCGAGGGCATCCAAATTGATCAGGTCGAGACTACCACATTCCTGGGCTTCGAACTGGACAGAGGACTGCAATGGGAATCGCACATAAGCAAACTATGTAATAAGCTAGCGAGCGCCTGTTTTGCCCTGCGCCGCCTAGCGAGAGTAGTGCCCATAAATGTGGTACGATCTTGTTACTTTGCCACCGTACACTCTCTCCTACAATACGGCACGGAGCTGTGGGGACGCGCTGCCGAATGGGAGCGTGTCTTTCGTATGCAAAAGAGAGCCGTCCGAGCGATTGTGCAGGTGAGTCAAGGCACGTCCGCACGACCTTACTTTAAGGATCTTCGGATACTTACCCTGCCCTCCCTAGTAATATTTCAAGTGGCTACATACGTGCGTTGTCACTTTCACGAATACTCAAGTGGAGCGGATGTCCATGGGCGAAACCTACGTAATGCCCAAAAGCTCGTGGGGGTCAAGCATAGATTGGCAAAATCCGCAAAACTCACACATGTAATGGGCCCGGCTGTGTTCAACCGTTTGCCACCACACGTCACTGATGCGCCGTCACTGACCAGTTTCAAAACTAGGCTTAAACGATGGCTTATCGAGCACACTTTCTACAGTTTTTCAGAATTTACTAATTTAGTAAGTACCTAATGTAGGTAACTAACTATAGATAATAATATTTTATTTTTGGTTTAATTTGTAATACACTTATTTATAACTTATTAATAGATAATTATAATGTATTATTATAATAAAATTTAAAATGACATGTAATAGGAATTATTATCAATAAACGAATATGAATATGAATATGAATATGAATATTGCTCTGTGTGGGAGCACTATTTGTCCGCAGCTCGGCCTGCGGCCTCGCGTGCTTTGGACTGCCTTGGGGACGCTCCGGGCCTTCGGCCCTACGCGGAGCTCGGCCTTCGGCCTTCGCTAGGTTTCGAAGCTCAGAGTTGGGCCTCCGGCCCGCCGCTTCGCTTTTTAGACACTTATTATTGTTATGCCTGGGAACACTATCTGTCCGTAGCTCGGCCTGCGGCCTCGCGTACTTGGGAGCGCCTTGGGGACGCTCCGGGCCTTCGGCCCTACGCGGAGCTCGGCCTTCGGCCTTCGCTGGGTTTCTAAGCTCAGCGTTGGGCCTCCGGCCCGCCGCTTCGCTTTTTAGACACTTTTACTATTGCTCTGTGTGGAAGCACTATCTGTCCGCAGCTCGGCCTGCGGCCTCGCGTGCTTTGGACTGCCTTGGGGACGCTCCGGGCCTTCGGCCCTACGCGGAGCTCGACCTTCGGCCTTCGCTAGGTTTCGAAGCTCAGCGTTGGGCCTCCGGCCCGCCGCTTCGCTTTTTAGACACTTATTATTGTTATGCCCGGGAACACTATTTATCTGTCCGCAGCTCGGCCTGCGGCCTCGCGTACTTGGGAGCGCCTCGGGGACGCTCCGGGCCTTCGGCCCTACGCGGAGCTCGGCCTTCGGCCTTCGCTGGGTTTCGAAGCTCAGCGCTGGGCCTCCGGCCCACCGCTTCGCTTTTTAGACACTTTTATTATTGCTCTGTGTGGGAGCACTATCTGTCCGCAGCTCGGCCTGCGGCCTCGGAGACGCTCCGGGCCTTCGGCCCTACGCGGAGCTCGGCCTTCGGCCTTCGCTGGGTTTCGGAGCTCAGCGCTGGGCCTCTGGCCCACCGCTTCGCTTTTTAGACACTTTTACTATTGCTTTGTGTGGGAGCACTATCTGTCTGTAGCTCGGCCTGCGGCCTCGCGTGCTTTGAACTGCCTCGGGGACGCTCCGGGCCTTCGGCCCTACGCGGAGCTCGGCCTTCGGCCTTCGCTAGGTTTCGAAGCTCAGCGTTGGGCCTCCAGCCCGCCGCTTCGCTTTTTAGACACTTATTATTGTTATGCCTGGGAGCACTGTCTGTCCGCAGCTCGGCCTGCGGCCTTCGCTAGTTAGTTACGTCCCGTCCTCAATAGCGGTGGTCCACACAACGTTTCACGTTATCCATCGCGGCTGTGTCCCTGACGCAGCCTACCTTAATTTTTTTTTTAATTAAGTACTAACAAAGTTATAAAAGACGACTTTTGACATTTTAAAATACGCGACTCGATAGTGTGAACGTCAACGCCACGGAATTTTTTTTACGAAAAATAGACCATTTATTTTTAAATTAGAGAAAAAACGGAAAATTTTACACCTCCGGCAGGACTCGAACCTGTGACCTAAGGTCAATACGGATGTGTATCATAAGGGGAAATGTGACTGGCCTTCACATTTGAGTATTTTTAACCCCCGACGCAAAAACGACGGGGTGTTATAAGTTGTTAAACGTGTCTGTCTGTCTGTCTGTTTGTCTGTCTGTCTGAATGTGTGTCTGTCTGTGGCATAGTAGCTCCCGAACGGATGAACCTATTTAGATTTTTTTTCGTCTGCAAGCTGAATTAGTCGGGAGTGTTCTTAGCCATGTTTCATGAAAATCGGTCTACTATGACGCGGTTGGAATTTTTTCAAAATTGTAATTTTGTGGTTAGGTTATACTCCTTGTCACTGGTGTTTTTGCTAGTTCTACTCATGATTAAACGTATAAACTCTCAATAAACACTGATCATTTTAAACAGACCAAATGTGAAGGCCAGACGCACTTCCCCACTTGACACACTTATCCTTATTGACCTTAGGTACTAGATTTCCGGTCGGGTAAATGGTAATCGATAAATTACTATACAAAGAAACAAACCCACACCTGTACTCAAACGGAGTAGGTAGAGTTCATTTGCTCTGCCTACTTCTTAAGTTTTATTGCCACACTTGCGACAAATAGCGTCCAAAAATATGAAAGGTTCTCATCAATCAAACGTCAAAAGATCACTAATTGAGGGCTTGACATGGGGTCGACCTATATTGAAACCTAGCTTAGCCTTCATAAAATGTCAATCTGATTCGTCTACATTTCTGACTCCTAATTTCGTCGGATCATGCACAGTCAACCAATCTGAATCCTAGACCACTGTAGAACCCTTTCACAGTAAAAGTCAAACTGATTTCTATTGCAAATAAAGCACGATGTCAATACGACAGGGTTTTATAGTGGCCTAGATTTCTAAAAGGTTGTTTATGTACATTTCTTATTAAAGTTTAATTACCTACGTGTGATCGATTTCTCTTAATGCAAAGTAAACATTGTTTCATTAACAATTCCGGTATAAACTTGAACCTAGGACCTTACCCGACTGAACCTCCAGATGTGTGCGATTTTTCCTAAGCCTTTACTTAATGGTTGACGACCGGTCTGGCGCAGTCGGTAGTGACCCTGCCTGCTACGCCGCGGTCCCAGGTTCAAATCCCGGTAAGGGCATCTCTTTGTGTGATGAGCACAGATTGTTTGTTCCTGAGTCATGGATGTTTTCTATGTATATAAGTATTTGTATGTTATATTATATCGTTGTCTGATTACCCATAACACAAGCCTTCTTGAGCTTACCGTGCTGCCGTCCTATCACTAGAACCCCTCTAAGCTGCATATTACCAGTTTTCATTTGGATAAATATTCTTAAATAGGAAAGAATTCCCCATCGACTGGTCTTGGAATCATATTTTTATCATTTTTAGTTACCGAGATACAGAGTCGACATACCTCGCTAAGTGCACTATTTTATAACCCTTTTCAATAGTATAAAACCGCAAACCCACATTTGTCTTCTATAACTTATATTAAAGCGCTTAGCAGTTGTTTATCTTCATAGTTTTATCACACGATACATAACTATAACAACGTTACTTGACATAAGCTTCATAAATTCCCATTAAAGCCGTTTAATTGCGTTATTACATTTTATAACATTCACTTTTTTAAATAAAATACTACGCTTAAACACGGCTAAAGTCCTTTAACCGTGTATTTAAAGACTTTCATTGTAATTTCGGTTACAAATACATCACTAAAACCTAGTTACTGCGCTTTACGGTAAATTTATTACTGTAACAATATTTTTTCAAACCTCGTAGGTATATTTTTATTTAGATGATATTATACTCAGGTAACTATTGGTTTCGTACAGGCAGAGCCATCTATCGGCAGGATTGTATTGATAACCCAGTTTGCTGTTAGCTAGAATGACAAAAGATGGCGTGTCGATCGTCGTTAATTTTTTTCCTTCCAAAATCCCTTTTGAATTTTCATTTATTAAAAATAAAACTCAATTTATTATTGTATTGTTAGTTTTCGTTCCTTTTTGGAAATATTTTATTACCCTCTTTAAGACAGAAGTTAAAGTTGTTGTCTATAGGCGAATGCATCTCGTCACGTATCTGTGGGCCGAGCTGTCAGCCGACACTTTGCATATTGGAAAGGATGTAGACGGGTGGTTTTCAAAATTCTTCAAGGCCAATGAGCCACATTCTAATTTTAAATCGCGAATTAATCGCATAATCGTAAGTATTTTCTTCCATCTTCGAATACAGTTTGTTGTGTTACGTTCAGTGCTAATTCTTGTGTCCATTATTTTCAGATGATTTTATTTTTATAAAATTACTGAGGACCCCATCCATTGACATGAATGCACGGAACCACAAGCCGGCTTCTTTTCTGGAATGGGTATGTTTCACATTCGTTTGAGTAATATTTTAACCCTCGCTAAGGGTTGGTGAAAGCCTCAGGGTCATTGTTTTTTTTTCAACCTATTTCAGGGTCCTCAGATTTGGAGGTTAACGTTCGAAGACAGAGCAGAGCTGATGCTTCCCGAGCCTGGACCGGTGGGCAGGAGGCTGTGGCGACCGGTATGGAAGAGCTCCCATTCCGTGGCTGCAGCGGCCACCTCTCCTCAATTCGGTTAGACGTCCCCAAGGTCAGAGCGTTCCTCGTTTTTTTTAAAGGCGCCCAACATAAATTAATTTTTTAATTAAATATTTACCTTTTACCCGGTCTTCCAGTACCAGAACTACTGACTCACCCCTATGCTCTAAATTTTAGGTATTTGTTTTTTTTTTAAGTAAATAGACTGAGCTAGCGATATAATTTATAATAAGGGTAGTTTCATTGCCTACCAGTTAGGCGTTACTAAGTAGTGTATTATTACTTTCGAAATTATTTTCAAAAAGAAAGTTAATTAAAAAGTTATTTTCTATATAAATACCTAGTTTACTTTATTTACCCTTAGGTAATCCCCTAAATTGTAACAGTGGCAGCCCTACGTGTGGCTTTAGAGAGTTCAGACTGGAAGACCGTTAGTTGCTTACCTATTTATTAATTTTCTTAAACATAGTATTAGAGATTATTTACATACCTACCTAAGATTGTTGGCAAAATCAATGTTAAACATTACTTTAAATAACAAATTCCTTACTAAAAATAAAGGAAAGGTTTCCGTATTTACTTTCGTTCCGTACTTTCTTTGTGTGTTAAATGTATAGTACCATATAGATAATTATTACCTCTTGTTAGTTGATGGGTACCAAATCTGGTTATTTTTATTCATTGCCAACAGTACTATATCTACCTACAAAACCATTTTGTCTCTTTATCTTAGTGAAAAGTAAGAAAGTTTTCTTGTATTTAATTCTAAATAGTACCACACGCTTGGTATGTACCTACTGCATTTTGTAATTCGTAAATGAGGATTTTTTTTTACATTTTGATGTGAAAGGTGTGACTAGCAAATTAACTTTATTTTATATTGTATTTAACTAGACTACATATTTTTCTAGAAGGTGGTTAATTTTAATTGTTCATAGTTCTTACCTAATGATAATAGTTGAAGTAATTTAAAGTACCTACAGCCAGTCGTAAGAATTGGTGTCTTGTTTTCTAAATTACCTATTTTATTCTTCCTACCTTAACGATATTGAAGTTTGATGTTGTAAATTTAGTACAAATATTTATGTAGGTATTTTAATTGAGTTTTACTACATAAAGTTAAACATGTAAAGAGCATACAGGGTGATTCTAAAAAATGTTAAAAATAATAATTTAACCTAACTTTTATATTTAAATAATTGGGTGATCGTTTGGACCTTTTATTGTTTAAGTTAGTCCAGCGTGCACATTTAATATTATTCGTGGGTTTCCTTTGTGGTTGAGAATACTTTAGAATAAATATTTTGTTGTGAAAGTGATCGTGATCTAAGTTGTTTACGAGGCGTTATCTTTATTACCTACTTTCCGGTGGGTTAGATTTAACACGAGTTTTTCCATATTTTTGTTACGTTAAGGAGTAGGTATTCATTTATTAGCAGTTATCGGTGATAGGTAGTTTTTTTGTTTTGATGTATAGTAGGCGTTTTTTGTCCTTTTATGTGTTGAAAGTGGGAGTTACGTACATTGTGTCCGGATGGTACTAATACGTCCGTACACAAGTATTACCTTTTCGATGTTTGGTGGTGAGTGGACGATTTAAAAGTTCTCTTCACGTAGTTTCTGGGTGCTGGCGTTTTAAACCAGCATTCCAGCTTCACTGGCTGGTCGGATTCTTGCGGATTTAAACGGAGAATTCTTAATAGCAGTGTTGTACCCTTGTTGATGCTTTGCGATATGACTTAAATCATATGCGTGAACGTTGGCGTTCTTTTGTGTTGTCGGACCGACAGACTTGCGTCGCCTGAGACGTGGTCTGTACAGTCAACCCTTGTACTTATGTCTAATGTTGTGTCGAAACGTTCCGTCTTGTGTCGTACATAGACGCAGCCGGTATATACGCTTCGTTGTTCTGGTGTTATTGTCTGTTCTTTGTATTGTTAGCTGTCACCGATATTTGTTAGGGAAATTCATTTAGCTATAAGCCGTCTTCCGTTATATCGCTTGGACGTACAGCCCGCTGTCTGGTATAGCTCGCTGTGCCGCCAAGAAATATAGACGATGCGACGTAATGTAGTAATTTAACTTAAAAAAAAAAAGGGGCTATTCTTATCTGGTTTAGTGCGTGGGTTCGATTTGGATGGTTTTTTTGTTATCGATTATAGATTTCGAGTTGTAGCTGTTATATTACCTATATTTCCGTAGTTTGGAGCTGGGGACCAGCTCAAAATTTTGCCTGCGTCAAAATTTTCTCTGGGGAGGGGAGTACTGTAACAATATTTTTTCAAACCTCGTAGGTATATTTTTATTTAGATGATATTATACTCAGGTAACTATTGGTTTCGTACAGGCAGAGCCATCTATCGGCAGGATTGTATTGATAACCCAGTTTGCTGTTAGCTAGAATGACAAAAGATGGCGTGTCGATCGTCGTTAATTTTTTTCCTTCCAA
This sequence comes from Leguminivora glycinivorella, assembly GCF_023078275.1. Lineage (NCBI taxonomy): Eukaryota > Metazoa > Arthropoda > Insecta > Lepidoptera > Tortricidae > Leguminivora > Leguminivora glycinivorella. The sequence goes on along the minus strand of NC_062978.1, from coordinate 23,605,054 downwards.
AATCCCTTTTGAATTTTCATTTATTAAAAATAAAACTCAATTTATTATTGTATTGTTAGTTTTCGTTCCTTTTTGGAAATATTTTATTACCCTCTTTAAGACAGAAGTTAAAGTTGTTGTCTATAGGCGAATGCATCTCGTCACGTATCTGTGGGCCGAGCTGTCAGCCGACACTTTGCATATTGGAAAGGATGTAGACGGGTGGTTTTCAAAATTCTTCAAGGCCAATGAGCCACATTCTAATTTTAAATCGCGAATTAATCGCATAATCGTAAGTATTTTCTTCCATCTTCGAATACAGTTTGTTGTGTTACGTTCAGTGCTAATTCTTGTGTCCATTATTTTCAGATGATTTTATTTTTATAAAATTACTGAGGACCCCATCCATTGACATGAATGCACGGAACCACAAGCCGGCTTCTTTTCTGGAATGGGTATGTTTCACATTCGTTTGAGTAATATTTTAACCCTCGCTAAGGGTTGGTGAAAGCCTCAGGGTCATTGTTTTTTTTTCAACCTATTTCAGGGTCCTCAGATTTGGAGGTTAACGTTCGAAGACAGAGCAGAGCTGATGCTTCCCGAGCCTGGACCGGTGGGCAGGAGGCTGTGGCGACCGGTATGGAAGAGCTCCCATTCCGTGGCTGCAGCGGCCACCTCTCCTCAATTCGGTTAGACGTCCCCAAGGTCAGAGCGTTCCTCGTTTTTTTTAAAGGCGCCCAACATAAATTAATTTTTTAATTAAATATTTACCTTTTACCCGGTCTTCCAGTACCAGAACTACTGACTCACCCCTATGCTCTAAATTTTAGGTATTTGTTTTTTTTTTAAGTAAATAGACTGAGCTAGCGATATAATTTATAATAAGGGTAGTTTCATTGCCTACCAGTTAGGCGTTACTAAGTAGTGTATTATTACTTTCGAAATTATTTTCAAAAAGAAAGTTAATTAAAAAGTTATTTTCTATATAAATACCTAGTTTACTTTATTTACCCTTAGGTAATCCCCTAAATTGTAACATTACTAAAAAATATTCATAATGCCACACTGAAACAGGACAAACCAGCAAAGCTACGCTAAAACCCCGCTAGTTGTAAAAATATACCTTCCAAAGTTATTGCGCCAGCCCGACAGTCGGCCGAGCGGCTCGCGCGCAGAAGGTTGTGCGAAGGCTGTAGTGACCGGTGAATGAACATTTTCTCCTTAAAATGTTAAGAAACCGAAGACCAGGTAAGTGTTAAATATCTTTTTTTTAAGGTTTTTTTCAAGCACAACTTGCGTTTTGCTAACGTATTATCACACGTTTGCCGCGACAAGTAAATACCTAACTCATAAGTTATTCGATCAAGAGCCCAGTTAAAACTATTGTGTACAAATAAAGCGTAAACAAAAAAGTCAAGAAATTACATTGTACCATCCTATTGCTATGTAGGCATTGCCATAGCCACATACATTTTGTAAGCATTTATTTACCTTACAATGTTTTAGTACCTATGTAGGTATGGATTACTTGCGCAACATTATATTACCGTCAAGCTGATTTAATAATGCAGTCAAAAATCAAATTAATTAATGTTATTTCTTTTAGGCTTGTTACGAACTTCAGGATACAAACGATAACAGAGATCTGCGAATAAAATGAATACCGAAAAACCGACCACAAGTCATCACACCAGCAGTAAGTTTAATAAATGTAGAACAGAAGGGGATTGCTCAACTCGATCTTTACCAAGGAACATTCTATCGTTGTGTATTGTTTCAAGAATTTTTGAGATTGATACCTCATAATTCTTTGCCTAACTTAGCCACGTCTAACGTTTCTGCTTTAATTTTCAATGCTGACGAAAATACATCAATTTTAAAACTCCCTTTTACTGGTCCAAGCTAAAACCGTTGCTGACGATCATCGAATTTGGGTTTATCCTTCGTTGTAACAAAATCGAACAACGTTTACTTCTTTAATCATTCGTAAAATGCTTCTCATCTTGATATAAGGAAAAAAGGTTTTTGACTATTCCGTCGCAGACGCATTGAAACTACAAGTGATGACTCGAAAGAAGAAGAACTCTATACCTAGCATGTAAAAATTGTAAAATGACAACATATGTATCATCCAAAATGAAGCTTTATCTTGATTTATCCGCTCCAATTCATACAAACAACAGAGAAACAGACTTAAATCTAACCTAGTTAATACAATTTTAAGCAATGATGCACCTGATTTTACCAGAAATTGTTAATAAAGATCTCTATATTGATTCTAGTTTAAAGAAAAAAAAAAGATGTATGATATGATGTATATATGATGTAGTATCCTGCTGTACCAATTCATTCAGACCCTTCAAATCCAGAAGTTTTACATACAGAAAAGGAGGACTGACCTACACATAAGTACATATAACCATTTATCGATGTAGAACCACCGTCGATATAGAGCACTACACTCGTAATATTAATATTAATAATACAACTGTCGAAAACCAAACGCACAAAACAAGAAAAATAAATTTTAAGAAAAACGGAATCAAGCGGAAAGAGAGAAAATTATTGTCAAACAATCCTAAATGTATTTTGAATTTTTGAAGTATAAAATAAATAAAGATTGCTATCTTCACTTGCTTGGCGAATAATAAATGAAATCCGTGTTTCTTTTTGTAAGAACTGCCAATGTCAACCGTTTTTAACCTTATATAACTCGGTAATAAAAACATTATTTTAATAGTGTATTATCTTATACTTTAAAACGAGCAATTCTTGTATATTTATTTATTTATTTATTTATTTATTTATATATATATATTTATTTACACTGACGATCTCGGAAACCGCTCTAACGATTTCGCAGAAATTTGTTATGTGGGGGTTTTTGGGGGTGAAAAATCGGTCTAACTTATCCTTAGGTCCCGGAAAACGCGAATTTTCGAGTTTTCATGCGTTTTTCTTCGCGCGCCATCTCGTGTGCAGTAGTTGTACTGTTAAGACAGAATTCTTTCGGTCGATGTAAGTACTATTTATTGCAAACACTAGATGGCGACACAGGTCAAGGCTAAAACGAATAGAAAATACACTATTTGAGTTTTTGTGGCGAAATGCGCGCCATCTCGTGTGGAGTAGTTGTGTTGTTAAGGCTGAGAATTCTTTCGCTCGATGTAGGTACTATTCATTTTTGAACTAGATGGCGACACATGTCAAGGATACGAAACAGAACCGAGCGAAGCTCGGTTGCCCAGATATTAGTAATAATACTGTAACATGTCAGAAACTTGCTTCCATGTTTCATCATATGCAAGCATAATAATTATATTTTTTGTTTAGTTGATTAAATTCCTGTTTCAGTCTCACGATAGTTAAATTTTTGTTTATCTCAAGTAGATCATATTTTAAAAATACTAGATGGAGAGCTTAGAGATTTATAGTGGACCAAAATATTTAGATACTTATTTATAACTCAATTTGAACCTTGTTTCAAAGTCATAAAGGTTTTGCGGTAAGGGTTTTAAGAAATGTCGCCTGGTCAAATTCAAATCCACAAAAAGTTGTGTCAAATTTCAAACTGTACAATTAAATGTTACTAGCCAATAAAAACAAATTTAAGCCATATTGAACCATATTACAAAGAACGTTAATTGAGACAATTCGTAAAACATGTGCAAATAGAAAAAAGTCTAGTTCGGCCACACCCTATGAGTAGATCAAATTGGACCTTATTCTAATCAGGAAATAAAACATATTTTATTTAAATATTGTATGAAGTTATGAATTTCAGCGTTGGTTAAGAAATACCAATCAGGAGTGAGGAAGTGGGTGCTAGTGGGAGATTTCAGAATCTTGGAAGGGATGTTTGAAATGGGATGCAAGGGTTTGCATGGGAATTCATTGATTATTCATTCATTGGCATTCGGGGTTTAGAGAGCTTTCTGCTCGACCGTCAGACTGGTTCTATTTAGGTTTATTTGGGTAAATCTAGATTACCTATATTATGCCCTAGCCTAGATTTTGCTAGTATTTCATGATACTGGTATAGTTTTTGTTGGAGGATAATATAGAGTTTTGTGTTAAAAACGTATATTTCAGTGTTTAATTGGTGTAAATTTAAGTGTCTTAATTGTTATTGTTTTGGAGCTCGATCACTGCTAGTATTATAAAGTGTACTAGTAGAGTTTAGAGTTGTAGAACAATAGTGTTGCTAAAGTTTAAAGTTTTGTTACATTTGTGAGTGTTTCTTATTAGTTAAAGAGTTAATTGTGTTTTAATGTGTGAAATGTTTTAGCTTGGATTGCTTTAGTGTTATTTTACGCTAGAATAATTTTTGTTGAAGGATTTCATATATTACTTAGTTCTGTTAGTTAATTAATAACTTTTGTAAATAATTATTGGGGTAGATTCTTTTAGTAGGATGAACTGGTCTGATATTTTGCAGTTCTTTGGAGGGATAGGGCGGGTAACCTAACGGTGTTCAACTACAGCCCTAATCAACCAAGGGACATTTCTTGGGTTATTTTAGTAGAGTCCAAGTGAGCTCTTGGCAGTTTCCTGCGTTTATTAAGACAGGATTTTGCTCCTGGAATCTGGACGATTTGAGTTGTTATCTAAACTTCTTAAATTTGCCAGGTTCTTGTCCAACTTTCCTATTTTACTTTACCCGTCTGGCTGACTTCTTGCTGTCCCAATCCCTAGTGTGAGAACCAGCCCACGTGAAGAAATAGGGTGTCAGGTCAAAGGGTTATTCTTCGCCCATCTTAGTTAGCTTTAGCTAGAGATTTTCCATTGCACTTTCGGAAAATCACGCGAGTAAATTAAATGTGCGATCCGGATCGCTAGTTTGCTAATATGTCGGTAGAGTAGATGGTTAGTTTAGCTGTTAGGGCTAGGATTTTGTTTGGTATAAGAAATATTAGAATTATAACTGTTTTCTCCTTTTCAAGTCTTTATTCATTTTTTAAAAAGTTAAACTATATATTTTTAACACGGGTTTTGGCTACTTAATATGTTAGACTTTAACTGTGTGTGATTTTATAAATTAAAAATAAATAAATAAATAAATATTATGGGACGTTCTTACACGGATTGTATGAGTCCTACGGTAGGCTCAGGAAGGCTTGCGTTTAATGATGTTCAATTATTGAATTGGGATTAGTAGGGCTTATAGGAATTTATAATACTATGTTTATTTATGACAAAATGACAAACTCGACATATACATTTATGACTTTATATATATTTTTGGTCCCTTGTATACCTACTGGTAGTAAATAAATATATTGTGAGGAAATTAAAATAAATAGCTCACAATATAATGTAAGATTGTAAATTCATTTTGTTTTTAAAATAAAAAATATTTATTTTTAATTAGCTTGTCCCTCAGCAGTTTGTCTGTCTATTCTGTTATCTATGAACCTGTGATTTTTACATAATGGCTTTTAAATATAAAGTCATATTATTCCAAATACCTATCATAAATGATTTGTCTAGACTGGATCGAAGCAGAAAGTTGCAAGATCGTGGTTTATTTTGGTCCGAAAGGTGATACAAAATGACAACATTAACAGTTTGGATAATATTATTTTGATAAATACCTACAAAAACAATGATGTACAAAATTACAGAATTCTGGAGAATTGGAGTGGTCAGATACACTGCTCTACTACCAGTATTTGATATTTTAAAGTGTCTCTTTGAAAATCCTCTCTATAGTGATGAAAGTGTCACAACATAATGGCTCGGGCAAATGAAAGTAGTCCTGTCATTATGAAAAGATGTCCCTTCAGGACCACAAAATAGTTCCTTCAGAACTGGGGCAGGGGTCTGACCCGTAACTGGATGATGGCCATGGACTGTCGCGGAGGCGGAGCGACATCTATAACCCCAAAAATAAAATATTTTAAAATATATCATATTTACTTTTTATTTTATATTATAATATGGTGATATTTTAGATTATTTACTGACAAACATTAGTTATTTTAATTTTGACATAATTATGCTCATTTGTTTATTTGTTTTATTTAACTAAAACAATCTGATTATATTAGATTAAACCCCATCTTTTAATTATAATTTATTATTCACTCTGATTGTTGTTGTGGATCGACTTAATCCATTTATTTTGGCTATTGACTTTTAGGATTATTAGGCGTAATAGGGCATTACTGTTTCATAATATGCGAAAAGGACTGGTTACTATTTGCGGCTACAACAATGGGTTCTACATAGACACTAAACGATCACTAGGTCAAAATACTGATCCAATATAAGATATTAACTTAATTGATTGATTTCGTTTCATGGTAATTAATTTTATTTAATAAATTTTAGAGTTTCAATTTTGTATGATTATATTGGTTAACTAAATAGGTAAATGATGTTAGTTAGGTATTTATAGGGTCAGAATATTACAATACGAGTAACTTTGGATATCCAAGAGCGACACCTTTCGCCGTGTCGGTATAGCAAATTGATTTGTTGCAATGTAAAAAGCGAATTTTATTGTTTCATATTAATGTTATGTTAGTTTTCACTAATGTTAGAATATTATATTAAGTTTAAATGTGTTAATTTGTAACATAACTTATAACGAGGTTTTTTATGCATGCAAATAAATGGTTACAATATCATACAGTTGTCTTTTATTCATTCAACAAATTGAATTGCTCTTGAAACTTAGTGCAGGTACTGCAGGTAAACGGGACATTGCTAAAATGATAAACTCCTTTTAAAAAGAATGACAATGCTAAAACCTAGTAATCGTCGCTGGTTTGTCATATAGCGGGCTTTTAGATTAGGAATGCATACAAATTATTTCGATGTTAGTAGTCATTGCATAGCTTAAAAACGGTTACAGCATTTTTTTAGAGCATATACGATAGTATAAAATTGTTTAGTGTCTTTGCGGTTATTAAGCTATGTTTTTAGATTATTATGCAATGCTCAGTTACGATTACTATAAACACGTAAATTTACTTTGCCGTTATTAAGCCATGTTTTATGTATTATTCAATCCTAAAAAACGACTAAAGTATACTTAACCGTGTTTTAACAGTAAAATCATACATATTTTAGGAATTATTTGCATAACTTAAACACAAAATGGCGAATTTCTAAAAAATTAAACAATATTTAATTAAATTGATTTTAAATAATGTTAGCGTGAATTTAGTTTTAATTTAAGAATAAAAGAAATCTGGACTAAATCGACATATTTCCTAGAGATATGGGTTTTTATGTTTTTTGCCCATATCTCAAAACTATCATTTGTGGGTTAGATGGGTTTTAGTGATAGGACGGCAGCGTGGGCCTCAATCAATCTGTGTAAGAATGTCCTATAATATTTTATTTATTTATTTAATGGTTCAACCTCCTCGCCTTAGTGCGTTTTCACATTATCCGATCCGATCCGATATCGGATGTCGGAAGGATTTCAATACAAAAAATCCAAGATGGCGCCCGTAATGTATGGGATATCGGTCCGACATCCGATATCGGATCGGATGATGTGAAAACGCCCCGTTTGTGTGCCCCCCCCCCTCTAACTCTTGAACCATATATGTTTAAAAAATATGAAAAAAATCACAAAAGTAGAACTTTATAAAGACTTTCTAGGAAAATTATTTTGAACTTGATAGGTTCAGTAGTTTTTGAGTAAAATATGGAAAACTACGGAACCCTACACTGAGCGTGGCCAGACACGCTCTTGGCCGGTTTTTTTAATTGGTTAAACTCGTTACTCGCGCGAATATGAAAGACAAAGTTATTTTAAAGCATTTCTGACCCAATTGAGAAACACAATGACTCTAGTCTACGGCTACGCACGGGTCGGGGTGACTTCACACACTTTATTATCTAAAACAAAGAACAAAACCGGAACGAATAGAGGCGTGGGCGAGATGATTTACGCCTTATGTGCTACAGGACAATTCGAATTTACAATTTGACATTAAACTGATATCTAAATGATGTCACTCACCAACATGTTTCACTTGACAGCCGTGTACTGACATACTGTACGATAGTACTCTTTTTTATACTGTGCCCATTGTACTGCACATTTTTCCGTTTACGCTGCAACCTACTTAAGGCCGAGCCGTAATTTATTATTTTAAGTAAAAGTAAATTTAGTGCGTACCTAACTCTCTTACGCTAATCATCAACTAAAGGAACTGCCAATTAAGTTGCCTAGTGTAACCATTTTAAGGTGAAATAAACCAATATAACATAACTCCATCTCTTCACCATCTCTTAGCGCACTCAACCATCTCAAGCAAGTGTACGGACTACTTATAATAAATAATAATAAATAAATATAGGACATTCTTACACAGATTGACTGAGTCCCACGGTAAGCTCAAGGCTTGTGTTGCAGGAACTCAGATAATGATATATATAATATACAAATACTTATATACATAGAAAACATCTATGACTCAGGAACAAATATCCATGTTCATCACAATAGATACTTTACCAGGCTTATGTACGGGCACAATACTAAAAAGAGTACTATCGTACAGTACCTATGGCTACTCCCGCTCCCCGCTGAAAGTGCCGCCCACCCGCTCTCGGTTACCTCACACCGCCTACCAAGAACGCGACCAGTCGACCTGTCTTATCTCACTCATACAAGCATGATACGCGTTTGCCTACACGAGCTTAGACTGTGTGCGTAGAAACGCACTTCGCTCATATATTTGATCACCATTGTCCGAGGTGTAATAAAATTATGTACGGATAGTATGTAGTCAATCAAGATGAGTTGGCAACAATTTTGACAACAATGGTGCAACTTCTATTTTAAACGTCAAACGTGACATTATTGACGGCCTGGCTCAGTCGGTAGTGACCCTGCCTGCTGAGCCTCGGTCCTGGGTTCGAATCCCGGTAAGGGAATTTATTTGTGTGATGAGCACAGATATTTGTTCCTGAGTCATGGATGTTTTGTATGTATATAAGTATGTATATCGTCGCCTAGTCCTATATTACAAGCTTTGCTTAGTTTGGGGCTAGGTTGATCTGTGTAAGGTGTTTCAAATATTTATTTATTTTATTTATTTATTTATTATGCCTTTGCAATTTTAAAATAATTATTTTGAAAATAAAATACCAGCTGGTACACACAGTACAGTCATGTTCACGTATTAGCAACAAAAAATGCACGTGTGTCATCGACGTCATTGTTTAATTTTATATAGTTCGAATTGGCTTTTATAACAATACGAAAACCGAATTTACGAAATGCTGATTAAAATTGTAATAGAGAATGAAAGGGAAATGTGGGTTCATTATACACCGTGGGCGCTTCTAATCGTATTTCTAATTAAAATTTAATGTCAAGCTTCACGCCCGATTTATTTTATATTGTTATTATATGAAAACGTATTGAGAAAAGAGGAATTTAGTAATATTAAAGAACCCTTTCACTGTGAGGTATAAGCCTCCTGTTATTGATTTTGCCCCACCTGGATTGAGACTACAATCAATTATAATAACTACCCTTGCGAATGTATATCATACTTTCAATTTATATGAGCTATTACGTAAAACGTCTTCTTTCAAATTATATAAAAATTATTGATTTAGGTTAGGGGTATAAAGAATTATCCTTGAAAAACCAACATACTATACAGGTCGAGCAAATTAATTAGCATATTCATCAAGAGATGGCCCTATGACACAATAACGCTCATTTGAACCTAGATTATTTGAGAGATTAAATTATTTTAAATATTTTGAAAAAAATTTGTACGAAACGCTCGGCGGGCGATTCCGACTCGCGCTTGGCCGGTTTTTTTAAGTCAGTCATGCTTGAATCAATAAATAAAATGCTCAACGCGACATACAAATGCGATCCTAGTATTTAAAATGGCCATACGCTCTTTTCATTATCTGTTTAAATCTTCCGTCTCAATTCACTGATTTTTATTTCAAGGGTTCCCTCTATTTGGCATACTTTTAACTGTCCGAAACGATTTTCGCATAACAGACTTCGCATAATCGGTTTTCGGCGAATGTTAATTTGGCAGAAAACTTATTTGTCATAATCTAAAATAATACGAATAATAATTTGTCCGAATATAAATTCGCATAATACTGTTTACGCCGATTGTTTTTATGAATAAAATTAACTCGCATAATTGTATTTGTTCCTGAGTCATGGATGTTTTCTATGTATATAAGTATTTATATATTATATATATCGTTGTCTGAGTACCCACAACACAAGCCTTCTTGAGCTTACCGTGGGCTTCAGTCAATCTGTGTAAAAATGTCCTATAATATTTATTTATATTTATTTTTATTTTATTTATTTAATTGTATTTGGCATATTTCTTAAAATCAGAATAGCCACCTATATAAATGCTGTCAGGAGAGTCGGTTAGGTTAGGTTAGAACTGCGACCTCAACAAATACAACTTTGTGTCAAGAATGTCGGATAGGTTAGAACTGCAACATCAATATAGTAGTATTACCTATGATAAAAATTCTGCGTGGTAAATTTCGACTATACAATGTTATACACAAATAATTTATGCATAAAAACCATTCGGCGAATAACATTTATTCACGAAATATATTCGGACAAACAAAAATATGCCTAGACAAATTATGCGTAACTATACTATGCAATAACAGATTATGCGAAAGGTGAATTATGCCAATACACATTATGCCAAAAAGAATTCTTGATTGTAAAATTATGCCAAAACAAGGGGGACCTTATTTCAAATGTCATTGACGATTCCAGTCTTGTGTTAGTGACACTTAAACACCCTAGGGCTATGAATATTCAGATTGCCCAGGAAGGGCCGAGGCACCACTCAGGCAGACCTAGATAAATAATTCCCTTCTTCACCACATTTTAGTTCCAAGACAAGACGCTTTTATTTTAACTTAAAACATTCTACAATAAAACCTACATGTCAAAGAAGACGAAAAAAACTTTCAATTACACTTAATATCCGCTAATAGATGAAAATCTCGAGTAAAAGTTAGCCATTTAATAACAAAAAATGTGAAGTAGCCATCTTTTCAATGCCACCAAAATTGCCTATTTCGGCTACGTCCACTCAGAATACCAATATGGCAATTAACTTTGGGGACGCAGCCCATACTTCATCGGGCTCCGCAAATATGAAAATGGAAAATATGTGCTATTTTTTCCTCAGTATTTTCGCGAGAAATTCGTTAGCTTTTTTACTTTGCCTGGATTGCGAGGAAACAAATGGCATTTTAAATGGGGAGCGATTTGCTAGACTTATTTTTGTCTGAGACCTAAACAATGAAATATGAGGTGTGAGATAATTTAGCGAAATACTGCTTATTTATCGCTGCTTACGTTTTTGTTACCTTTGTAAATGTTTTCTGCTTTTAGCAAGAGCTACTGTAGAATATTTTTAGATTATTTTTGTTCCTGTAAAACAGATTTTAAAAATAAGAAAAGCGTATAATTATGTACTTACTACATAAAATAATATTTAGTAATTGCTGCCGGTGCGATCTAATACCATAACAGTATATATTCTTAAACATTGTTGCAAATGGTAGCTCAATTGGCTAAGAAGAAATAAAACTATGGAAACAGCGTTTGTGGTCCACGGGACGCGTTTTAATTCGTTTACATATTTTTATTTCATTTGTAACTATTCTCCTAACCGAAGACAATATTATGGTTAAGAGGATTTAAAAATATTAAAGCAATAGACCAACAGACCAATATGAATAAACATTGTGTGTCAATATTTTCCCAAGTATTTCAAATCTAATGTAACATATATTACCTTCATGTTGAACAAACATTAATAAATCAAATCAACATAACAAATAAGAAAACAGTCAATAGTAATCTCGGATCTCACACTAAAAAAACCTATTTCATCCTTGAGATTCCTACAGTCGAAATTCACCCTTATGAGTAGCTCGATAAGGTGTGATTTGTACTAGGAAGTTATTAAGGGTCATTAGTCGAGGGCGGACTATATTTCGACGTCAGATTTTCCCTTATTGTTATTGGTTACATAGTTTTGGTGAGTCGAAATTGTCGAAAATTTAGCAATATTCTGTTTAGCCTTAGATTTCAATTATAAGTTTTGAAATACCAAGGCAGCAGTTTATTATGTTAATCAGTTTCCCTTGATTTTTCTCACATATTATGACATAATAAGTTTAATAAAATAAAAAGGCTGTGTCAGGGATATAACCGTGATAGTTGAAACATTGTGTGGGCCATCGCTATTGAAGAGGACAAAGGGTCAGTAAAGTTGCTCTAACACAGAATAATAGTGTCTAAAGACGAAGGCCGAAGGCCAAGCTCCGCGTAGGATCGAAGGCCCGGAGCGTCCCTTCGAGGCTTCCAATCACGCTAGGTCGCAGGCCAAGCTGCGAAAAGACAATAAACCCGCGTGGTTCAAGTTCACACAACAAACAATACAGCAATTTAAGTATCTTATAAAAAATAAACATTCTGGTTGGCTCCGTCTACGTCTCTGTAAGCATTAGCAATCGCCCTGAAATATGACATAAATGAGGACAGATATTCACTACAGAAAACATGAAATATGGAGACGACATATTGTCTCCGCTAATGTGATGCTCACTAATGTTGTCGCTTTTGTAGGTTAAATAAATTATATACACACTACACAGTGTTTTTTTTGTTCTCCGTTAAATTCGACAGGTCGTTACTTCGTTAGGTTCATCACCAGGAAACTTTTGGTATATCACTTTTTGTTAAAGTCGAAAAAAAATTTTTTTCATCGTTTTCATACATCATAACTTAATTAATCAGTGTGAGAGACCCTTAAGAATAACATTCAAGTTAGTGTCAAGTTATTCACGTCACATCTCATAATAAACAACACTAAGAAGTTATAAAGGCCGTACTACATTATTGAGCTAAATAATTAGATAACAGTAACAGTTAAGACACTAGTTTCTTAGAGAAAATAATTGTAATTCACCTGTAGAACCTTCCCTTAACATTAACGGAAATCAATAAAGACACGTTGTACCTACATAGCAATTTTATAAAATAAACACAAATTATTCATTCAATCAATAGGCCACATGTGCACTTTTACACGCCAAAATTGCACAGAAATGTTAATAAGTAACTTTAGGGCCCCCCCACACCGTGAGGACTGGAGAAAGGAAGGGGAGGCCTTTGCCCAGCAGTGGGACACCATATAGGCTAATAAAAAAAATGTGCGAAATGTCATTTGATATTTGCCAGTCGCTTTTCGATGAAGGAAACATCGTGAGGAAACCGGACTAATTCCAATAAGGTCTAGTTTATCCTTCGGGTGGGAAGGTTAGATGGCAGTCGCTTTCGTAAAAATTTGTGCCTACGCCAAATCTTGGGATTCATTGTCAAAGCGGACCCCAGGCTCCCATGAGCCGTGGAAAATGCCGGGATAACGCAAGGAGGATGATGATGAGCCTATAATGTGTCCCACTGCTGGGCAAAGGCCTCCCCTGTTTTCCGCCACTCGTCACGTCTTTGTGCATGCTCTCGCCAGCCGCCACAAAATGAGTCGAGGTCTCTGGTCTTTCCGCCATCTCATTCTACAATCTTTCATATAATTTATTTTTCGTCTCTTTCTACAATTGTGTATCTCACTTGAACGCAATTGCGATTTTCAATTCAATTTTAATTGGTTGTCATTTATTTTCTAAAAGTAAGTCTAACTTTGCACTTTGTGGCGTCTCTTGATCGTAGATTACACAAAAATAACGGCTTCGCCACTCTTGGATGAATCGACAATTTTGCATCGATGCAAGAATCAATCATGATAAACCAAAAATATATTTTGAGCATTACTTGGAGTTAAATGTACTTACCTACTTAAAATAGATATAATTATAATTTTTAATACAATACAACCGTCGTGTGAACTCCTATGTGCCTGAAGAGGGGCCTCCGAATTGGCCCGAAACATGTCGCAGCAATAACGATATAATAACGTGAGTACAACCGTAGATTCATTAATTACAACCGTAATATATACTTACCTTAAATGTAATTAAAAAGGTTTTTTTCTACTTGTCGACTGTAATCTGTCAATTAGGACACCACAGACTAAACTATAAGTGCTAACTTTTCAGTGTTGGATACTCTATGGCAGTTCCGACTCAATTATAATAAGCTCATTATAGTTAACTTTAGTTAACTGTAATAATTTCAAAAATAGAACTTCATACAATTTCTATACTAATTTGCGATACCTGGCAAATTTTCCTGCATCTGAAACACATTTTTTTTATCTGTCGCGTTATCGGCCAAATCAGAGACGGTTATTACAAACAATTGGTTGCTAGGTAATTCGATTCCTGTGTGGTGACGGGTTAAGAATTTCACCACCCCCTTTCTTCCCGTGGGTGTCGTAGAAGGCGACTATGGGTTATGGGTTAAATTGTGGCGTAGGCGAGAGGCTGGCAACCTGTCACTGCAATGCCACAGTTTCGTTTTCTTTTAACCCCTTCTTTGCCAAGAGTGGCCCTGAAGCTTTAGTAGTTTCATGTGCTCTGCCTACCCCTTCATGGGATACAGGCGTGATTGTATGTATGTATGTATGTATGTAATTCGATGTTGATACAACGGTGAACGACTCTATTAACATTAATTTTAACTTGCATGAATGATGATATTTCCGTCCATCCATATCCATCCATACTTACTATATACTTATACTTACTATACTTATACTTATACTTATACTTACTATATACTTACTATACTTACTAATATTATAAATGCGAAAGTAACTCTGTCTGTCTGTCTGTTACGCTTTCCCGCTTAAACCACGCAACCGATTTTGATGAAATTTGGAACAGACAATCTTTAGACCCTGAGACAGAACATAGGCTACTTTTTATTTCGAAAAAAAGGGATGAAGGGGTTGAAAAAGAGGTTGAAAGTTTGTATGGGATTTCTTAATTTTAAATGATAAAACCATGAAACTTTATATATTATTTTAGCACTTGATAAGAAATCATTAAACCTATATTTAAAGTCACATACAGGTCGAACGCGATTAATTAACATTATTTTTACCTTTAAAATAAACATGGTGGGAAATAAGCATTAACTAAAAGCGGGTAGATTATATTTATTTGTCTACCCCGAACATTTATATAAATTAATATCGGGTAGTTTTGTGTTGTTTACATCTCCGGTGACATTTTGCTGGGACGTCAGTCTTCCGCGACCACGGCCAGTGCAACCTGGCCGAAACGTTGGGAAAAAAGGTAAAAATAATGTTAATTAATCGCGTTCGACCTGTATGTGACTTTAAATATGTGTACAAAGCGCGAGAACTTAAAGTGTTATATCATTAAACATCTTGATAAGGGATAGGGATAGGGATAGGGATAGCGATAGGGATAGCGATAGGGAAAGCGATAGGGAAAGCGATAGGGAAAGCGATAGGGATAGCGATAGGGATAGCGATAGGGATAGCGATAGGGATAGCGATAGGGATAGCGATAGCGATAGCGATAACGATAGCGATAGCGATAGCGTTAGCGATAGCGATACGGATTCGGATACGGATAATATGGGTATCGTTAGAGGGATACGGATAATCGGTCGGCGGTCTCTTACAATCAATGTGCTCTAAGACGATCGTTGTTTGCTTGCTTGAAGATTACGTTTGCATAACGTTTGATAAGTATAAGTAAAATGTAAAAAATTGTAAGGGATAATAGAAAAAAGTACTTTTTACCCACCGATCATAGTGTCGAAATACGGACTATGTGGGATGTTTATAAAGGTTTCCCCAGCGTATATAGAATTACCTACGCTGTGGTCGATGTGTAATATTTCTACAATCATTGCAAGCAAAAGTATTATGTGCAATCGAAATAATCGCAGATAAATATACCTACAGAGAAACCTACGGTCCCTACGGATCCAAATGAAAATCTTAATGAATACTTTTATTACGCGGGCGAAGCCGCGGGTAAAAGCTAGTTGATGATAAAGATGATGACTCGTAGAAAAAGTATTGTATACAATAGTGATAATATAATTAAGCTTTTACTCTCGTACCGTACTATTAGGCCACTCAGTAAGCTTCGTGGCCTAAACATGGTACTCGACTGAAAATCTTTGTATTATATATTATCACGATTGTATAAAATACTATTAGAAGCGTGGTCCAAAATTATGAAAAAAGTCATTAACTATTGAAGGAAAACATTGTCAGGAAATCGGACTAATTCCAATACCTAGTTACCTCCTGGTGCTTTGTGTGGGTTACGCAGACCTTGCGACAGGCGTATTGTATACAAATCGCCCGGCATAACCTATCTCCCCTTTTTCTTAAATCTGTGCTAGTTACCCTTTGGGCTGGTAGGTCAGATGGCAATCGCTTTCGTAAAACTTGTGCCTACGCGAAATGTTGGGATTAGTAAAGTTGTCAAACGGGACCCCAGGCTCTCATGAGTCGTGGAGAATGCCAGGATAACGCAAGGAGGATGATGAGTCTAATAGAGAATATGTGTGGTACCTAATTCTAGCCTAATGGTACGACCGGTCTGGCCTAGCGTGTAGTGACCCTGCCTGCTACGCCGCGGTCTTGGGTTCGAATCCCGGTAAGGGCATTTATTTGTGTGATGAGCACAGATATTTGTTTCGAGTCATGGATGTTTTTTTTTATACTTAAATCTAGTTAGTTGCTTGTATTTTGAAATTTATTTATAATATTATGTATTGTGGCATGTCTTTTCAAGTTCAGCATAGCAAGTAATCTGTGATTTCCGCAGGACTCGCAATTTCCTCCTCGTCACGTGACCGTGCAATTTATTTCTTTGCAAACTTTTATTTATCGTACCTTATCTCTTCTGTCTTCTATGAGTACTAATTAGTTTACAACTTGTGAGGTTATCCAATTATATTTAAATTGGACCACAGAATACAATAATACACAGTACAAGTACAGAAGTCCTACTGCTTTGATGTTCACTAAATGCCGCCCTTTTAAATGCCTACAAAATTCTAACAAAGAAACGAACCGCACGTGCGCAGCGTCGGACGATAGGGTTGCCTATAGATTAAAACGAACTCAGACGACGATTACTCAGATGAATTGTTATATATTATAGTCAAGTTTTGTCAAGTCAAGTATATACCTATATATATACAGTATTTATATATTTTTGTTTAAGTCCCAACATCACAAGCCTTATTAAATTTAACTAAGCATTATTAGTCATTCCACATGCGGAAATCGCATATGAACCTTAAAAAAAAACTCACGACGTAAAGCAACAATAGAAGGTCTGAACGTACGTTCCGTGAGAACGTGCGCCACCCCTGATTAGGCCGCGAACTCGCGGCCGCCAGCATGTACTTGTAGTGCGGCGATAGAATCGCGGAGTGAGCCGCCCCTGATTGGACTAGAGTTTTATGGCAGGGAGTCCGATTTTGATTTTACCAATGGTGTGCTTTTGATACGACCTTGAAGATCGGTCACTGATTGGTCAAGTATATTGAGATATTGACCGTTTAATATATAAAACGTGAAGAAAAAAAGTAAAAAAAGTGCCAATATCTAGAAAAATCGTGGCATTTTCATTGATATACAATTAGATATCCTATCGCCCCTTTTCGTTTTGGCGTTGGTTTTAGGGACATTCTGTATACCGCCCAGAGCGGCCATCTTGAATTTCACACTCCATTTCGCTCCACTTCTCCCCTATACCATTCCTCGACTTTTGAATTTAGAACGAACCGTTGCTCTGACTCGGACGGCCAATTTTACGGATTTCTTGGAGTTCCGCTAAGTTTTCCTATTTTAATGGATTTCTTTGGTATAATGCTTTAAAGGCCTACTTTGGATTTATGGTGGTTATTAAGTTTAATGCTGTATTACTTAGTTTTGTACATTCCAGCCAGATTTCTCAGAAAGCTTTTTGTTGTTGTTGTTGTTGTACTTCTTTAGGGTGCAAAAGGTCTTCACGAGCTCGCGCCTCGCCTTCCTATCTTCAGTGACCCTTGTGGAAGCTTGTTGGTAATCATAAATATGGTAATTAATAGAGATGTAACGAATAGTTGTTTGGCCGGATACCGGATACCGAATATTCGGACAGCAGAATTTTACCTACAATACCTACAATTTAAGCAGGGAGCGGTCGCGTTGTGCAGGTTTTGACTTGTTTCGTAGTGAACTTCACGCGGACTCCGGTTTTCTTTAAATGTTTATTTTTTTTTTAATAATAAAGGGCTATGATTATAAGTATTATAACCGTAACTGTTTTTTTTTACATTTAATTTGTTTACTCACTAAGCTTTGAAAATGTACCTACTGTAGTAGAAATAATACACGGAGATAACTTTTCACTGGTTTATTATAGAATAAACACAAATTAATGCAACTCGCGACATGCGATGGCCATGATCGAACGAAGAAGGAAGAAAATGTTGCCATGTTAAGAAACATAAAATTGGCCATAGATAAATTGTCACAAATAGACTTTTTGTTCTTGAACATAGTTGGGCCGGGGCGGCTATAGCAGAAAAAATACAACTTAATTTTGTTATACATAAAATGGCCAGAAGAAATAAAAATTAACATAAAAATTGCATAACTTATGCATCACAAAAAACAACTTAATTAATTATCATTAATTGGCAAAGGACATAACTTTCTATAAGAGCGGAGAAATATTTTTCCGGAACCAGCCATTTTTATTTCGGCCACTCTCACTTTACCATCAGGTCCTGGTATGACCTTTACAATTCTAGCCATAGGCCATTCTAAAGGAGCAGTATTATCTGTCCTAACAATAACTAAATCGCCTTCTTTTAAATTGGGCTGCACATGCTGCCATTTGGGGCGATTTTGAAGTTGGGTAAGGTAGTCCTTTGACCATAACTTCCAAAAGTCTTGCTTTAATTTTTCTACAATTTTCCAAAACTTTAACCTATTTACATTTACATTAGAATGATCAACTTCTGGAAGGCTGGTCAATGGTGCACCTATGAGGAAGTGCCCAGGTGTTAAATATCTGTAATCACTGGTCTCCGCACTTATTGGCAACAGAGGCCGAGAATTTAAAACTCCTTCAACTTGAGTGATCACAGTATAAAATTCTTCAAATGTAAGTATTACATTTCCAACTACTCTCTTTAAATGATATTTTAAACTTTTCACACTTGCCTCCCACAGGCCGGCAAACTCAGGTGAGTAACTGGGTATAAACTTGAATTGAATATAGTTGTTGCAGCAAAAACTGTCAACTTTCTGTCGGTGAGCCTCTGTGGAAGTCAAGTCATAAAGCTCTTTTAGTTTATTAGAGGCTCCCTTGAATGTCTTGGCATTATCTGAAAATATTTGCTTAGGAACTCCTCGCCTAGCTATAAACCTTTTGAGGCATGCCAAGAATGCTTCTGTAGTTAAGTCACTTACTAATTCTGCATGTACTGCTTTAGTCGCAAAGCAGACAAAAATAGCTATATAGGATTTGGTTATTAATGGTTTTCTGATTCTACCTACCTTCAGGCTAAATGGTCCACAGAAATCTACACCAGTAACTTCAAATGGGCGTGCAGCTGTTACTCTTTGAGCAGGTAAGGAACCCATTAATTGCTTTGCAGCTGCAGCTTTCAGTTGAAAACATTTAACACATTTTAATACTACATTTTTGACTTGTCTGATGCCATTTACTATGGAGTATTTTTGACTTAATGAACTTAGCACTAATTTGGCACCAGCATGTAACAATCTTAAGTGTTCCCTATGTATAAGTAACCGGGTTATGTGACAAGCTTTTGGCATTATAATAGGATGCATTTTGTCATATGAAATATTATTTGCATTTTGTAACCTACCACCAGTCCTAAGAATTAAGTTCTGATCAAGAAAAGGGTGTAGGCCACTTATACCAGTTTTAATTGGAATGTCTTTCAACAAGCAATCAATTTCTTTAGCAAAGAAGTATCTTTGAGTTTGTCTTATTATGATAATCATAGAACTATTTAAGTCTTTTGGTGTCAGGGAACCAGTACTTTTGTCATTAGGGTTTTTACAATTATTGCAAAAGCGGAGCATATAGGCTACAACGCGTTGAAGTTTATTGATATCTGAATATTTATTTAATAAATCTAGACAGTCTTTATTTTCTTCATTGTCTTTGGCAGTTTGTACTAAAACGGTTTTTATTGGTAAGTCATAGTTAGTAGGACAGGCTTTAATGTCGAAATTTGTATCTAATAGATATGCTGGCCCATGAAACCATAAGACTTGAGCTTTCAGCTTTTGAGGAGATAGGCCTCGAGACAAAAAATCTGCAGGGTTTTCTGAAGTTTTGACATAGCTCCACATAGCGGATCCTGTTAAGGTATTTATTTGTTTTACCCTGTTATATATGTATGTATTGCCTTTAGGTGGATTATTGATCCAGGCAAGAACAATTTGTGAGTCACTAAACAATATTGTGTTGTGCTCAAATCGAGAACTCAATGTTTTGCTGACTTTATTTACCAATCTAGCTAATAGCAAGGCAGCATTTGTTTCAAGTTGTGGAATAGTGAGCGCTTTACCTAGAGGTGCTACTCGAGACTTGGAGCACAGCAGATCTACACTAACCTTTTTATTTTTATCTGTTACTCTCAGATATAAGCAACAACCATAGGCTTTAAATGAGGCATCTGAATATCCTATCAATTCTACTTTTTCAACTTCTTTTACATTTAAACATCTTTTTATTTCAATTTTATCCATTTCATTTAACTGTTTCAGATATTTTTTCCAGGTCTCAAGCTGCTGGTCAGGTAAGACAGAGTCCCATGAAACCTTTAAAGCCCATAGTTCCTGCATGAAGATTTTGGCAGACACAATAATTGGATTAATTAAACCCAGCGGATCAAAAATTCTTCCTATGAAGCTTAGAATAGTCCTTTTAGTATTTAATTTATTTTCATCTTCTTGTGGGCTTTCAAATGTAAATGAATCATTATTTATGTCATATTTAACCCCCAAGGTTTTTATTACATTATCTTTATTGAGATCCAAATGATCAAAATATTTTTGTTCCGCAGGTATGTCTGAAATAACCTCATCAATATTGGAGCACCATTTGTGCAATCGAAATCCGCCTTTTTCTAATAGAGATATAAGCTCTTTTTTCAGATTTTTTAGAGTGTCAACGTCATCAGAACCACCGATGACATCATCAACATAAGTATTTTGCCTTAAAGCTTTTGCAGCCAGGGGATATTCATTTTCATATCTAGATGCAAGCTCTATCAAGCAGCGCGTTGCCAAGAATGTAGAAGCTTTTAATCCGTAAGTAACTGTCTGCAACTGCAAGCACTTAATGGGCTCTGACGGATTGTCACGCCAGAGTATGTTCTGTAAGCATTTTTGCTCATCACTTATAGAAATATTGCGAAACATTTTTGCTATATCGCATATCAACGTATATAGATACGTACGTGAAAGAACTAATATATTGAAAAGTTCATTTTGGACAACTGGTCCATTCAGCATGACTTGGTTTAAAGATTTGTTATTTTTTGTATTCATGCTCCCGTTGTATACTACCCTCAACTTTGTAGTTTTACTAGCCTCATTAATAACACCATGATGTGAGAGAAAGTAGACAGCACCATTATATATGTCATACTTATTTATATCTACAATCTTGGCATGCCCCAATTCCAGGTACTCTTTTATAAAATTTTTATACTGTTCGAAGTAATGTGGATTGCTTTTGAACTTTTTCTCTAAACAAAGAAATCTTTGCAGAGCAGCGGAGAAGGAGTCACCAAGCTCGAGGTCACTCATAGGAGCACTTAAGGGTAAGTCTACTTGGAATTTATTATTTTCTAATTTAACTGTTTTTTGAAATGTTTCCTCTGCTTTCTTAAAATCACTGGATTGCTTATTTTTATTTATATTTATTGCTGGCTCTCCAGGAATTTTCTCTGATTGCCAAAATTGTTCCATTATATTTTCTAATTCATCATTCTTTTTTCCACAGGCAACAAAATTTGACACAAATGTGGTTTTTGAGGCGCGGCACAACGGTTTCAAGCATTCCACATTACCTCCCACAACATACCCAAATACAGTATTTTGCAGTGTTGGTCCATTTTCCAACTGTATTATGCCCTCTAAGAGCCCACTAAAGCATACATCTGCACTTAAAAGTATTTCTATCTCTGATGTCTTATTGAAAGAGTCATCAGCCAATTGAATATTATCTGGATTTTTATCTTTGAAAGATCTATAGGGTGTTGTGGCAAATTTTCTGTTATATCATCAACTAAGTGGCATTGAACCTCACAGTTTACATTGTGTACACATGAATAAACTTTTACATCACAATATTGTTGCATTTCATTATTTTGCTTGGCAATGCCAGTAATATCAGTTTTCTCAGTTTTAGTTTTTAAATTCAATTTGCTAGCTAGCTTTTTTGTTATGAAAGAAGCCTGAGAGCACCAATCGAGAAGTCCCTTTACAATATGCTCACGACCGTTATTGTCATACATTTTGACCTTTATAGAAGGTAACAGTATATTTACACATTTTTTAATATTTGCATGGCAAGTGACAATTGGTTCAGGTGTGCTTGAAGATTTATCTTCATGTAAGAGGGTATTGTGCCCTTCTTTACACACTTTACATCTAAAATTGAATTTACAGGCATTTTTATGTAACTTCAAGCACACTCTGCATAAATTGTTTGACGTTACAAACTCTTCTCTACTTTTAAGATTTTCCATTTGGAATTTTGGGCATGCATATAGAGCATGTTGCTGAGTTTTACAATATGCACATGGAGGACTGGTATTGTTGCTTAGTGCTACATTTACTACTTTGCTATTGGTATTTGATTTGTACTGCAGTGGAACATTATTTCTTTCCGGACTGTCTTCCAATGCTATAGCACGTTTTTCAAGAAAAGAGATAAACTCTTCCATGGTCGGCATTTTGTCAGGATCTTCGCGGTCTAAATGGTATGCTCTACTTGTATAGTGATCCAATTTTCTGCCTAATACAGATATTAGTAACATATCCCAATCTTTAACGGGTTGTTCCAAATTTTTCAAAGCATACAATTGCTGCTGCACCTGTGATATGAAAGCCCTAATGTTGGCAGCAGTCCCTTTTTGCATAGTAGGCATATCCAATAGCAAAGCAATATGGTTACCAATGAGGCGTGGTTTGTTATCATATCGCTTCTTAAGTAATTCCATCGCCTCATGGTATGATTCATTGACAATGGGTAAATTCACAATAATGCCTAAGGCATCTTCAGTAAGATATTTTCTTAAATAGAACAATTTTTGAACATCAGAAAGTGCTGGGTTTTTATCGAAAACTGCACAGAAGAGGTCCATAAAGGGCTTGAATTTTGTAAAGTCCTTACCTGTAAAGTAAGGGATGTCTATATTTGGAATTTTACAACCTGTATTTTTTG
The DNA here is from genome assembly GCF_023078275.1 of Leguminivora glycinivorella. Classification (NCBI taxonomy): domain Eukaryota; kingdom Metazoa; phylum Arthropoda; class Insecta; order Lepidoptera; family Tortricidae; genus Leguminivora; species Leguminivora glycinivorella. The sequence goes on along the minus strand of NC_062978.1, from coordinate 23,581,636 downwards.
AAATGTGTGTCTCCTGCGGAGTTTGTTGTAAGCCCTTTATGGCTCCCTCTAATTGACCTAATGTCTTAAAATATTTATCTTCAACAAGTGAGACGTCATCACTTTCAGTTTCGTTAATAATTGATATATCGAAATTCACTGATTGATATGTTTGGAATGTACTCACAAGACTGTCTTTTCTGGCACACAATTCTCCTACCGTTACCGAGCCACTTGCAATATTGCTTGCAAAGGCTTCGGCCCTCGTGACGGCTCCCTTGAGCGCCGCCCGCTTAGCCTTTAGGCGCTTGAGTTCTAGCTCCATAGCAGCTTTTTCCTCTGGCGTCATTTTAAATTACCAAACAATCTCCCAATGTTTATAAATAGCATAACCTCTTCGACGATGTCATTCGTACGTCAATGTCATTCTGACATGTGTCATCTGTCTATAGTTTTTGACGTTATAACACTGCTGCCAACTTGAAGAATGAATAGCTGTCATTAAGCGTCACCTGACATTATTCGGCGAATTTTGAACTGAGGCGGGAACGAGCCGCGGCGAATGGCTACCGGAAACACTGAAGTCGACTCGGAACTTTTAATATGCACTAAGTATGGATATAGCCGTACTTATTTAAACTTTGCACAATTTATTGCTAAAATCACTTTTGTTCGCAGGGCGAATGCTTCTTGGGCACAAATACACGAAAATTATAGATTTTCTTTGAACAAAGTTCCACGCCCGGCATACGCACTTTCACTCACGAACTGTTGAAATTGATGTTAAACACCACTTTTTATTGTTTTTACGAAGGACCACAATCCATGTAGTAGAAATAATACACGGAGATAACTTTTCACTGGTTTATTATAGAATAAACACAAATTAATGCAACTCGCGACATGCGATGGCCATGATCGAACGAAGAAGGAAGAAAATGTTGCCATGTTAAGAAACATAAAATTGGCCATAGATAAATTGTCACAAATAGACTTTTTGTTCTTGAACACCTACTGCAATTTGTAGTAGCAATTCCCAGTGATTCTATATTTGTTTTCAGATTTTATATCAAATACGAACGTATTCATACACAAGAAATCTCTTCAAACATTGAATATAACGTGCAACAATAGAATCTGAACGTCATAATAAAATCAGCACAATGCAGTAATGAGCACTCGAATGAGTCGAGTCTTACAGTCTAATTACCGACCGGGAATGTAAGCCTTGCCGGCTTCATGCGCCCAGAAAGCGCAGACTACACTATAAACCAGTTAAATAAAGAAAAAAACTGGAAAAGATGGCGGAATGTCACAATGAAAAACACATGACAAACGACTATTTAATTGGCATTAATACCGGAATTAGTATCAATATTGCTACTACAAAGTATCTAAAAAGTTATTTGTGTCATTAGTATATCTATTTTCTTTATTTAAATTAGTAAATTAAATGGTCCTTTTTAATTACACACACATTTTGTAAAAATTACTACATGTATGGTTTAAAACAATGAAAATTCCCGGTATTGAAATCCCGGTAAGGACATTTATTTGTGTGATGAGCACAAATATTTGTTCCTGAGTCATGGATGTTTTCTATGTATATATGTATGTATTTATCTATTTAAGTATGTATATCGTCGCTTAGCACCCATAGTACAAGCTTTGCTTAGTTTGGGGCTAAGTTGATCTATGTAAGGTGTCCCCGATATTTATTATTTAATTATTGATTTTCTATTAAAAAAAAGAAATCTTTAATAACACAATGCAGTAACGTCTGTTATGAGCAAAGTCAGTCTGTCATGCGCCCAGAAAGTGCAGACTATTTGTCAGATGTTACCGAAGAGGATAGAATACTTATATAGAAATAAGTTAGTGTCGAAGTAATTAATTATATCAAAGAGGATCGAGTATTAAAGAGAGTTACTGTCAACGTAAAATCACATTATCATCAATCAATAAAATCACAATCACAGTGCATAGACTGCCATCTCTCAACACAAGCTTAAAACTTTTGAACCTCAGTTTTGACAATTGGCCTATATTCTTAGCTTGACTTGTGTTAAAATGTCAAATATTAATATTAGCGCCATCTAGTTGAGCGTCCCCCAAAGGTGTATCGCCATCTAGGTCATCTAGGTACCTTTTTATCTATGGTTTTGAAATACGTTTTTTTCTTAGACTTGTCTATACGGAGTTACTTATGCCTTTGATTATATGTAGTCATGTCTGCCATCTCTCGACACAGGCTTAAACGTTTAACCTCAATTTTGACAATTTAATCCATATGATTATGAGATGTGCTAAAATTGTCAAAAATATTAATTTTAGCGCCATCTAGCCGAGAGTCAACCAAAAGTGTACTGTCATCTAGGTGAGAATATAACTTTTGATGGTTCCGAGGTACCTTTTTCTTAGGTAGTATCTGTCTATACTAAACAATCTGTCTATAATACAAAGAAGAATATATCTACCTAAGATGGTAAGTAGATTATAGGTAACAATATTTTCTATCTGTTTCCAATCTTCTCCCATTTTGAGAAGGTGAAAATGCACATTTTTCGTTTTTTTATTGAACCACATTACGTAAACATACCGGTCAAAATCATAACCCTCCTTTTGCTTTGCCGTAGTCGGGTAAAAAGTACATAGTCGGTTCTCCGTACTAAGGCTCAGCAGAATGAGCTTAACAGACTAACATAATATAGATGCTACTTTATGACATTAGGTACACATTTATTGTAGTATTCAATTACGTAGTTTGACAAGTTAGCTTTAGGTACGTAATAGACTGATCAATCCATCTTCTGCCTCTTCCTTCAGTATAATAATATAATATGACAAGACAAAACAACGTCAGATGGTTTAAATTCTTGTCATCAGAACTCTATTATGTACATCAGGTCAGGTTGGTCTTTACATCAGGCGGACCGTATACTTGTTTGCCACCGACGTAGTATAAAAAAAATGTAGGACCCAAAATAAAGTGACGGGTGACATTGTGGGCTATTTCACATGTCACTGACAGATTATGTGGTTATTTCTGGGTTGATAGATTGCTACAGAGACCGGGACAAAAGGGGTTGCCAGTAGTAGACATATATACGGCCGAGCGAAGCGAAGCAAGTCTTAGCAGGGTCGCCATATAATGTGTGGCGTTAGGACCTGTCCAAGTATTCACATGACGCGCCGCAAAAACTATTGAATTGAATTGAATTGAATTGAAAAACCCGCGGTGCGGAACCGCAACGCAGATTTTTTGCGGCGCGTCCCCGCAACGCGCCCATGTTGGGATGGACAGGCCCAAGGTTGTAAATAATACTATGGATCTCTGTTGAGTAAAGAATAGTTTATTAGTAGATGCTTAAGTTTTTGTAGTAGCTTGTCTACGTGCGTGACATTTAGGCTGACCTGTAACTTTTGGTTTAATACAGATATTAATTAAGTATGGCTGATTTGGGTCGAGCCTTCACAATGATAAACAAGCTACGTCACGCATACACTATAAGTGGCTAATAACTTGCGGCTTCTAAAGGGCCAGTGGTCTGTGACACTCGGCTTACGTGCTTATTACTCGCTGCAGCTAACATATTTACATCTTAGCTTTGACGGGTTTCAGCCAATTTGTCGACTTTACTAACTGCTAGTTAAATTTTGGTTTAGTTAAATATTTTTGCAGCTTTTACTGCGTCGGTATGAAAATGTGGAGTAATTTTGGATTAAAATACGTAGGTATGTGATCAATCAACTATTGCCACTGTTGTTAATTTAACGTTCCGAACTACGTGCTTGTTTTTGTAGTTGTCAATATTTTATATTTCACTTTATTACTACTACTTATTGACGCAGCGACCCAAAATGAGTCTTGGCCTCCGACACGAGTGTACGCCAATCATCCCGATCCTTAGCGACGTCCCTCCAGTTGTATGCTTGAAGATCGTGCAGATCCGCTTCAACGGCATCACCCCAACGATATCTAGGCCGTCCACTTGGCCTCCGTCCTACTGAGACACCTAGGTATGCCCTTTTCGCGCCACGATCATCCTCCATTCTTAAAACGTGGCCGAGCCAACGGAGACGATGGGCCTTAGTCTCGCCGATGATGTTAGGCGCAGCCACAAGGTCTTCAATTTCGGCATTTTTTTATTTCACTTTATTATTCATTAAAATTACTTGTTTTTCAATTTTTATATTATGTAAGAACCCAATATCCATCATGGAGACTATCACTGTTTAAAAAACGATAGACCAATTTAACACAAAAAAATACGACGCGGATGACATGTGTCAGTATCAAAAGTGACACTTATTTAAACAAAACCATGTTCCCAGCCTATTCTTCCACAAAATATCAAAGTTAAAAGGAACACACTCTGAACATTAAATAAATATCATATACAAAGAAAAAGTGATCAAGGCCTCCAGTGCTCCGAGCTGGAATCGAACCAGCGTACTCCGTTGCTGAGTTGCGTGCGTGGTTTGTATATGACATTTATTTAATGTTTATAACATAATAGTGTTACTACTTAAAAATACAAGTTAAAATATTTTCTATGAAAATAATTTAATTTTTTCTTAGAGTAGGTAACACACTCTGCTTACAAGTCTAAAAAGTCTTCACATCGACATAGACGTATCAGTCAGCCTAGCCGACATGGCAATCGTTGACGCTAGACGCCGATCGAAACTCAGTCTGGCCTTGTCACGCCAATATGGAAGAGCGATAGATAGCTTAACTACGATAATGATATTATTGTTAGCGTTTGCGCATTTGGCTATTGTACCCTGAACAATATCGTAATTAGACTTAAATATTGACGTATCTTAAAGATCAAAAAACCTATAAGTTTTCATTAAATAACTATGTTTTAATTAGGTGTTTTAAGTGACAGCGGATATGAAAGAGAACAATAATATCTCACCTCAGGATGCCGAAGACCGGGCAAAGTGGAGAAGGCTGAGCAGGAAAGCAGACCCTGGCGCTAGGCCGGGAAATCGCTAAGTTGAAGAAGTAGAACTAAGTTTTAAGTAGCTACAACAAAAATAATAACATTTTTTTTTCTTCTTCAACCTAGCGTTTTCCCAGCATAGCGCCAGCAAGCATATAATACTAGATTTTGCTCGCGGCTTTAATACAAAAAGTAGCCTATGTCAGTCCCTTGAATTATCTCCACTTAAAAAATCACGTCAATTCGTCGCTCCATTTTGCCGTGAAAGGCGGACAAACAAACAGACACACACACTTTCCCATTTAATATTAGTATGGAAGTATGGATTCTCTATTGTCACCTAAATACGCAATATCAAAACCCATTATGAGTATAAAAGCAATGAACTCAAGTGTTCCATTATCATTATATCGAGCCGGCAACCATCAATGTACACTGAAGATTATTCGCCATTAGTCTCTACTATTCCAAATGCTCACAGAGCTAATATACAGATTATTTTTTTACGTTAAAAGAAGTCACTAGACTAGAACGGTCGTAGTCACGTCGGAAACGGGTTCCCTCTATTTGGCATACTTTTAACTGTCCGAAAAGATTTTCGTATAACAGACTTCGCATAATCGGTTTTAGGCGAATGTAAATTTGGCAGAAAACTTATTTGTCATAATCTAAAATAATACGAATAATAATTCGTCCGAATATAAATTCTCATAACTGTTCACGCCGATTGTTTTTATGAATAAAATTAAGTCGCATAATTGTATTTGGCATATTTCTTAAAACCAGAACACATTCTGCGTGGTGAATTTCGACTATACTATACAATGTTATACACAAATAATTTATGCATAAAAACCATTCGGCGAATAACATTTATTCACGAAATATATTCGGACAAACAAAAATATACCTAGACAAATTATGCGTAACTATACTATGCAATAATAGATTATGCGAAGGGTGAATTATGCCCATACACATTAGGCCAAAAATAATTCTTGATTGTAAAATTATGCCAAAACAAGGGGAACCCTCAATATCACTGTCCATAAATGATATATGTAATAAAAATATGGTACAGTGAGTTAATCCGTAACAATAATAGCTACTGATAACTTAAGCGTAAGTAAATTTCAATATCATATAAATCAATATAAAAAATTATAAATTGTCTGCCTATTATTATCTACAGAAATTCAAAGGTAAATGATTGTACTTTAGGGTCACTGGCGATCAAATATACGAAAGAGGCGTGTTCCTAGCACACATTCTAAGCTCGTGTAGATGAACGCGTACCATGCTTGAGGGTGATATGACAGGTGGACTGTTCGCGTTTTTGACAGGCGGTAACTGTGAGGTAACCGAGCGGGGGTGGTCGGCACTTTCAGCGGGGAACGGGAGTAGCCATACTGGTGTTGGGGTTTAAGCCCAATAACCCAATACGTATATATCTTCGAGCCCTCTTCGGCATGCGTCCGGAATAGAATCGATTGACTCGTCTCAGTAACTCGATCCGAGTCATTAGTCTGTTGACTGTGGCTTTCGGGATCCGCGAAATGACGTACAATCTAACCTAAATGTACTGCGTTTGACACTGTGTAAATGAACATTTCTTTTTTTTTTGCCAATAAAAAAAATTTGATTCCTTTAGGGAATTTTAGGTCAATTATTGTACTCAGAATCACGAGTACTTTCAATCTCACTGGGAGACAAAAAGTGTCCCAGAATTTCCATACATTTTTGTTACTGTCCTCTTTTGTTACCCCATACAAAATGTACGGAAAATGGTAACAAAGTAAGAAACAATCGTAAGGGACATTTTTTTAACTACTCGGATAGAAAAAGCTGGTAATTCTGAGTAGAAATAGTTTTTTTTTTTTCAAAAATATCACACTTCATAAAAGTGGCAAAAAAAGAAATGCTCAAATATACCTAAATTGTTAAAGTTATTAACTGCAATGTCAATCAATTCTATGACATCATCGGGCGATAAAATAACTCGCATTGTAGGTATGTCACAAAGAAAAGAAGTCTCATCTGGTTCTGTTTAATCTCTCTTTATGCGTCACTCCACAGATTGCCTACTAGATGCCGTATTGTATGTTTACGAACGCTCAAGGTCACCAAAATGCATTTTTATATCACAATTGAACACCACTTTTTTAATTTTAAGAACATCTTTGTAAAATCGTGGATGAAATTAAATTATCGATATGTGGGTAGTTTTTCGTCGTATAAAATAGTAAAATTTAAATGAGGCGTGGCGCCACTTTTTTCTTAAAGTGTGTGATATAGTTAAAAATGACAAATTTTCTTAGAGTTTCTTGTCGCAAAGTTCTTTTTTTTACTATTATAAATGGGCTAACTCTTGACCACAGACTAGCCAAAGGCAAAGACGTTCTGAGAAGAAGTTCTGTTAAACCATGGCTTTGTCAAATAAATATTAACCGTACCGTCATCGTAGATATACCGGGTAGTGCTTATAACAAAAGCAAACAATTAAACTGTAGGCTATATACCTTATACAGGGTGGAGCCCATAAAAAAAGCAAAAAATTATACTGTAGGCTATACTCCTTAAACTGACCAACATTTTGTTTAGCGACTTATAAAAATATCTTTTAGGTAGGTATTTTGATTTTTATCACCCTTGAAAGTTTTTTCCTAAGAGGTAATATTGCGAATTCAAATTCAACAATAATGGCGTACACTGAAGCTAATACTTATTTTGTATGAAAAATTAAAAAAATAAAGAGCATAATTTTCAAAAGACGCTTAACAAATGTTGGTCAGTTTTTTTGCTTTTGTTACATGCCCCACATGCTTTGTCTACTATAAGTAATCTGTGCAGACTAATGGCCGTGAACATTTACTTTGTCATTTAGCTTTCGCTTTCCATTTTTTGTCCGATGTGAAATGTTTTCATGAATATCTAGGAAGCCAGTTTTATATTATATTTGTTTATTTAAACGATCAAAAATGACATAAATCTTAACTTGCATGAGATACGACGAGTCATCATCCTCCTTGCGTTTGTTAGTTATGGTAAAAATAAAGAGCTATAAAGTATAAATTACTGAAAGATGTTAAATGATAAATAAAAATAAAATGATTATTATTGTGGTTTTATTGAAAATAAACATATGGGTATGTTTTTAAATTCGTATAACTGTATTTGAACCACCTTTGTACATAAAAACATTATCAATATTAACAACATGTCAAACATGTATACACCTGGTTCAACACAAATCAAAATAACGTAAACAAAGTAAATATATGAATATTCTTTAAAATAGTCTGATGGAAAGAGGATAATATATAACAAAAACCAGGTTTATACACCTTAATTTATAAAATGTCTCAATAAGCAGAATTATATTAATACTAAGCAATATTTGAATATTATTATTTTCTTTACTAAGCAATAAACCAATATTTGAACAAATAGCAAAGCAACATCTACTATAAGAATAATTTCATTTCATTTAAATCACAGCAATATAGAAAACAATAAAATGAAGCATGATCGTACCTCTTGTTGTCTTGTCGCTTAACCAGAACAAAACTGTCGGACAACTGAGCTACCTGGCCTTTTAAAGCAAATTAGAACAAAGGGCAACTATGCTAGTATGACCAGTTATCATCGTTATCAGTTAACCATCTTTTAAATAAATGGACAATACATTATGATCACAATTATCATCTTTATGAAACTTCAAATCACATAAGATATTTGTTTTCTTAGATTACATTACAGTAAAATACAATTAAATTGGACAGTGTTATGGAATAAGCGATCAAGCGACAGTTAAGTTGAAATCGAGAAAATGAGCTAGAAAGATTTGAAATTTGAATCAGTTGTTGTAAGTTCATTTATAAAGCAAAAAAGTTAATTTTGACATTGAACCTATAAAAGTGTTCATAATTTAAATTGATAATAAAAATAACACCATGCCTATTCAAGTTTCGAAGTTATTAACGTTTTTCCGCTTGATTCTTTCTTGAACTAATACTGCGATGAGTACTATGAGACATATTTTGTCGCTTGATTCTTTAATGCAAATTGTTAGAGGTAAAGTGAATACTGGAATAAAATAAAATTCCATAATATTCCATATATTTAAGTAAATAGTGCTATTGTAAATAAATTAACAACAATGTTTTCCTCCACAATGATTAGGACTAATCCGTCTAACAATTTAGTTTTGTTCTGCAATCAACTTTTTTAAATAAATGTCAAAAAAATCAGCATATATGGCAAAATTGGCATTGTAACTAATAATAATTCATTAGTACTAGCCAGGATTACACACATAAGATATTATGATATAACAAAACCTCTTGATACTTAGTTCTCATTAAGCGAAATATCCTGCAATTTCAAATATGTAACAACGAATTAAACGACACCAATAGGGCGGTTAAATCGATATTGCGTTTATAAATCATCAAAACTTTAAACCAAAACGAATTAATAACATCTTTATGGCGTTTAACTCGATTTTGCGATTTAGAATATACGCTTATTATAATTTGTAAAAGTAAATTTGGCGTTCAATTCGTTTTTACGTAACGACTTAGTACACAGGGCCATACAAATTTTAACGTGTCGCTTGATTCTACCCCTTAAAAAAAGGCTGTAAGCATGATTTTTCAACAAAGAAATAATCAATACTATAGATTATCACATTTATATCCGAACTGCATTCATAACTTTTTTTTCGGATTTTGGCGCTTAGTTCGCTATTCCATAACACCGTCCAATTATAGATAGGAATAATAAACACTAAACTGAAACATCAACGTCCAAGTAACCAAATTGTGATACTAATAATGAGGGTAGTTTACAATTCTGAAATGTTACTATGACAAAATCTTTAAACATAATGAGGTTTTATAAATCTGTAAGTATGTGTATGTGTTTGTATTGTATTGTATTATATTAGATAGAAAGCTATTGCAAATATAATCTATCACGTTATCCCGGTATTTGCTACGGCTCATGGGAGCCTGGCGTCCGCTTTGACAACTTATCCCAAGATTTGGCGTAGGCACTAAATATTTCATTTTCATTTTTCACTAGTTTTTACGAAAGCGACTGCCATCTGACCTTCTAACCCGAAGGGTAAACTAGACCATATTGTAATTAGTCCGGTTTCCTCACCATGTTTTCCTTCACCGAAAAGCGACGGGCACATAAATTCCGAAATACTCGTTGGTGTGAGCCGGGGTTCGAACCCGCGACCTCCAGAACTAAAGTCGCACGTACTTACCGCTAGGCTACCAGCGCTATGACGAGTATTCTATGTAAAGAAACACATACACTATAATTAACCCTATATCATGAGATTTAAAGGATTTAAAAAAGATTCCTACTCGATAGTGTAAACGTCACGAAAAATTTTTCATTGTATGGAGAAAGTGCATAGCGCCCCCTAACGGTTACCTACAACCTAATACTAGAACCAAAAATATATTATTAACACGTTCGCGGACGCGTATTCTATAGCATACGTTTTTGTACTCCTTCTGGTGACGCGTATGCTATAGAATACGTTATTTGGTTTGAATTTCTGCGTCTGTTTGCTTAGTAATCTTCTTGTTCACAGTATAATATTATTCACCAACATTTCCTCTACCATTCACTAGAATCATAGTATGCATACTGCAACATTACATAGTTTTATCGCAGTTAAAAAATATGCTGTGGCGTCACAGATCGAGTTCACCTTTTTGTGACGCGTATGCTATAGAATACCTCTTTGTATGGAAATTTGCGCAGTAGCCCCGCGAGTGTCACCGGGAGTTGGCCCGTGAAATGTGGCCAAATTTCGAGCGCAAACGCAATTTTACGGATTGTTTAAAAAATCATAAGTAATTATTTTTACAGTTTATATATATTTTTGTGTTGCGGTTTTGTTAACAAACATGTCCACTGTCGTTTTATAATAATACACCGTGATTTTGGTTACGATAAATTAAGAAAACCGAGGCATGTTTACATCTATTATTTGAGTAATTTCCTTCGTACTTAGTCATTGCTTTGCTCATATAATTGTGAATAAACCCTATTTCTGGTTGATACTGACTGTTTACGTTAAATTATATCTTTTTGAGTGAATTTTGTTGGTGTTTAACTACTTGAACTAGGTTTAGATGCTTGTAAAATAGCATATAAAGCTGGGCGAATCATCGCGTAGTGAGAGGTAGTGGATAAGTTCTACCCAGAAATCATCGCACCAAATGAAGGCCTTTAGCACCTATACAACAGCAGGTTTGAACAAACATTATTCTAGTCTCAATGACGAAACGGGTGACTACAGTTCTGACGAAAGTTAGGTACTCCAAAAGAGTCTGTAGAAGATACACATTTAGACAATTCTTCTTGTACCAAAAAACTCTGTATTCGTGAACAAGCTTTATACTTTTATTTGTGGGCATCATCCCCGCAGCCAGAAACACTAAATGTTTTATTTAATATGATTCTACAGAATGAATCTGCTGTATCACCATCTATGGATCGTATGCTATAGCATACGGTGTCATATAAGATCACATTTTGACTCAGTATTGTGTCACGGTATGCTATAGCATCGTATGCTATAGCATACGGTGTCACATAAGATCACATTTTAACTCTGTATTTTGTCAGGTATGCTATAGCATCCGAATGCTATAGCGTTCCTCGTCACATAATAACCCTAATATAAGCTGTCTAAGGACAGGTATGCTATAGCAGTCGAAAAATTCCCATACAAAATATTGGTGTCCCAGAGGGGTGACTGAGCGTCCGCGAACGTGTTAATATCTAGGCGACCGAGCTTCGCTCGGTTCTGTTTCGTATCCTTGAATAGAATAGAAATCGTTTATTCGTGGTAAATTACAATAGGTATTAAAAATACAAACATTTAATTATTAGAACATAATATAAAAATCATCGTTTACCACGAAATGGTCCCGCCTCAGCATAATGCTAACCATACAGTCAGCGCTGGTCTTCCGGCGACACCATTTGTGGGCCACGGACGCAAACGTGCAACACGTCCTTAATATAACTTGAACGCGCCCATTTGTCATTCTTGGGTCGACGCCATCTTGTTGCGCCTGCGCGCTGCACGATGGGTTAGGTGTCATGATGACATTCATATGACATTTGAAAACCAAACGAAAACCATGTTGCACGTTTCACGATTGATATAAAATTACATTTCTACATTTCAAACAGTTCAATCTGCTAAAAAAGTAATAACTACATGGAACAAGCATAACGTTAACTCGTTACACGGAAAAATAAGTGCAATAATACATTGATTAAGTTCTTTGTTACAAAAGCGTTTACGTTGCCGAAGCGTGTGTGCACCGAAGTGCCAAGAAACAATATGCATACAGTTATCACCTATATAAGTGAAGATTGGGTTACAGCAATTATACGCACAAGTTACGATGCGGCAATAAATTGCGAAAACGCGGACACGAGATCAACAAGTGCGCTTTGGCTGTGTCTGTAAAGAAAGGACATAAAACAGGTATGCCTTTTACTACCTAATTAACTAATTAATTGGCTTGCTCATTTGTACAAATTGTAGCAAGCACTTAACACAGTTACTTGAAAGTATTGATTAAGAACACTACAAAAAACTTGTGTCATTTCGGAAAGCTTCCTGCTGCCGCTGGTGCTGAAGTATACATAACTGAAGTTTGGTTTTAAAAGATTTGATACTAATTTGCAGGTTCCTGAGGGGAGGAGGAATGTTGTTCCAGCAGCGACTGGCCAAGTACTTAAAACTACCACGAAATGCTGCTGAGGTGTGTCGAGGCGTCACCAGTTGAACACTGCAGTTACGAGCCCCTAACGATCTACGAGTGGACATCCATGATAGCTTCTCAAAAAGATATGACGGAGATTTGTATTTAATCGTACCAAAAAGAAGACAAGCCAGATGAAGTTTGCGACGGTGCAACATTTTAAGAATGTTATGATCATTAAAAAACGGAGTTACATGGGCTCTTGGTGGGATATTGAAGCAGTAACGAGCACACGCATTCTGTACCCGCTGAATGAGTCGTTTCGTTTTTGCCAGGAGACAAGGACCATACACTAAGTCCATGTAATTTAGTTTCGACAGAACAAGTACTTCGACTAACTGAGTGCGCAGAGATTCATTGATAAATGGTCTTATGTTATATAATAATTTTAACCGGTAGAAACAGTTTCTAACAGACTCAGTAACATGCTTTTCATACCTTAGTGAGCTGTCCATAATTAAACCTAGATTTCGAGCCTCATAGACTCTCTCAATGGGCTCCCCTGACAACATTACATCTCTAGTAGGCCTGATGCTGTTGAGCTGTTTTTTGGTGCCAAACATTGAATATTTTGTTTTAGCGGCATTGAGCATTAAGCCATTCTCTAAAGCCCACGATGCAATGCTTGCAAGATCCATATTTATTTTTTGTATAGCGCTGTCAATGTCAGAAGGCTTACAAGATATATATATCTGCGTGTCGTCTGCATACATATGATACTTGCAGTGTGTAATGCGTGTTCCCATATCTGCAGTGTACAAGATAAACAGGATCGGGCCGAGTATTGATCCCTGTGGGACGCCTCTGGAGACGGCCATTTTTTCTGACATCTTGACTGATCCATCACTTGAGCTTAACTTAACATATTGAAACCTTCCAGTGAGATAACTATGGAACCATCGCAGTGCACTACTATCAAATCCGTAATAACTCAACTTTGATAACAACAAATCTACATGTATGCAGTCGAATGCCCGAGAAAAATCGAGCAGTACGAGCAGTGTACACAAGCCTTCATCTTGCGCGCAAAGTATATCATCCGTGACATGTAGCAGGGCTGTGGCTGTACTACGCCCCCTCCTAAAGCCTGACTGCACATCCGGTAAGATACAGTTGCTTACAATGTACTCATTAAGTTGTGTGCACACAATTTTTTCTATTATTTTAGATATACACGGCAATATACTAATAGGTCTCAAGTCCCTTAGCTCTGATGGATTAGTGGTTTTGGGCAATGGTCGTATGATGGCTACTTTCCAGATGTCAGGATAAGTAGATGTTAAAATAGAAGTATTTATTACATTAGTACTTGACATGTGTCGCCGTCTAGTTCAAAAATGAATAGTACCTACATCGAGCAAAAGAATTCTCAGCTTTAACAACACAACTACTCCACACGAGATGGCGCGCGTTTCGCCACAAAAACTCAAATAGTGTATTTTTCTATTCATTTTAGCCTTGACCTGTGTCGCCTTCTTGTATTTGCAATAAATAGTACTTACATCGACCGAAAGAATTCTGTCTTAACAGCACAACTACTGCACACGAGATGGCGCGCAAAGAAAAACGCATGAAAACTCGAAAATTCGCGTTTTCCGGGACCTAAGGATAAGCTAGACCGATTTTTCACCCCCAAAAACCCCCACATAACAAATTTCAGCGAAATCGTTAGAGCGGTTTCCGAGATCGTCAGTATAAATAAATATATAAATAAATAAATATACAAGAATTGCTCGTTTAAAAGTATAAGATACAGAGTGGGGCCTGTAACAAAGGCGAAGAATTGAACTGTAGGCTATTCTCCTTATACTGATCAACATTTGTTCAGTGACTTTTAAAAATTATGAAGTCTTTAAATTTTTCATTTTTCATACAAAATAAACATTAGCTTCAATGTATGCCACTATTGCTGTCATTGACGTTGTCTGTCACACTTTAGACTTAACAGAATTCGCAATACATTACCTCTTAGAAAAAACTTTCAAGGGTGATAAAAATCAAAATACAAGTTATTTTTAAAAGTCACCGAACAAAATGTTGATCAGTATAAGGAGAATAGCCTAGAGTTCAATTTTTCGCCTTTGTTACAGGCCCCACTCTGTAGATTATCGTTTACGGTATTGAATAACGTAAGTACAGTCATAAATATGGATGCGAGCAAAATACGAAATATGTATCCACATTCCACAACCTAAGTAATACATACATATTTTTGTTATTTTGTCTGCATCTACACCGTGTTTTCATATAAATTCCATTAACTTCGGCATATAGTTAGGTCCATTATTGGAAACAGAAAAACATGGAGTTTTCTTGAATTCGTACTTTTTTTCTAAAAAAAACCATACACCTAAGATGGGCTTTACAATTAACTCTACAAAGCCAATGTCAAAACTAATAAAAAATAGTTGACGTCAATCTCATATCTAACACACAAAGCCCGTTTCTTAACAGCAATTGATGTAACATCTATCGCAGGTGTATGGTGTTTTTTAGAAAAAAACGAATTAAAAAAAATAATTTTGCTATTTTGTTGACTATAATGAACCTAACTACATACCGAAGTTCACGGAATTCAATAAAAATACCGTGTGTATTTAATTGCTTGACTGTACATACCTATTCTACAGGGTGATTGAGTCGTGAGCAGGAGTGAACAGGGTACTGGGGAGGGTCACACTGAGCAACTTTCATAATGGGGAAACACTGAATTGTGATTTTTTTTTCTTAGTTGATAGCTAATTATCAATTACGTTCTAATTATGACTTAATTGATGATAGTTAATCAAATATAGTAAGAAATAGTTAAGAAAAAAAATCTTAATTCAGTGTTGCCCCATTATGAAAGTTGCTCAGTGTGACCCTCCCCAGTACCCTGTTCACTCCTGTTCACGACTCAATCATCCTGTATAACGTCAAAAACTGAAGGTAAATGTTCTAGCACATAATAAAATGCACGAAAATCTTTTTACTACAGTTATTTTTAGGAAGCAATGCAGGCATAAATTGTTCTAAAGTTTCACAACACTCTAAAAATGAGAAAATGGGCTCGAAATAACGAAGTTCACTTTAAATTAACTTGTTAAAGCGAACACGAAAATATTTGCTAGTGTTTTAGAAAATGCAGCTTATAAGAAGTGAAATTACTTTAGCCTGTTTTTCAATTTAAAAACTTATGTTTTTGTTGTTTTATTACTTTTATTTATAGGTATAATGTGAACTTCCTGTGAACGATAAATTATGTCATTGAATTTCATTAACCCTTATTATTTTATTGTTTTTGTAATTTTGTACTGGTCTCAGGAAATTCAAACGCATTAAGTAAGTACGTCACATTTTCGAAGAGGTACTTTTCTGCTGTTTGCTTGCACAAATAATTTATACTTAGGTACTTATCAAAATCTAATCAAAAATAGAAATCGTGTGTCTTTTCAATGTGAAATATCCAAACACAAAATAATTTTATTAGTTCGCTGTGTCAGCTATTAAAATATTGAATGTTCAAAATATCAATTTGTCATGGCAGTTCATATTTATCTCCTATTTTATTTATCAGCTTAATTGAATTAATTCCTCGCGTGTTTCCATAATTTACGCAAGCAATTCAGGAATTCGGTATTCGAATAAAATATATTATTATTGACAACATTAACGTCGGGCTGCGGCAAATATTGAGATAAAATTGTCATAAATTAAGTAAATGTTTGTGGAATGTTTTGGTTTCGTTTGAACATTTAATATTTCAATATAGTAAAGCTTTCATATTCAAAATCCATAAATTACTTTGCCAATCCGCGAATATATTTCAATCCGTGTTAACTCATTATATGTACCTACTTAATTTTGTATTTTGTACATGCAAAACTTATTAAAAGAAGCTAAAAGGCCAATATCGCTCGAATGCCTAGAGCATTATTACAGACTCCGTATCAGCCACAATTTAGTACATTTCGATACTAGTGCTTACTAGACTTCTCCGTCATTACTGCACGAGTCCCGCGAGCCGAAAGGCGAGTGGCAATACTCAGGACGAATGAAGAATGACATTCTTGCAAGTGCAAATACAACAACGAACGAACTATTGAAGGTAGATAAACAATCCAAATTTAATTTTTGCATTGACATTGACGCATTGATTGATATTGACGCATTATTTTGACAATTAAAAAGAGTATTTTTGAAGAAACATCCATCCAACACAATTGATTTATTTCATTGTGTGTCATAAATATATAAACATTTACGATTCAATCGACTCTTGGGGTCGGCGCATGTCTTTCTCTATCTAATAGTTTTCAATAAGCACGCAAAAAAATCATAATAAGCCAGACACAATTCTCCGTATGCAAAAACATGGTATCAATACATACATACATACATACATACATACATACAATCACGCCTGTTTCCCAGAGGGGTAGGCAGAGATCACGGATTTCCATTTACTACGATCCTGACAAACCACTTTCGCTTCACACACTTTCATAACATTTCTCATACACGCTCGTCGGTTTCGAGTACTTCTGACCTGGCCTCTTTGCAATATTTCCCCGATTTGATCAAGAAAAGTTCGCCTAGGTCTTCCACTACCAACTGACCCTTCCACTCCTTTTTCATATACTTTCTTCGTTAATCTCCTCTCATCCATCCTCTCTACATGCCCAAACCACCTTAACATACCCATCTCAATCTTTGTCACCACATCTACATCCACTCCACACTTCTCTCTTATCACGCTATTTCTGATCCTATCACTCAACTTTACACCAGCCATGCTTCTTAACGCTCTCATTTCTACGGCATTCACTTGACTTTGAAGTCTTTTCTCCCACACCCAACTTTCACTACCATACATAAGTGTAGGCACCAAAACTCCTCTATGCACCGCCAGACGTGCTTTTTGCGACACTTTCTGGCTGCCCATAAAAGCGTTTAGTGCTCCATTCACTCTATTCCCAGCATTCACTCTCCTTTCAATATCTTTTCCATGTTTACCGTCCCTTGTAAACAACGTTCCCAAATACACAAACTCTTTCACTTGTTCCAAACTTTCATTATCGATCTCAATTTCGCAATCTGTCATAATCTCATCTCTTTCAAATACCATTACTTTCGTCTTACTGACATTCATTCTCATTCCTTTCCTCTCGAAGGATGCATGCACTCTTGTTACCATCAGTTGTAACTCCTCGGCCGACGACGCAAGTAATACTAGGTCAATGGTATCAATGTGATCACAAAAGCCTTTATTCTACGAACAATCTAGCGAGAAAGTGATCTGTACCAAAATTTCTAACTTTTAATTGGTTTCCGGATCTCATACGTGAACTTTCTTTGTCAACGATATCACTCCCTCATTATAATAAAATCTTCGGCCAAAGTCGGAGATTGCGGGCAATAAGTCTTATTACGTTGTAACTTTTGGGAGTTTCTATTTTATTGAGGTACAGTTTAAACGCTTGTTTGGATGTGATAATGTTTATTTTGAAATTGAAGACAGATTAAAAATGATCAGCGTTAAGTTTATTTGCGTTTTTATTTTTGGTTTTAAATGTCAGATGCCATATTCTCCGCATGATGGTATATATACGCTTAGATATTTTAGATAATGATTTATATGTATCATCATCCTCCTTGCATTATCCCGGCATTTGCCACGGCTCATGGGAGCCTGGGGTACGCTTTGACAACTAATCCCAAGATTTGGCGTAGGCACAAATTTTTACGATAGCGACTGCCACCTGACCTTCCAACCCGAAGGGTAAACTAAGTATATCATATACAAATAAATATACGAGTATATATGCACATAGAAAACATCCTTGACTCAGGAATAAAATACCTGTGCTCATCACACAAATAAATGCCCTTACCGGGAAAATCGTGTATTGATATTTTCAACCTCTGACCCAGTTAAAAGAATCCCACTACACGGCCCAATCCGCCGTAAAAATGTTATTCCGCGCAATGAAAAAGACATACTTATTTGATTACGGTGCGGATGCAAAGAAAATAGCTTTTTGATTACATGTAATAGGCCGTAAAAAGAGATTTTAGATTAATTTCCGCTCTTGTCGTGTCACGTGCTCATGTAAAATATAAAATGTAGGAAAATCCATACTTAATATTATAAATAGGGAAGTGTGTGTGTGTCCGTCTTTCACGGCAAAACGGAGCGATGATTTGACGTGATTTTTTATATAGAGATAGTTGAAGGGACGGAGAGTGACATAGGCTACTACTAGTAGAGATAGTTAAAGGGATGGAGAGTGACATAGGCTACTTTTTGTCTCTTTCTATAAACCCCTTTCTAAATCCCTTCTAGCGGAATGCTCCATACAAACTTTTACCACCCATTTTAGGGAAGTGGGGAGTTAGAAAGAGACACCGCAGCGTTTTATTAATAAAGTGGGTATGTATTTTTGCAACTGTATGCTTGCACGTAGTGACTATAGGTATGTATACTGATGACACGTAGGTAAGACAATCATAATACAATCACGCCTGTATCCCACGAAGGGGTAGGCAGATCACATGAAACCACTCATGCGCCGTGTAAATAAGCCCGAGTAAGAGTGACGATTTCATTTTTAAATCTGTCTAAGTACCTCTTTTATCCCAGTATTTTCTCTCTTTCACAGTTACAAAGCACCCGCCATATTTGCTATTCGAAATACGAACATAAAATAAAACGCACGAAAAATATTAATTCCTCATTTCCCTACAAAATGTCACGCATCTTACAATTTGAATGATAACGTAGGTAAGTATTAATATTAAATTCAGAAAACTGGTTAAAATGTTCAACTTTAACACTCGACTTTAAAACGCAATTCTGAATAAACCTTTGTAACCGCATGTTTCGAGATATGACAAATTTATATTTGCGGCCGATTTTGCTATGCCATTTAAACAAGCTTTATAACATACTAGCGGCCCGCTCTGGCTACGTACGTGGATAATCATAACAATGGTTATAGCATAAATTAAATATAACAAGATCATACCATCCCATACATTAAAATGCGACCGCCTAAGACCGCGCTTACACTCCACCACACATAGATGGCGCCACAAAAAAAATGTCTTGTAGCTTTCGATTATACTTGTAGATGGCGTTAAGTGTCACTTTTGACATAGATTTACGGCTCGGAATTGACACTTAATGCCAATCTACAAATAATCGGTGGCAAAAAGGCATTTTTTTGTGGCGCCATCTATGTGTGGTGGAGTGTAAGCGCGTTCGTAGGCGGTCGCATTTTAATGTATGGGATGGTATGATCTTGTTATATTTAATTTATAGTTATAGTAATTAAATTATCCATTTTTGTAGACCTATGAGAAAGACACAATTTTGCCATACATTGTTTTGATACACCTCAAGCGGTTTAGGCAGCGTTTTCCATTATAGTTCTCAGTCCGCGGGATTTTGTCCGACTCGATTAGCATATATCGTCATATTTCAACCAATTCAAACATATTGTAAACAAATTATATATCTAATCAAATTGCCGTTGTCTATTAGACAGTCCCAATCGGTAGCATCACTCAAGAGGAATTTGCATAAGTTATGGCTATCTAAGTAATGACTTGTGTACTGGTTGAGTACTAATTATTTAATTTAATTATGATATTGTATATATTTGTATATATATTTATTTAAATATAAGGTATATATGTATAGGCTTAGAATAAATTTAAAAGTGGAAAATGTCTGCCTTGGGTGAGACTTGAACTCACGGCCTCTGGATATTTATATATGTATATTTATGTATTTGTATATATTGGTATAATAGGCTGCATGTTCTAATTATTACTGGGGTAATAATTGAACTATATATATATATTTTTTTTTTTCTTTTCTTTTCTGTACAGTGTTCGTTTGTCTATCATGTTTTTATTACTTTTTCCTCTCAATCCGCTCAAAGGTTGACTGGAAGAGATCCTTTATAGGGATAAGTTCGCCTTTGTACACCATAACTATACTGTATTTCTATATCCTAACTTGTCTTATGTACAATAAAGGGTTTACATACATACATACATTTAAACCTTCCTTAAGAATCACTCTATTCATAGGTGGAAACTGCATGAAAATCAGTTCAGTAGTTTTTGAGTTTATCGCGAACACACAGAAGCGGCGGGAGACTTTGTTTTATAAGGTGTTAGCGCTGGTAGCCTAGCGACAAGTGCGCGCGACTTTCGTTCCGGAGGTCGGGGTTCGAACCCCGGCTTGCGCCAGTGAGTTTTTCGGAACTTATGTGCGAAATGTCATTTGATATTTGCCAGTCGCTTTTCGGTGAAAGAAAACATCGTGAGGAAACCGGACTAATTCCAATAAGGTCTAGTTACCCTTTGGGTTGGAAAGTCGCTTTCGTAAAACTAGTGCCTACACCAAATCTTGGGATTAGTTGTCAAAAACGGACTCCAGGCTTTCATGAGCAAATGCCGGGATAACGCAAGGAGGATGAGTATTTTTGCGGACTGCAAAAGTAAGTTTGCAAGTTATAATTATGTTACCGTATTCGGGCAGTGGTGGAACATTTTTGGCGCAAATTTCGGTTGGTCCAGAATTTATGATTTAGCTGGGATGATGTATGGGTGTTTCGCGATTTTGTTACGATCATGTTTTATAGTCGTAAATTTGTCTATGGAGTAAAATGCATGTTACTTTATAAAGCTAACAAGTTTTCCAACAACTATAAAATAAATTCCCCGTGTGGTGACGGGTTAAGAATTTCACCACCCCCTTTCTTCCCGTGGGTGTCTTAGAAGGCGACTGTGGGATATGGGTTAAATTGTGGCGTAGGCGAGAGGCTGGCAACCTGTCACTGCAATGTCCCAGTTTCGTTTTCTCTCAACCCCTTATTTGCCTAGAGTGGCACTGAAACTTGAGTAGTTTCATGTGCTCTGCCTACCCCTTCATGGGATACAGGCGTGATTATATGTATGTATGTATGTATGTATGTATAAAATAAAATATGTATCCCTGTATGGTGGTGAGCTAAGAGTTTTACTACCACCTTGCCTCTTGTCATAGAAGTCGACTGTGGGATATGGGTTCAATTGTAATTCGGAAGACAAGCTTGCATCCCGTCACTGTAATATCACAATTTTGCTATCTTCTAACTCCACAATTGCTATGACTAGTGCTGAAACTTTTTGCAGTTTAAAATTGATTTTTTTTCCTAGCCTATAATTGTGTCTCACTGCGGGCAAAGGCCTCCCCTTTCTTCCGCCACCCATCACGATTTGCCGCCTGCTCCGGCCAGTCGCTGCAAAATGCGTCGAGGTCATCCCGCCATCTTTTCTTTGTCCTACCTCTGCCCCGGCTAATCGGTGGTTAAAATTCATATGCGTCGATAATTAAATGGCTTGTAAGTACATAATTAAATGTTTTTTTCGTACATAGCCTGTCCATCATATCCATAAATTTATAAAAATTACATCCTGTATACCCATTACCCATCTCACAATTCAAGTCAGGAACATATAGAAACTAAACAGTATTTTTACGTGCTCCTTTCAAACGGAAACTTCTCTCTAAGTTCCCAAACTTTCAGTACGCGTATAATCGAAGGTTCGGGATAGTTGGCAACTCAAACGAGCCAAAGATTCCCAAACTGCCTATTTGGAATGCGATGTCGACCTTTGAGGGGCGAATAGGGAAAACCACGCCTTTTGAAATCGGGGAAAAGTTTTTAGATACCTATCTAATGTATCTATACATTTATTTCCTTCCTGCTCCTGGTACGAAGAAATTAAATATGACGGAAATATGTCAGGATTGCCACCATCTTCAGACATCAGGGCGTTGCTGGGTTATCGATGATTAAGACGACGACGACAGTAATCAACGATTTATTTTAAACACTTTCAATTTTACATTAACTGATAGGTAGACAACTAGATTTAGAACAATTATAGCGTGGATAGTTCCGAGTGTAGCACTAACGGCCCTGCCAATGGTCTAAGCGCGACAGCGGTGAGCGGCAGCCATACGTGCGAATGAAAAGTCCCATCGCTGTCTCGCTCCAATGTATGGACGCCGCTCACCGCTGTCGCGCTTAGACCAATATCGTGGCTGAGCCGTATGACTTCCTTGTCTTTAGCGTGGTTCGCCAGAGAGTGCTGGGTCTCAGGTATCCCGGCTCCGTCCTAGCGCACGAAGTGGGGGACAGCTGGTTGGTTGTAACGTCAGCTGTTCTGCAACTCTTCGCGTTGCGCTACAATTCACTGTCCGTGCCAATATCCAGTTTATCTCCAACGATTTCCGAACTAAATCCCAGGTACCATTGAGTCGATGAAGTCCAGAAAGGCCTGTATAGCCATCAAGCGACTAAATGTGTACTTAACACAGCAAAAGGGAATGTACAAAGTTTCTAATGGCGTGGCAACGCGCATGTGACACTGTTTGAGTTGCAGACGTCCATAGGTTACGGTGACCGCTTTACATCAGGCGGGCCGTATGCTTGTTTGCCACCGACGTAGTATAAAAAAAAAATGGCATCAAATTGCACAGGACATGAGCGAATCCAACTTGGGTCAGCCAGCGAAGTAAAGCCTGACCAGAATTAGATATACATATTGACTATAATTGTCAAAAGGGAGCTGTAATTCTAAATATTCTGATGCATGCGGTGACAGTTCAGTATAGTATGAAGAAAAATTAAAATTTTGAAAATACCCCCGACTGCGACATAGTGGACCGATTTTCATGTACGAGTAACATGGCTAAGAACACTCCCGACTCAAATCAGCTTTCAGACAAAAAAAAACTAAATCTAAATCGGTTCATCCATTCGGGAGCTACGA
Organism: Leguminivora glycinivorella; assembly: GCF_023078275.1. Classification (NCBI taxonomy): domain Eukaryota; kingdom Metazoa; phylum Arthropoda; class Insecta; order Lepidoptera; family Tortricidae; genus Leguminivora; species Leguminivora glycinivorella. The sequence goes on along the minus strand of NC_062978.1, from coordinate 23,558,082 downwards.
TACCACAGACAGACACACACACAAACAGACAAACGGACAGACACGTCAAACTTATAACACCCCGTCGTTTTTGCGTCGGGAGTTAAATTTTTTTTAGTTCTAATGAAATTCCGCAACATCAACATGGCGCGTAGTACATACTCCTATGTATAGAACGATGTGCGACGATGACGTTTTACACGTCTCTACGACAGTGACAATAAGTGCGTTTTCACATTCTCCGATCCGATATCGGATGTCGGACCGATATCCCATACATTACTGGCGCCATCTTGGATTTTTCCCATTGAAATCCTTCCGACATCCGATATCGGATCGGATAATGTGAAAACGGACTAAGATTGTGTATACATATTTACATAGCATATTAGGGAGATAAAGTTAGTTTGCCCCTTTCGTATCGGTGTGATAGAACGTTTCTGAATAAAGGGGTTTGAATGTTGGTTTGTATAGATGTTTGTGGACAAAGCTACAGAGAAAATGTATCTCTACATAAGGTTCTCTATCCAAAGATACTATATACTTATCCAATATATCCAAAGATGACTGTAACACACTTAGTTAAATACCTTATTACTTTGAAACGTGTTTCACATAAATATTACCAAATAAATATAAATATCGTAAAAGCATTACAGGATCGTAAATATTTTATACGATACATTTATTACTCTAAACTGCCAATTTCATAACATTTTGCGTAGCATATTCCGCCAATAAGCTAGACATACACGTACGGATTTGTCCGTCGGATCTGCCAGGCAGACACATCAGATCCGTTGGTTTTGATCACGGTCAGCGGCAGAGCGGACAGATACCCGGTATACAAATCTATGTCTATTTCTCACCACACGAGGACGGAGGTGTCCGCCAGGCAAATCTGTCAGGCACATCCGACGGACAAATCCGTACGTGTATAGCTAGCTTATAGGCGTAGCAGTCTTCAAATAGTATTTGACTTTTTTAGTGCTGTAAAAAGCCTACATTTCTGTATCAAGTGCCTAGAATATTCGATATATCCCCAGGGGTATGTTGTAAGTGAATAAAGTAATATTCTTTATAGCACCATTAATAATAAATATTTGAATAAATTTAGTGACAAATACTTACTTACTGCGCTGGCTCAGCGATCCGTTTCTCAATACGAAGAATGTTATTTTTCGTGACATTGAAGCTATCGAGTAACTTATTCTAAAACTAAAAAAAAATATGAACCTATGAACCGGAATATCGTCCTTAGGGCCCAATATACGACGCGCAAATGCACATACAATTTTAATTATTTACCTACGAGTACATCACGGACTGTTGAAGTTCGGTACTTTCAGCATACCAAACAAATACTGCAATGTACCTACTGTAACTCGTACACGAGTTCGTGACGAGTTCTGTTCTCTAACCGGGTACTGCTCTTATCCTGTCTTAGCCGCGTCGGAACGTGAGTCGTAAAATAAAGTGGCACCGTTTAAAAACGCCGTAAACGCTGCCTCCTACAGGCCTTCAATCTTTTTGTGACGATCAAACGTCTGTACAAGACCAGCAATAAAAAGTTACAGCAATAAAAAGTACAAAAACGGTTTCATCGTGCGCTGAAGGTCCTATATTTATTATATAAACATGATCAATTTGTAATGATTTACACAGTAAATGAGCAGACGAGCCGTCTGATGGGAAACAGTTATCACCAATATCAGAGGAGGCATTTATGCGCTGCCGACTTTTGAGAACCCTAAATATTCTGTAAGTTTGTCTATCTTGCCTACTTTAATGTTCCTCTCATCTAATCTAAGGTTAGCTGGAAGAGATCCCTTATAGGGATAAGTTCGCCTTTGTACCTCTGTTCCTGTAAACTGTATATGAATCTGTTGTACCTACACAATAAAGTGATTATTACTACTACTACTAAATATGTATATGTACCTGCTTCTTGGAGCAACATGTCATAGCGCAAGGGAAACACCTCAGAAGGTAGCACAACTTGCACGTTCTGGGCAAAAATGAGCGAGAGGCCCGTTTGTTCTTGGTTGGCCACGTGTCGAGAAAGTGAGAATGAACCATGATGTGTCAACAATAATTGCTTGGCTATAAGTCCTGCATAATTATCGTAGATTCTCGAGACTGAGGCTATCATAGGTACCTATACCTACCCATTTTTCAAAATGAAAACAGTAATTACAAACGACCGCTTTTCGACTAATTTAACCCCAAATCTCTCTGAACTGGAATTATCTTAATTTAGGAATAACCTAATTCTAAGCCGTTTGTGTCAGTGGCACGCACAATTACATTAATGGACCTCATAAAAGATCGTCCTTTTAAACTCCCAAATATCCTTTTACAGAGACAATGTAAAAATAAAGATTGGCTACTGAAAATATATCCTGAAGGATAGGTCGACATTTGTCGGGCATGCCGCCGTCCCGGAGAGCCATTTTAGGGCACTCAGGCATATCATCGCCGGTTGTTCTCATCTTGCAGAGGTGAGTACTTGCATGGATTTAATCTCGTAGCCAGGATTATTCACCAACAACTTTCTTTCCAATACGGCCTTGTAAACCGCGAAGTACCATACTACAAGTACCTACCTGCGGACGGGCACTGTATGATGCGGCGACAAAATCTTGCGCTTATTATACGCATGCCACACTTTTTACCAAATCAACAGTTTGTTTTCCTTATTCGTCTTTGCTATAAGCGAATTGGCTCCTACATACACGAAGGCGGATCGCAAATGTAATTGTAACGAGTATTTTATGACCCGGAACGTATACTTTTAAATACTTAGGGCACATCGGGTATTCGTAATCTAATTTATAACGCAAATTGCTGAAAAAAAAGGGATATAACATGAAAGTTATTTTCATCGAGGAGAAATGGTATGCCAGATCTTTGGGAGACATAAGTGGAGCCGAAGCCGACACGTAGAGCCTTGCCCATGTGATGGGACGCATGCAAAGGCAGCACCTATCAGGGTGTAAGAACAAGAACTATCTGGGAAGTGGATTAAACTCATGAACATTGGAAAAACAGTTCAAACGCTTCTGCCATCTAAGGGTATCCCCAAACCTATTGACGCGGAATCGGGTCTAGCCGACCGAAAGTCGTTAGTATGAAGTCCCTTGCGCGTCATCGTCGCCGGACGTATCCGTATGTCATTTTCAGAATTTGGGCCCCTCAATTAGGAAAAATTGTTAACAAAATTTAACTCGCTGTCAGTTTTGTGACGACAATTAAGCATAAAATCTGTCTAAAAATTTACTTTTTTCACATTCTGAATGTAGATTATCGCTTAAAGTTTATATAATTACCACAAAAACAATATTTTTATTGAAATTTCATGCTTAATTATGGTCACAAAACTGACAGTGAGTTAATTTTTGTTAAAAAAAATTCGCTAATTGGGGGGGTCCCAAATTCTGAAAATGCTCTATGCATGTTTATTCTTAGTAGCGATTTTTAACCCCCGACGCAAAAACGACGGGGTGTTATAAGTTTGACGTGTCTGTCTGTGTGTGTGTCTGTCTGTCTGTCTGTCTGTCTGTTTGTCTGTCTGTCTGTGTGTGTGTCTGTCTGTGGCATCGTAGCTCCCGAACGGATGAACCGATTTAGATTTAGTTTTTTTTGTCTGAAAGCTGAGTTAGTCGGGAGTGTTCTTAGCCATGTTTCATGAAAATCGGTCTACTATGTCGCAGTCGGGGGTTTTTTCAAAATTTTAATTTTGTGGTTAGGTTATTGGTCAGCGAAAGACGATTACGCGTGTGTTTCGGGAGACGCTTAGCCATAGAGGTCTGGTATGGTCGTTTGCCTCCTATCTCATTTAAACACTTGATATATGCTATCTGCTTAGGTACTTTCGATTTTTATCAGAGGAGCCAATTATGCTTTGCCGACTTTTGAGAACCCTAAATACCTACTCAGCTTCTTGGAGCAACATGTCATAGCGCAAGGGAAACACCTCAGAAGGTAGCACAACTTGCACGTTCCGGGCAAAAATGAGCGAGAGGCCCGTTTGTTCTTGGTTGGCCACGTGTCAAGAAAGTGAGAATGAACTATGATGTTTCAATAATTGCACGCTTGGTTATAACTCCTCCATAATTATCGTAGATTCTCGAGACTGAGGCCATCATAGGTACCTACTCATTTTTTTAAAACTGAAAACAGTAATGTTACAATTTTGGGGATTACCTAAGGGTAAATAAAGTAAACTAAGTATTTATATAGAAAATAACTTTTTAATTAACTTTCTTTCTGAAAACAATTTCGAACGTAATAATACACTACTTAGTAACGCCTAACTGGTAGGCAATGAAACTACCCTTATTATAAATTATATCGCTAGCTCAGTCTATTTACTTAAAAAAAAAACAAATACCTAAAATTTAGAGCATAGGGGTGAGTCAGTAGTTCTGGTACTGGAAGACCGGGTAAAAGGTAAATTATTAATTAAAAAATTAATTTATGTTGGGCGCTTTTTTTAAAAAATAAACGAGGAACGCTCTGACCTTGGGGGACGTCTAACCGAATTGAGGAGAGGTGGCCGCTGCAGCCACGGAATGGGAGCTCTTCCATACCGATCGCCACAGCCTCCTGTCCACCGGTCCAGGCTCGGGAAGCATCAGCTCTGCTCTGTCTTCGAACGTTAACCTCCAAATCTGAGGACCTGAAATAGGTTTAAAAAAAAACAATGACCCTGAGGCTTCCACCAACCCTTAGCGAGGGTTAAAATATTACTCGAACGAATGTGAAACGTACCCATTCCAGAAAAGAAGCCGGCTTGTGGTTCCGTGCAATCATGTCAATGGAAGGGGTCCTCAGTAATTTTATAAAAATAAAATCATCTGAAAATAATGGACACAAGAATTAGCACTGAACGTAACACAACAAACTGCATTCGAATATGGAAGAAAATACTTACGATTATGCGATTAATTCGCGATTTAAAAATTAGAATGTGGCGCATTGGCCCTGAAGAATTTGAAAACCACCCGTCTACATCCTTTCCAATATGCAAAGTGTCGGCTGACAGCTCGGCCCACAGATACGTGACGAGATGCATTCGCCTATAGACAACAACTTTAACTTCTGTCTTAAAGAGGGTAATAAAATATTTCCAAAAAGGAACGAAAACTAACAATACAATAATAAATTGAGTTTTATTTTTAATAAATGAAAATTCAAAAGGGATTTTGGAAGGAAATAAATTAACGACGATCGACACGCCATCTTTTGTCATTCTAGCTAACAGCAAACTGGGTTATCAATACAATCCTGCCGATAGATGGCTCTGCCTGTACGAAACCAATAGTTACTTGAGTATAATATCAGCTAAATAAAAATATACCTACGAGGTTTGAAAAAATATTGTTACAGTACTCCCCTCCCCAGAGAAAATTTTGACGCAGGCAAAATTTTGAGCTGGTCCCCAGCTCCAAACTACAGGAAATATGGGTAATATAACAGCTACAACTCGAAATCTATAATCGATAACAAAAAAACCATCCAAATCGAACCCACGCACTAAACCAGATAAGAATAGCCCCTTTTTTTTTTTAGGTAAATTACTACATTACGTCGCATCGTCTATATTTCTTGGCGGCACAGCGAGCTATACCAGACAGCGGGCTGTACGTCCAAGCGATATAACGGAAGACGGCTTATAGCTAAATGAAATTTCCCTAACAAATATCGGTGACAGCTAAGAATACAAAGAACAGACAATAACACCAGAACAACGAAGCGTATATACCGGCTGCGTCTATGTACGACACAAGACGGAACGTTTCGACACAACATTAGACATAAGTACAAGGGTTGACTGTACAGACCGCGTCTCAGGCGACGCAAGTCTGTCGGTCCGACAACACAAAAGAACGCCAACGTTCACGCATATGATTTAAGTCATATCGCAAAGCATCAACAAGGGTACAACACTGCTATTAAGAATTCTCCGTTTAAATCCGCAAGAATCCGACCAGCCAGTGAAGCTGAAATGCTGGTTTAAAACGCCAGCACCCAGAAAACTACGTGAAGAGAACTTTTAAATCGTCCACTCACCACCAAACATCGAAAAGGTAATACTTGTGTACGGACGTATTAGTACCATCCGGACACAATGTACTTAACTCCCACTTCAAACACATAAAGAAAACGCCTACTATACATCAAAACAAAAAAACTACCTATCACCGATAACTGCTAATAAATGAATACCTACTCCTTAACGTAACAACAATATGGAAAAACTTGTGTTAAATCTAACCCACCGGAAAGTAGGTAATAAAGATAACGCCTCGTAAACAACTTAGATCACGATCACTTTCACAACAAAATATTTATTCTAAAGTATTCTCAACCACAAAGGAAACCCACGAATAATATTAAATGTGCACGCTGGACTAATTTAAACAATAAAAGGTCCAAACGATCACCCAATTATTTAAATATAAAAGTTAGGTTAAATTATTATTTTTAACATTTTTTAGAATCACCCTGTATGCTCTTTACATGTTTAACTTTCTGTAGTAAAACTCAATTAAAATACCTACATAAATATTTGTACTAAATTTACAACATCAAACTTCAATATCGTTAAGGTAGGAAGAATAAAATAGGTAATTTAGAAAACAAGACACCAATTCTTACGACTGGCTGTAGGTACTTTAAATTACTTCAACTATTATCATTAGGTAAGAACTATGAACAATTAAAATTAATCACCTTCTAGAAAAAGAGTATGTAGTCTAGTTAAATACAATGTAAAATAAATTTAATTTGCTAATCACACCTTTCACATCAAAATGTAAAAAAAAAATCCTCATTTACGAATTACAAAATGCAGTAGGTACCAAGCGTGTGGTACTATTTAGAATTAAATACAAGCATAACTTCTTGCTTTTCACTAAAATAAAGAGACAAAATGGTTTTGTAGGTATATATAGTACTGTTGGCAATGAATAAAAATAACCAGATTTGGTACCCACCAACTAACAAGAGGTAATAATTATCTATATGGTACTATACATTTAACACACAAAGAAAGTACGGAACGAAAGTAAATACGGAAACCTTTCCTTTATTTTTAGTAAGGAATTTGTTATTTAAAGTAATGTTTAACATTGATTTTGCCAACAATCTTAGGTAGGTATGTAAATAATCTCTAATACTATGTTTAAGAAAATTATTAAATAGGTAAGCAACTAACGGTCTTCCAGTCTGAACTCTCTAAAGCCACACGTAGGGCTGCCACTGTTACAATTTTGGGGATTACCTAAGGGTAAATAAAGTAAACTAAGTATTTATATAGAAAATAACTTTTTAATTAACTTTCTTTCTGAAAACAATTTCGAACGTAATAATACACTACTTAGTAACGCCTAACTGGTAGGCAATGAAACTACCCTTATTATAAATTATATCGCTAGCTCAGTCTATTTACTTAAAAAAAAACAAATACCTAAAATTTAGAGCATAGGGGTGAGTCAGTAGTTCTGGTACTGGAAGACCGGGTAAAAGGTAAATTATTAATTAAAAAATTAATTTATGTTGGGCGCCTTTTTTAAAAAATAAACGAGGAACGCTCTGACCTTGGGGGACGTCTAACCGAATTGAGGAGAGGTGGCCGCTGCAGCCACGGAATGGGAGCTCTTCCATACCGATCGCCACAGCCTCCTGTCCACCGGTCCAGGCTCGGGAAGCATCAGCTCTGCTCTGTCTTCGAACGTTAACCTCCAAATCTGAGGACCTGAAATAGGTTTAAAAAAAAACAATGACCCTGAGGCTTCCACCAACCCTTAGCGAGGGTTAAAATATTACTCGAACGAATGTGAAACGTACCCATTCCAGAAAAGAAGCCGGCTTGTGGTTCCGTGCAATCATGTCAATGGAAGGGGTCCTCAGTAATTTTATAAAAATAAAATCATCTGAAAATAATGGACACAAGAATTAGCACTGAACGTAACACAACAAACTGCATTCGAATATGGAAGAAAATACTTACGATTATGCGATTAATTCGCGATTTAAAAATTAGAATGTGGCGCATTGGCCCTGAAGAATTTGAAAACCACCCGTCTACATCCTTTCCAATATGCAAAGTGTCGGCTGACAGCTCGGCCCACAGATACGTGACGAGATGCATTCGCCTATAGACAACAACTTTAACTTCTGTCTTAAAGAGGGTAATAAAATATTTCCAAAAAGGAACGAAAACTAACAATACAATAATAAATTGAGTTTTATTTTTAATAAATGAAAATTCAAAAGGGATTTTGGAAGGAAATAAATTAACGACGATCGACACGCCATCTTTTGTCATTCTAGCTAACAGCAAACTGGGTTATCAATACAATCCTGCCGATAGATGGCTCTGCCTGTACGAAACCAATAGTTACTTGAGTATAATATCAGCTAAATAAAAATATACCTACGAGGTTTGAAAAAAATATTGTTACAGTAATTACGAGCACAGAATATATAATAGTACAAGTACAGAAGGCCCACTGCTTTCATGTTCACAAAATGCCGCCTTTTAAATACCTACAAAATTCTAACAAAGAAACGAGCCGCACGTGCGCAGCGTCGGACGATAGGGTTGCCTATGGACATATGGATTAAAACGAATTAATACTCATATAAAATGTTATACTATTATTATATTCAAGTCTTAGGTACTTTCTAGGTATACATATATACCTCTATATGGGTGTGTAATGATTGGTATAACTTTTTTTGGTATAGTAACATTTGATATAACAACATTTGGTATATATTTAACGGATATAATCACTCATTTGACATACTTAACATTTGGTATAACCACAAAATATCTACTTTTATTTTGTATAATCATTATTTCGCATAACGCTTATTTATAATAACCGTTATATGGTATAACTATCTATTGATATACGACTAGTATAATATAACTAGCAAACAGTATAAAACATTTCATGAATTAATTTTATTCTTTTTTGAAGGGATCACAGTTCTAACCTAACCTAACCTACTTTTCTGATAGCAATACATATGTTTAAGGGTCATAGTTCTAACCTAACCTAACCTATTTTTCTGGTAGCAGCGCGTTGTGTGTAGGGGTCACAGTTCTAACCTAATCTACTTTTCTGATATATGATGGATCTAATTTATTGTACATTTTTTTTTCATTCTAACTGTGCTTTAGAAAGAATTTGTTTTATACAATTTATTTATTATCAGAAATAGGCATTATACTCAAAGTATGTTCTAATAAATGTTATTCGAAAAAATGATCATTATACTAAATAAGAATTATACAATTTGTTAGTATATTATTTGTAGTATATGATTCAATAATTATATCAAATGATCGTTATAACGACTAAAAATATATCAAAAAAAGTTATATCGATCGATACGCACCCCCTCTATATATCCATACAGTATTTATATATTTTTGTTTAAGTCCCAACATCACAAGCCTAGTTGAACTTTTCCGTGGGACTTAATCAATATTAGATCTGTGTAAGATTGTCCTATTCTATTCATGATGTCTATTTAACTAAACATTATTTGCCATTCACACGCGGACATCACATATGAACCTAAAAAAAAACTCGCGACGTAAAGTAACAATAGAAAGTGCGATCGTGCGTTCCTTGAGAACGCGCGCCACCCCTGATTAGGCCGCGAACTCGCGGTCGCCAGCATGTACTTGTAGCGCGGCGATAGGATCGCGGAGTGAGCCGCCCCTGTTACTAGCTCTTAGATAATGAAAACAGTAATTACAATTAATTATTATTAGAACGACCAAACATTAAACCTAATTTATATGCGAGAAAGTACAAGACATAAGACCCCTAATAAGAACAAAGAGAAACTTTCTAAACAAAGCCCGTGTCAACTATAAGACCGAGTAAATCTCCAATCACAGGTCGACCCTGAATTTTGCAGGAGCTTACCTCCTAATTCGGGAGAAAATACCAATTTTTCTTGTAACTTGATAAAACAAATTGATATCTTGATATTAATCTAGGCAATTTTCAGAAGTTTTTATAGTGATTTTATACTTTTAAACGAGTAATTATAGTATGTGTATACACCGTGTTTTTAGGGTTCCATAGTCAACGAGGAACCTTTTTAGTTTTGCCACTGTCTGTAATTTTATCAATCACGCTGATAAAGTGATAAAACATGATGCCAACGGCCACTTTTCATCATCGCACCGCTCGCCATCGACAGGGCGCTCATCCACACACCTTGCAACCTTTTAAATGGTCGCGCACCGCGCGGTTTCAGAGGAATTTCCTCCCGCGGACGCTCCGGCTGTGGAATGAGCTCCCGAGGTATTCCCGATGAACTACAGTATGGGGTTCTTCAAAAAAGGAGTGTACAAGTTTCTAATGGGTCGGCAACGCGCATGTGACACCCCTTGAGTTGCAGGCGTCCATAGGTTACAGTGACCGGTTTCCATCAGGCGGACCGTTTACCTATTTGCCACCGACGTGGTATTAAAAAAAATGTGGATTTTTTAATTACTTTTTACAAGTTTTGAAAGGTAAGCTTTAGCTCCAAAACATTTAATATATAAAATGTTCTCATTTTCCCGTTTTTAACCCCCGACGCAAAAACGAAGGGGTGTTATAAGTTTGACGTGTCTGTCTGTGTGTGTGTCTGTCTGTCAGTCTGTCTGTCTGTCTGTCTGTCTGTCTGTCTGTCTGTCTGTCTGTTTGTCTGTCTGTCTGTGTGTGTCTGTCTGTGGCATCGTAGCTCCTGAACGGATGAACCGATTTGGATTTAGTTTTTTTTGTCTAAAAGCTGAGTAAGTCGGGAGTGTTCTTAGCCATGTTTCATGAAAATCGGTCTACTATGTCGCGGTCGGGGGTTTTTTCAAAATTTTAATTTTGTGGTTAGGTTATATTAATAAAACTTGGACATTGTCATTATACACTAATATCCAATCAATAGCGCCTAATACTCTACTTAACTCTCGGCTTTACCATTGTCCTAGCAATCACCGACTTTATCAGACAGAGATTAGAGTCCTAAGCTTTACCAGCTTTACCTGTCAATTTATATAATCTAGTATCAAGGTATTATGGATCTTATCGCGTAGTTATAGCCCAGAGTTCTGCGTGCCAGTTTTGGGCAACGTCCAGTCGACATACAAGTCACGCGCTAAATGTCATGCTAGGCACGTAGACCGTTTGGTCACAGAGAGGAGAACAGATGCGGCAGGGAAATACAAAATATTTCCCAGGGGGGTAGGCAGAGATCAGAGATGGAATAAAGTACCCTTTTTTCTCCCCTAGCGATAGGGGGGAAACTTGGTCCTACCACTTTAAACCCACCCCGGAGTTTCATCCTCTTTGCCGTTCGTGAGGGCGCGCTGGGATCGATGTATGTTATTCACCACGGCGCCATTTGCTACGATCCTGATAAACCACATTCGCTTCACTCACTTCCATAACGTTCGTCATACATGCTCATTGACATGCTAGTCGGTTTAGAGTAAGTAAGTAAGTAATCATTTATTGTCAGATTGTCATTTATTGTAGTAGGTACTTTTAACCTGGCCTTTTTTCAATATTTCATAAATTTGTTCGAGAAAAGTTTACTTCGGTCTTCCTCTTCCAACTGCTCATTCCACTCTTTGGTATAATCATCATCATCATTTGGCAGAGAATTAAAAAAAAATCACTTAGCCTTAAATTACGTTATATAAAACAAAGTCCCTCGCTGCGTCTGTCTGTGTCTGTTCGTTTGAATATTCGTGATAAACTATAAAACGCCTGAACAGATTTTCATGCGAGTTTCATCTACGGATATAATGATTAAGGTTTAGGTGTATAATTTGTTATGATTTTGTGGAATATGACAATATATTATTTGCTAATCAAGTTGGGTAAACGCCCCGGATAAGAAGTTTAGTCGTTTTAGATATAACAAAAAAATGTACGATGGAATTGTAGCTCTGTGAGTTTAAGCCCAAGTTCAAACACAGCGGAAACCGCGCGGATGCAAACCGCGCGGATCAACCGCACGGAACTTATTTCAATAGGATAGTACTAGACCGTTCACATTACACCGCGTGGTTGTAGTGTGAACGTTCTAGTACTATGCTATTAAAATAAAATCCGCGCGGTTGATCCGCGCGGTTTGCATCCGCGCGGTTTCCGCTGTTCCTGAACTAGCACTAATAGACCCAGAGCCCAGGCCCGCCAGACCTTCCTCAAATTCTCAAGGATGAAACTTTGGGACAATGTAGAGTTCATATCGGCGGTTAATGTGTGCATATTTTCTAGTTCGGCCCATCGGCCAATTTTTTGCTATCAAGTGATGAAGGTGAAAAAAAAAAGTGCTTACTTTCCTTAAATTCTCAAGGCTGATTTTTATATATGTGTTAGAGCACGTTGTTAGAAATTGGTTATCATCAATGCCAGACCGTTTCCGCCGGCCATAACTTTTGCCAGACGCGACAAAGTTGGCAAAAAACGACTCTAACTTACCTCATTTTCTCAAGCCTGATTTTGATATATGATACGCAGGGACCTATAACTAGACCGTTTGTAAGCAGCCAGACCAATCGGATGGACCCAACCATCCGCCAGACCGACTTAAAGTTTCGATATGAGCATTAGTAGAATTGAAATATTCCGGGTCTATAAAAGCTAAAAACTTGAATTTTCTACATTAAGCTACGTGTATATTGTATACTTGACGTTATAAGCGACTTTCAAAAATTTTACTTCTAAGGAAATAAAAAAATGAAAGTTTATATGTGGTGCAAGATTAATTTTAAGCTATGAATTTTATTTACACTGCGTAAGTACATGTGTATTTTATTATAAATATAACTTTTACCAGACGCGACAAAGTTGGCAAAAAACGACTCTAACTTACCTCATTTTCTCAAGCCTGATTTTGGTATATGATACGCAGGGACCTGTAACCAGACCGTTTGTAAGCAGCCAGACCAATCGGATGGACCCAACCATCCGCCAGACCGACTTAAAGTTTCGATATGAGCATTAGTAGAATTGAAATATTCTGGGTCTATAAAAGCTAAAAACTTGAATTTTCTACATTAAGCTACGTGTATATTGTATACTTGACGTAATAAGCGACTTTCAAAAATTTTACTTCTAAGGAAATAAAAAAATGAAAGTTTATATGTGGTGCAAGATTAATTTTAAGCTATGAATTTTATTTACACTGCGTAAGTACATGTGTATTTTATTATAAATATAACTTTTACCAGACGCGACAAAGTTGGCAAAAAACGACTCTAACTTACCTCATTTTCTCAAGCCTGATTTTGGTATATGATACGCAGGGACCTGTAACCAGACCGTTTGTAAGCAGCCAGACCAATCGGATGGACCCAACCATCCGCCAGACCGACTTAAAGTTTCGATATGAGCATTAGTAGAATTGAAATATTCCGGGTCTATAAAAGCTAAAAACTTGAATTTTCTACATTAAGCTACGTGTATATTGTATACTTGACGTAATAAGCGACTTTCAAAAATTTTACTTCTAAGGAAATAAAAAAATGAAAGTTTATATGTGGTGCAAGATTAATTTTAAGCTATGAATTTTATTTACACTGCGTAAGTACATGTGTATTTTATTATAAATTTAAAGAAGAAAAGTAAATTAAACTTTTTTTCGGTCGTCGAACAAGGTGGTTTAAAATTAGTTTTAAGATCGATCCTTTTTAATTTGTGGGCGAGGGACCTCACACTATGTATAAAGGCACTATGTGTATGTTGCATATAATGTCAAATCCCTCGCATACTACAAAAGTTATTTAAGTATTTATATAAGTTCAGTTAAAATGAGGTGGAAAGTATAAGTGTATATGTTGTGTACACACGTAAAGTATTCTAAACTTTTTATAACGGCATACATGTATTTGAAGAATGCCAAAAATTTATTCGTGTCTGAAAATTCAGCATCTCCGACATGGGTTATAACGGGGTTGATGATGTTCGTATTGAGTACAAATGTTTAAACTTCCTAAACTTGTAATTCTAAAGTTCGTCACTTAGGTATGTTACCATGTTTTGTAGGAGAAAGGAAATTCGTTTAGTTATATACCGTTGTAACATTGATTGTTTACTTCTTTGAATTGAATATTTAATCACACTGCACTGCACTGTACCAATTTGCTTTTCCTTGTTTACGTTATTTATAATATAAAATTCAATTCGTTATTCAAGTTTTTAGCTTTTATAGACCCGGAATATTTCAATTCTACTAATACTCATATCGAAACTTTAAGTCGGTCTGGCGGATGGTTGGGTCCATCCGATTGGTCTGGCTGCTTACAAATGGTCTAGTTACAGGTCCCTGCGTATCATATATCAAAATCAGGCTTGAGAAAATGAGGTAAGTTAGAGTCGTTTTTTGCCAACTTTGTCGCGTCTGGTAAAAGTTATATTTATAATAAAATACACATGTACTTACGCAGTGTAAATAAAATTCATAGCTTAAAATTAATCTTGCACCACATATAAACTTTCATTTTTTTTATTTCCTTAGAAGTAAAATTTTTGAAAGTCGCTTATTACGTCAAGTATACAATATACACGTAGCTTAATGTAGAAAATTCAAGTTTTTAGCTTTTATAGACCCGGAATATTTCAATTCTACTAATGCTCATATCGAAACTTTAAGTCGGTCTGGCGGATGGTTGGGTCCATCCGATTGGTCTGGCTGCTTACAAACGGTCTAGTTATAGGTCCCTGCGTATCATATATCAAAAATCAGGCTTGATAAAATGAGGTAAGTTAGAGTCGTTTTTTGCCAACTTTGTCGCGTCTGGCAAAAGTTATGGCCGGCGGAAACGGTCTGGCATTGATGATAACCAATTTCTAACAACGTGCTCTAACACATATATAAAAATCAGCCTTGAGAATTTAAGGAAAGTAAGCACTTTTTTTTTTCACCTTCATCACTTGATAGCAAAAAATTGGCCGATGGGCCGAACTAGAAAATATGCACACATTAAACGCCGATGTGAACTCTACATTGTCCCAAAGTTTCATCCTTGAGAATTTGAGGAAGGTCTGGCGGGCCTGGGCTCTTGATCTATAATTCTCGTCTCAATTTTTCGTGTGTTGATAAAGCTTTCTTGACCAGTCTGTGAGGAGCCTAGCGCCCGAAGCCCTGATTATGATAAGTACTCTAACAAGCCATTATGGCGATTGCAGCATAATTTACAATTTCACCTGATATTGAGGTCCGAATACCGCCTCTGATCACTGTTTCATAGTTTCTACATGTGACGCTATGCTTTTATTACGCCCTTATTCATAAACGTTCACTAAAGTTATCAAGCTGATAAAGTTCGTTTGTCCCTTATCGATCTATTGGTGTGATAAATAGAAAGGGACAAACGAACTTTATCGGCTTGATAACTTTAGTGAATGTTTATGAATAAGGGGGTTAATATTTTAGCCTGTCGTGTTCCATTGTTGGGCAAAAGCTTCTCTTTCTTTCACGCGTCTCGGTCTACCCCAATGTTTGGGCAATCTCTTCAAATGACTTCAAGATCGTGCCGCCATCTTCTTCGCGATATGCCGTCACGCCGCTAAATAATGTCTGCGGTCCATTTGGTATATTTCTTGGCACACAGGTCGTTTGGCATGCGGCAGATGTGTCCCGGCCCAGTCGCTTTTAAGCTTAGCGGCTTCATTTTAAAGTCGAAGCTGAGTTCTGCGTAGGACCGAAAATCAAGAGCTAAAGACAACTGTCTATCGATGATCACGATCAACCTCATTTCTATTTTTAAATCCGTTCAATAGACATTCTTGATATAAAATCCCCTAAAACAAGCTAATAAAATACAGGTACCAATGTTCACATAATATAAGCCTGGATTCAGGTTGGATTATGATAATGAACAAGCCTTCACAGAGATTTCAGCGCGTAATTTACACCGATATTACGCCCGAATATATTCAAATAATCATTCGATATTCGCGTTTCATTCGTGGTTCTATTCTCTAAACCATGAAATAGAAAGAGCTATATTTATTGGCAGAAATTGCGATTGAAGATTTTATGTTAAATTAATAAAAAAAGTACCTACGAGGCATAACAGACATACGCAACTAGTCTCAATGATACAATCTAGATGGCGCTAGATCTTTGGTTGATTCTCGGCTAGATGGCGCTGAACAGATTTGTTGTAATAGATTTCTATATTTGTATTAAACCATCAAACGCTTAAACAAAAGGGTTTCAGTTCTTACCCATTATTATTTTAACTAAACTACTGTCGGGTAAACGACTAAACGAAATGATGAGGGTACCATTTGGCTACGAAGCCTCAAAAAAGATTTTCTCAAAAATCTGCAAAAGTGGTACGAAAAAGACTCCTCTATCTGAACATATTTATCCTTAAACTGTCATAAAATGCAGTTTGTAAAGAACGCTAAACTAGTTTTAGCGGCAGGTGAGCCAAGCTGTGTTGGTCGCGCTTATCGTGCGGAAATTGGCGGGTGCTACGGATATTGTCGAAGCAGTGCGCCGGCGCCGGAACTGCTATCTGGTGACGAAGCAACATGCCCGACTATAAAAGACTAGAGTTTGCCTTCAACTTTGTCTGCTTGGTATTATTTGGATAGCGCCTGATGAAAGTTTAAGGCAATGCATACATCAATTAGCAGGCGCTCACTCAATTGCTGGGGGGAAGTGAAATATATTTGACCGTCTTTCAGGATGGTTATGGTGATTTTTTTAATATGCTGTGTCCTTTCCTGAAACTGAAAAAATCACAAAAGTAGAACTTTATAAAGACTTTCTAGGAAAATTGTTTTGAACTTGATAGGTTCAGTAGTTTTTGAGAAAAATACGAAAAACTACGGAACCCTACACTGAGCGTGGCCCGACACGCTCTTGGCCGGTTTTTTATTATAAAGATCAGAAAAGTGTATTTATGTATCAAATTTACTCATCTCATCATGTTGTTTGGTGACTTCGAGCGCAGATTTTCCGATGAGACCATCAAGTGGCTATGTTTGTTCACGGGCGGCGATGACAGCCTCCCATCCTCGATTTCTCCAAGATCCCGTCATTAGACCCCGACTTGGTGCCAATGGGACCATCTCGGGGTTATACCCGTTCGATTAAAAAAAAATTTGAAAGTCGGTTCACGATTCTCAGAGATATCGAGTAACATACATACAAAAAAAACATTCAGTCGAATTGAGAACCTCCTCCTTTCTTGAATATAAAGTGAATATAAAGAGTAAGTTCGTATTTACCTCGTATTAGGCTGGGTTTTCGTCAGAAACGAACCAAAATGCTTAGCGAAAGATCGGTCTATCTATTCTATCTATTTTTGTCTCAACTTGAATTATTTCTGATCAAAAGCTGTAATTTAAAATGAAAAAGAAAGTTTTCTAGGCAATGAATGATGAAATTTATAATTAAGTACTATTAAATCTTTAAATATTTGATAACTTCTGTCTTGAAAAATCCACAATTAGGTACTTTACAAAGTATATTCATTAGAAATGATAATATTTCGTTACTTTAACAATCTTTTATAACTATTTATTTAATTAAATATAATTGTGGAATGAATTTTATTTGAAATATAAAAGATGAGTTCAAAATTAGTTACGCCAGGTGAATAACTTAAAAGTCTGATTAAGATAGTAAAAGAATGCTTTTGAATATGGGCAAAGAAAAAATTACTCGTAGGTATTGGCTTTTTATGAAAGAAATACTTACTTAAAACATATTTCACTAGTGACGTAATGAATTATTTTCTAATTAGGCACATAGATTTAAAGCTATCTGCATTACAGAGTGTTCTTGTAATGCAGAAAGTTTCTAAAAGATTTATATTCGTTTATGAGGGGTCACTTGTTGCCGACCAACAACATAAATTTTCCCAGACTTGTTAAAATAACGAATCTAAACACGGTTTTTGAATAAATAATAATAGGCCCTACAAGAGTTGCCTTGTTTCTCTGAGGAAAGACTGTAATACGGGTCTAACGCAATAAAAGAAAAAACAATTTAAAAAAATACCTTTTTTGCGACGTTTTAAAAACGCAAGAATTAAAATTTTAGAACTTGATCTAGAAAGGAAAAGTGTCAATTTGCTCACTCATATCAAAAAGAAAGATTGATCTCGGCCCCTAGCAAGGAAAAATGCCCTTACCAAAATTGTTTGAAATATATTTTTTCTATCTACTGAAACTGTAGGCTTCAAATTCTTTATAAAGATAAAAACAGGCCTGAATGTCACGGATTCTTGATAAATTCACTTCGAAAGACCCCGGATTTTAAAAATTCCTTTTCAACACAAAACCCCATTAAATGTGAAAGAAAACTTTGAATGAGATCCGAGCAATCTCTTTCAATGTCTTCCGCTAAAATAGAATTAGGAATTCTCAATAGGCATTCGGGGACTGTGAAGATCGGATCTTGTTCGCGAATGGCAGTATTCGACTCATTTTAGTTTTATTCATAATCATATAGAAAAAACAGTGCGTGTAGTCCCTCCGCGCGAAAGAAGTGAAACTTCAAAACATAACCTCAAAAACATTTTATCGAGTGACCATCACGTTTTTGGGTTTATTATCCATATTTTACTGTTTGAATATTTGACATTGCTATTTGCTCAAATTATTGAAAAAACAAATATAAACTCATTTTGCACTCGATCTAAATATAAAACACACACATTCCAACCAACCAGCCTATCAAAACCATTCTGGGTATTCTGTTCTGTCACTGAGTGAATAAGTGAATGAATGGTATGAGTGAGTCGCGTTGAGACAGAATGTTACGCGCTGAGTGAACGGCATTCCACGCAAAATAACAACGCCTGAGTATTACGCGCTGTCAGTTGGAAGTCGCATTAGAAGTTTCACTTCAAAATACAAACTAGTATGTGTACAATTCGCCCCTGATAAATATTAAATGACAATAAAATTACTGTTATAATATAATTGAAAGCGAGTCAGCAAATTCACCGTACAGCCGTGGTCAGCAAATTCACCGTACACCGAAAGCTGTACATTTGATAATAACATTATAAAATTGTTATTCTAGCAGTGCATCGACAACGGCATTAACCTGACTAATAAAGCTCTAGTATAAAATTACCGCCCTCTATTGACACCGGGTGGAACAAATTCAGCCATTTTTGACGCCACAACGAAGTTAATTCTAACGCAGTAGACTACCGTTCATAGACTCCGACTGCTGCTGATCTGTGTAAGGTGTCCCCCAATATTTAGGCATAATTTGCATGTTAGATAACAAAAGTTAATATAGATAATAAGTAGATATAAGTTATTACATTGCACGCCCATGTCGGGTAACTGTTGGGACTATTTACATACATACAATCACGCCTGTATCCCATAAAGGGGTAGGCAGAACACATGAAACTACTACAGCTTCAGTGCCACTCTTGGCAAAATAAGGGGTTGAAAGAAAACGAAACTGTGACACTGCAGTGATAGGTTGCCAGCCTCTCGCCTACGCCACAATTTAACCCATATCCCATAGTCGCCTTCTACGACACCCACGGGAAGAAAGGGGGTGGTGAAATTCTTAACCCGTCACCACACAGGCAATACACCAGCAGCATTTCATATTAGGTATTTCATATACATTATATATACCTACCTGTTATCTTTTGTACACAGTTTGTCAATAAAATGTTTCTATTCTTTTCTATTCTATTTATTTCCTCTATCTTTCGTGACTACGTACTTGTGAATGTCTTTCTTTTTAACACGCTTTTATTAGGTCGTCGTGTATGTAACTAACTATGTAATGGAATCTGCGGAGGCTAATTTAACCATCTTCCAAGGATCGTAGCGTAATGAAAATTGGCAGCTGTATGTAGTTCTGATGACAATACAATAATATGGTACTGTTGAACTGATCTGATGATGGAGCCGGAAGATGTGAACCGGAACTACATGATGGAACATCGTATCATAGCTGTTTTTGGGTTTCTTAGAAAAGTCTTGTAATGAACTTTGACTACGAATAGGTTTCAAGGTCTGATGATGGAGCCGGAAGATATGAGCTGGAACTACATGATGGAACATCGTATCATAGCTGTTTTTGGGCTTCTTAGAAAAGTCTTGTAATGAACTTTGACTACGATTAGGTTTCAAGGTCTGATGATGGAGCCGGAAGATATGAACTGGAACTACATGATGAAACATCGTATCATAGCTGTTTTTGGGCTTCTTAGAAAAGTCTTGTAATGAACTTTGACTACGATTAGGTTTCAAGGTCTGATGATGGAGCCGGAAGATATGAACTGGAACTACATGATAGAACATCGTATCATAGCTGTTTTTGGGCTTCTTAGAAAAGTCTTGTAATGAACTATGACTACGATTAGGTTTCAAGGCCTGATGATGGAGCCGGAAGATATGAACTGGAACTACATGATGGAACATCGTATCATAGCTGTTTTTGGGCTTCTTAGAAAAGTCTTGTAATGAACTTTGACTACGATTAGGTTTCAAGGTCTGATGATGGAGCCGGAAGATATGAACTGGAACTACATGATGGAACATCGTATCATAGCTGTTTTTGGGCTTCTTAGAAAAGTCTTGTAATGAACTATGATTACGATTAGGTTTCAAGGCCTGATGATGGTGCCGGAAGATAAGAACAGAAAAAAAGGGGGGGGGGCTCGAGGGGGGAAGCATGAAAGAAAGATCAACGTAGTATTTAAAATAAGTTGGGTTAGCGTTTTCTTGTGACCTTTCAGAGCAAACAAAGGGGAGCTCGGGGGGCGAAGCCCCCCGCATGAAAGAAAGATCAACGTAGTATTTAAGATAAGTTGGGTTAGCGTTTTCTTGTGACCTTTAAGAGCAAACCAAGGGGGGCTCGGGGGGCGAAGCCCCCCGCATAAAAGAAAGAATAACGTAGTATTTAAAATAAAATGGGTTAGCGTTTTCTTGTGACCTTTCAGAGCAAACAAATGGGGGCTCGGGGGGCGAAGCCCCCCGCATAAAAGAAAGATCAACGTTGTATTTAAAATAAGTTGGGTTAAGGTTTTCTTGTGATCCTTAAGAGTAAAGTAAAGGGGGGCTCGGGGGGCGAAGCCCCCGCATAAAAAAAAGATCAACGTAGTATTTAGAATAAGTTGGGTTAGGGTTTTCTTGTGACCTTTAAGAGCAAACAAAGGGGGGCTCGGGGACGAAGCCCCCCGCATGAAAGAAAGATCAACGTAGTATTTAAGATAAGTTGGGTAAGCGTTTTCTTGTGACCTTTAAGAGCAAACAAAGGGAGGCTCGGGGGGCGAAGCCCCCCGCATAAAAGAAAGATAAACGTTGTATTTAAAATAAATTGGGTTAAGGTTTTCTTGTGATTCTTAAGAGTAAAGAAAAGGGGGCTCGGGGGCGAAGCCCCCCACATGAAAGAAAGATCAACGCAGTATTTAGAATAAGTTGGGTTAGCGTTTTCTTGTGACCTGTAAGAGCAAACAAAGGGGGGCTCGGGGGACGAAGCCCCCCGCATTAAAGAAAGATCAACGTAGTATTTAAGATGAGTTGGGTTAGCGTTTTCTTGTGACCTGTAAGAGCAAACAAAGGGGGGCTCGGGGGACGAAGCCCCCCGCATAAAAGAAAGATAAACGTTGTATTTAAAATAAATTGGGTTAAGGTTTTCTTGTGATTCTTAAGAGTAAAGAAAAGGGGGGCTCGGGGGGCGAAGCCCCCCGCATAAAAGAAAGATCAACGTTGTATTTAAAATAAGTTGGGTTAAGATTTTCTTGTGATCCTTAAGAGTAAAGAAAAGGGGGGCTCGGGGGGCGAAGCCCCCCGCATGAAAGAAAGATCAAAGTAGTATTTAGAATAAGTTGGGTTAGCGTTTTCTTGTGACCTGTAAGAGCAAACAAAGGGGGGCTCGGGGGACGAAGCCCCCCGCATTAAAGAAAGATCAACGTAGTATTTAAGATGAGTTGGGTTAGCGTTTTCTTGTGACCTGTAAGAGCAAACAAAGGGGGGCTCGGGGGACGAAGCCCCCCGCATTAAAGAAAGATCAACGTAGTATTTAGAATAAGTTGGGTTAGCGTTTTCTTGTGACCTGTAAGAGCAAACAAAGGGGGGCTCGGGAGGCGAAGCCCCCCGCATAAAAGAAAGATCAACGTTGTATTTAAAATAAGTTAGGTTTAGGTTTTCTTGTGATATTTAAGAGTAAAGAAAAGGGGGGCTCGGGCGGCGAAGCCCCCCGCATGAAAGAAAGATCAAAGTAGTATTTAGAATAAGTTGGGTTAGCGTTTTCTTGTGACCTTTAAGAGCAAACAAAGGGGGGCTCGGGGGGCGAAGCCCCCCGCATGAAAGAAACATCAACGTAGTATTTAAGACAAGTTGGGTTAGCGTTTTCTTGTGACCTTTAAGAGCAAACAAAGGGGGGCTCGGGGGGCCAAGCCCCCCGCATAAAAGAAAGCTAAACGTTGTATTTAAAATAAGTTGGGTTAAGGTTTTCTTGTGATTCTTAAGAGTAAAGAAAAGGGGGGCTCGGGGGGCGAAGCCCCCCGCATGAAAGAAAGATCAACGTAGTATTTAGAATAAGTTGGGTTAGCGTTTTCTTGTGACCTTTAAGAGCAAACAAAGGGGGGCTCGGGGGGCGAAGCCCCGCATTAAAGAAAGATCAACGTAGTATTTAGAATAAGTTGGGTTAGGGTTTTCTTGTGACCTTTAAGAGCAAACAAAGGGGGGCTCGGGGGACGAAGCCCCCCGCATGAAAGAAAGATCAACGTAGTATTTAAGATAAGTTGGGTAAGCGTTTTCTTGTGACCTTTAAGAGCAAACAAAGGGAGGCTCGGGGGGCGAAGCCCCCCGCATAAAAGAAAGATAAACGTTGTATTTAAAATAAATTGGGTTAAGGTTTTCTTGTGATTCTTAAGAGTAAAGAAAAGGGGGGCTCGGGGGGCGAAGCCCCCCACATGAAAGAAAGATCAACGCAGTATTTAGAATAAGTTGGGTTAGCGTTTTCTTGTGACCTGTAAGAGCAAACAAAGGGGGGCTCGGGGGACGAAGCCCCCCGCATTAAAGAAAGATCAACGTAGTATTTAAGATGAGTTGGGTTAGCGTTTTCTTGTGACCTGTAAGAGCAAACAAAGGGGGGCTCGGGGGACGAAGCCCCCCGCATAAAAGAAAGATAAACGTTGTATTTAAAATAAATTGGGTTAAGGTTTTCTTGTGATTCTTAAGAGTAAAGAAAAAGGGGGCTCGGGGGCGAAGCCCCCGCATAAAAGAAAGATCAACGTTGTATTTAAAATAAGTTGGGTTAAGATTTTCTTGTGATCCTTAAGAGTAAAGAAAAGGGGCTCGGGGGCGAAGCCCCCCGCATGAAAGAAAGATCAAAGTAGTATTTAGAATAAGTTGGGTTAGCGTTTTCTTGTGACCTGTAAGAGCAAACAAAGGGGGCTCGGGGACGAAGCCCCCGCATTAAAGAAAGATCAACGTAGTATTTAAGATGAGTTGGGTTAGCGTTTTCTTGTGACCTGTAAGAGCAAACAAAGGGGGCTCGGGGGACGAAGCCCCCCGCATTAAAGAAAGATCAACGTAGTATTTAGAATAAGTTGGGTTAGCGTTTTCTTGTGACCTGTAAGAGCAAACAAAGGGGGGCTCGGGAGGCGAAGCCCCCCGCATAAAAGAAAGATCAACGTTGTATTTAAAATAAGTTAGGTTTAGGTTTTCTTGTGATATTTAAGAGTAAAGAAAAGGGGGCTCGGGGGCGAAGCCCCGCATGAAAGAAAGATCAAAGTAGTATTTAGAATAAGTTGGGTTAGCGTTTTCTTGTGACCTTTAAGAGCAAACAAAGGGGGGCTCGGGGGCGAAGCCCCCGCATGAAAGAAACATCAACGTAGTATTTAAGACAAGTTGGGTTAGCGTTTTCTTGTGACCTTTAAGAGCAAACAAAAGGGGGCTCGGGGGCCAAGCCCCCGCATAAAAGAAAGCTAAACGTTGTATTTAAAATAAGTTGGGTTAAGGTTTTCTTGTGATTCTTAAGAGTAAAGAAAAGGGGGCTCGGGGGCGAAGCCCCCGCATGAAAGAAAGATCAACGTAGTATTTAGAATAAGTTGGGTTAGCGTTTTCTTGTGACCTTTAAGAGCAAACAAAGGGGGGCTCGGGGGGCGAAGCCCCCGCATTAAAGAAAGATCAACGTAGTATTTATGATGAGTTGGGTTAGCGTTTTCTTGTGACCTTTAAGAGCAAACAAAGGGGGGCTCGGGGGGCGAAGCCCCCCGCATGAAAGAAATATCAACGTTGTATTTAAAATAAGTTGGTTTAGGGTTTTCTTGTGACCCTTAAGAGTAACGAAAAGGGGGGCTCGGGGGGCGAAGCCCCCCGCATAAAAGAAAGATCAACGTAGTATTTAAAATAAGTTGGGTTAGGGTTTTCTTGTGACCCTTAAGAGTAACGAAAAGGGGGGCTCGGGGGGCGAAGCCCCCGCATAAAAGAAAGATCAACGTAGTATTTAAAATAAGTTAGGTTAGCGTTTTCTTGTGACCTTTAAGAGCAAACAAAGGGGGGCTTAGGAGGCGAAGCCCCCCGCATGAAAGAAAGATCAACGTAGTATTTAAGATAAGTTGGGTTGGCGTTTTCTTGTGACCTTTAAGAGCAAACAAAGGGGGGCTCGGGGGGCGAAGCCCCCCGCATAAAAAAAAGATAAACGTTGTATTTAAAATAAGTTGGGTTAGGGTTTTCTTGTGACCTTTGAGAGCAAATAAAGGGGGGCTCGGGGGGCGAAGCCCCCCGTATAAAATAAAGATTAACGTAGTATTTAAAATAAGTTGGGTTAGCGTTTTTTTGTGACTTTTCAGAGCAAACAAAGGGGGGCTCGGGGGGCGAAGCCCCCCGCATAAAAGAAAGATCAACGTTGTATTTAAAATAAGTTGGGTTAAGGTTTTCTTGTTATCCTTAAGAGTAAAGAAAAGGGGGGCTCGGGGGGCGAAGCCCCCCGCATGAAAGAAAGATCAACGTAGTATTTAAGATAAGTTGGGTTAGCGTTTTCTTGTGACCTTTAAGAGCAAACAAAGGGGGGCTCGGGGGGCGAAGCCCCCCGCATAAAAGAAAGATTAACGTAGTATTTAAAATAAGTTGGGTTAGCGTTTTCTTGTGACCTTTAAGAGCAAACAAACGGGGGCTCGAATAAAAGAAAGATAAACGTTGTATTTAAAATAAGTTGGACTAGGGTTTTCTTGTTACCCTGAAATGGGGGGCTCGGGGTGCGAAGCTCCCGCATAAAAGAAAGATTAACGTAGTATTTAAAATAAGTTGGGTTAGCGTTTTCTTGTGACCTTTAAGAGCAAACAAATGGGGGCTCGGGGGGCAAGGCCCCCCCGCATGAAAGAAAGATCAACGTTGTATTTAAAATAAGTTGGTTTAGGGTTTTCTTGTGACCCTTAAGAGTAACGAAAAGGGGGGCTCGGGGGGCGAAGCTCCCCGCATAAAAGAAAGATCAACGTTGTATTTAAAATAAGTTGGGTTAAGGTTTTCTTGTTATCCTTAAGAGTAAAGAAAAGGGGGGCTCGGGGGGCGAAGCCCCCGCATGAAAGAAAGATCAACGTAGTATTTAAGATAAGTTGGGTTAGCGTTTTCTTGTGACCTTTAAGAGCAAA
This sequence comes from Leguminivora glycinivorella, assembly GCF_023078275.1. NCBI lineage: Eukaryota > Metazoa > Arthropoda > Insecta > Lepidoptera > Tortricidae > Leguminivora > Leguminivora glycinivorella. Next base: position 23,532,476 of record NC_062978.1, on the reverse strand, counting down.
CAAAGGGGGGCTCGGGGGGCGAAGCCCCCCGCATAAAAGAAAGATTAACGTAGTATTTAAAATAAGTTGGGTTAGCGTTTTCTTGTGACCTTTAAGAGCAAACAAACGGGGGCTCGAATAAAAGAAAGATAAACGTTGTATTTAAAATAAGTTGGACTAGGGTTTTCTTGTTACCCTGAAAAGGGGGGCTCGGGGTGCGAAGCTCCCGCATAAAAGAAAGATTAACGTAGTATTTAAAATAAGTTGGGTTAGCGTTTTCTTGTGACCTTTAAGAGCAAACAAATGGGGGCTCGGGGGGCAAGGCCCCCCCGCATGAAAGAAAGATCAACGTTGTATTTAAAATAAGTTGGTTTAGGGTTTTCTTGTGACCCTTAAGAGTAACGAAAAGGGGGGCTCGGGGGGCGAAGCCCCCCGCATAAAAGAAAGATCAACGTAGTATTTAAAATAAGTTGGGTTAGGGCCCCCCGCATAAAAGAAAGATCAACTTAGTATTTAAAATAAGTTAGGTTAGCGTTTTCTTGTGACCTTTAAGAGCAAACAAAGGGGTGCTCCGGAGGCGAAGCCCCCCGCATGAAAGAAAGATCAACGTAGTATTTAAGATAAGTTGGGTTGGCGTTTTCTTGTGACCTTTAAGAGCAAACAAAGGGGGGCTCGGCAAAAAAGAAATACTAAAATTTTGTTTGAATTAGTTGAAATGTGACAATATTTTCTAATCGAGTCAAACAATATCCCACTAGCTGAGAGCTTCAAAACAATGTATAGCGAAAGTATGTCTCTCTAATGTCTTCAAAAAGTCCGCGATGGCACATGTCTATATTGTTTATCTTTTACGGATAACTTGCTAGGTATAAATATTTTTATGATAATACCGTAATAAGAAGGTAGCCGCTAGTTATTATTAAGAAGCAATTAGCAATAAGTACACGTTAAGCCACAAATGGCATGTAAAATCCGCCTACTTGAAATAAATTTATGTATAAATGTTAAAAGTATTTCATTATTAATGACTAAAAAGTATAAAATAAATTAATAGTTTAAAAAACACTATAAAACACGCTTTTATAAATGCACGTCAAAGCCAAAAATAAATTATGGATCGTTCAAGTTGTCTCTATTTGTGAGCTGAAGTTTAAAAACTATGTGCTTTTAATTATAATATTTGATTGTAAAAGCGTGGGGCGCTGGAGTAGGAAAGACTTTCTTGTAAACAAATACTAAATCCAACTTCCTGGCGAATGAAGTTGCATAAGAACATAACGTTTACATATGCCGCCTAAGGGTTACCAAAGAGAACCAAAGATATCTCGTCCACGAACAAAAACTCTGCATCCTGTCACTGTAGACACTTTCCCCTTTTGTACTTTGATTACCGGAAAAAAGCGGCGTTCTAAGTGTCGGTGACTGTCGACTCTCCTCGCTACTAGCGCATATTTTGTCTGAGTTCGACAAACTGGTACCTACTTTGAACACTGACTTTTAATTGATTTGACTGTTTAATGTAGAACCTACTAGTCATGCTGCAACTCCAGTTAGCGCGTCAATCTGTGTAACCTCCTTCCCGTAACATAGCATAATTTGATTTATCAGCAAGTTATACAAAAAGTCTTTCCTGTTCCAGCGCCCCACGCTTTTACAATCAAATATTATAATTAAAAGCACATAGTTTTTAAACTTCAGCTCACAAATAGAGACAACTTGAACGATCCATAATTTATTTTTGGCTTTGACGTGCATTTATAAAAGCGTGTTTTATAGTGTTTTTTAAACTATTAATTTATTCATTTATAATCTTTCACACGATCCATAAATCGTTGTTTGGGTTTACCCCTCCCTCTCCAACTCTCCATCCATCAACATTCATCTGACTTTGACAGTCAGTTAGTGTCAAAGATGGCATTTCTTAAACCAAAAAAGCATAATTGTTGACACTCTCAAATCGTCTACATTGTAATATAAGCAGTCTTTTGAAATACGTACTGTGAGAAGAACTCCATACTGTAGATCTTCGGAAAAACCTCGGGAGGGAACTCATTCCACAGCCGGAACGTTTTTGACTGTGCTGTGCCTGTCTTCGACCAAGTTTTTTTTCTAAACCATGTCCGAATCTAGTGGTTTCGGCTCTGAGAATTTTGCAAAAGGTTGTAATGTTATTTGACACAATATAGTTGAATTTGGTCATATGCTTTGACACATTTTGTAGAGACATTGGATCACCATAATTTGTGGCCTTCAAAGACTCTGTAACAATCAAGTAACAATGTTATTGCAGATGATTGCACCTATAGTCAGTGATCTATGGTTCTCACTGACCGCAATAGCAATTTGGCATTTTCGCGAAAATGGCACCTCTTCAGAACCGAGGTGCCTTTTACGTCGCACGATTTCTTTTTATCGCCACTTTTCGCTGGCTTTGTGATTTTACATGATAATAGGGAGAAGTAGGTATAATGCAGTTTGTGCAGTGAATACTGAACTTAAGTGTAAGATAGGTTTTAGCCATTGCCATTTTGAAATATTATTTTCTTAACGATGGTGAGGGGGTTTAGATTTCATATTGTTGTGAAACAACTTACCCCGTGAAATGTGAGAAGATTTTTTTTTGAAATAACAATAGATATACTTAGCTATACCAACTTACAAAACTACACGAATTATTTTCTCTTTTTTCTCATATTTCGTAGGGTGCGCGTGCGGTGTGGTTGGTTCTTACCTAAATAAAATTATTTCAACAATTAGGTCGCCATGTACATATGTGTGCATGCTCGACATGTTTCGATACATTTCAGAGAATCTTTTTCAAGAGTAGCGACCCCGCCTTTACTCGTCGAGAGCGCGGCGCATACTGCGGGCGAATGCCATGCGAATACAACCAGGTGAACCAGGGTACGTAGCCGAATGGCTGCCATTCAATGGCACAAACGCTCACAAAACGCTCACGAAACGAAACGCTCGTATATGTATATCTCTATCGCTCTTGCGTATTGGCGCGACAGAGCCAGACTACCTTTCGCGGCGTTTCGTTTTCGTTTCGCGTCGCGTCCATTCGGCTACGGCACCTGTTCACGTGTCGTGTGGATGTCGTGTCGGCGTCGTGTGGTCTCGTATAAACAGGCTCGTGTGTCGGGATATATTCCATTAACGTAGCCGCGTCGCTTTTGGGCCGATTTTAAAATAATTGGCCGGCTTAACTCGATCATAGTACACACTGCTGGATGTATCTAGAACGTTCTGGAAGCAGATATCATTTTTTGAGGGACCCACGCGTATAAGGCCTGCGATACACATGTCTGTAGCTTGCACAACTGGCATGCCAGTCGCGTACATAAAGCCGGGAATACACATGCCTTTAACTTGCACACTTGCATATCAGCTGCTCGTGCGTGCCAGCTATTGTATTGTGTATACACTAACTGGCATGCCTGTATCTGGCAAACAAGACTTGCAAGTATTTTGTACGTGGCTGGCATGCTAGTTGTGCAAGCTACATGCATGTTTATCGTAGGCCTAAGTCAAAACTGTAAGGTGGTTCTATCCTTGCAATTTATTGTTATTAAGATAAACAATTAAAATATTGATGGATTGTTTTAAATTTCGTCAGGTGATTGTATCAATTCGACAATTCGTCAATTTTACCACGTCAACAAAATCCAAACGATAAATCAGTTTTCGCATTTTCTATCGTTTTCAGTGGAGATTTTCTTCACGCCTATCAAATCCCTGTACCCCTGCGTATCTATGTATTGTATGGAATACATCTATGTAAGGTAAGGGATAAATTCGGGTTTGTATAAGTTATGACTGTGTTTACTTTCAATTGTTTTATGTTTACTCTGTTTGTGTACAATAAAGTGTTTTGAAATACTTCAAATCCAAACCTTCTTGCTTCTTTATAAATAAAAACGCATTTCCGCATCGCTGAAATGCCATTCAGCTACGAGGCCTGGCCTCAATAGCGTACAGCGTAAGAGCATTTTCAGAAAAAAATTCCATTATACTCACGTCTTCAAAATATTGACTTTTTATTGCTCATTTACTGAATCCATACTAATATTATAAATTTGATTTTGCCTTAAGGCATTAAGTCCATTTGTACTTTTTTTTTCCAATTGTGCAATAAAGTTTAAATAAATAAATAAATTATAAATGGGAAAGTGTATGTGTCTGTTTCTTTGTCCGTCTTTCACGCCAAAACGGAACGACGAATTGACGTGATTTTTTAAGTGATGATAGTTGAAGGGATGTAGAGTGACATAGGCTACATTTTGTCTCTTTCTAACGCGAGCGAAGCCGCAGGCAAAAGCTAGTAGTTTATAATTTTAGGCAGATATGTGAAAAAATGTGGCCTTTGTTTGTAAAAAATATTCCTTATAACAGTGCGACGTCACGTTCACGCAAGTAAAAGAACTTCTAGGTAGAAGTTCTTTGGGTAGGTACCCAAAAAAGTCACGACTTAGAAAGAACATTTTATGTCACATTTTAAATGTATATTAAGGTCTGAAAGTAGAAACAATTCTGAGTAGAATGAGCCCTCTAAAAATCAATATAGTGTTTTTGAAAAAGGCTCATAAAATGTTTGTTACTTGCAGTGTGCACTACCATCTCCTCCAATGCACTGCAAACCCAATTTGCCGACCGACTGCCGCGAATTTTTCCAAATTCCCCTCACATTTGCGACCACATTTTATTTCCGACTTTTAATGAAATTATTATTTAGAAGATACGGGCAGTGAGGCCACGTTAATGCAATTTTGGTACCGAAATGTTGCTGAAAAATGTTTTGCCGTTATATAGTGCTGCCTTTTGGGAGGATGCTAATACGAAATATCGTATTCCAAATTGAATAATCCACTGACGAGCAATAGCTCATATTATTAAATTAAAACGGGACTTAATCGCGTAAAACTTACGTTTTATATTTAACCCGACGTTTCGGACATGACATTACGTCCGTGGTCACGGGTAGACTGGCTGGGAGTTGTATCAACATCTTCTAGCTGTACGAGTTTTTCGAACTACCCGCACTTGATTGTCATCAGTCACTTTTACTAGGGTTGCCACTCTGCCTACATACAACACTCACGACATCCGATGGTGGATGGTGGTGATGGATGGAGCAATAGCTCGTCAGTGGATTATTCAATTTTATTTTTAGTCCACCATGATACGGAATGTGAAGATTTTAGTTTTTAACCCCCGCTGCAAAAACGACGGAGTGTTATTAAGTTTGACGTATTTGTCTGTCTGTATGTGTGTCTGTCTGTGGCATCGTAGCTAACGAACGGATGAACCGATTTAGATAGTTTTTTTTGTTTGAAAGCTGAGTAAGATGAAAATCGGTCCACTATGTAGAGGGTTTTTTCAAAATTATTATTATGGTTAGGTGATATTTAATATACAAGAACGTTTCCAAATATAACGTTTTTTTTTGTACCAATGACTGTAAGTACAGTTTTTTAACATGCAACTACTTAAATGGTAATATAAACAAAATGAGATTATTATAACAACCCAAAATGCACTTACGAGAAAGTTACGACATTCTTTCACTGCGTTCAGCTTTGGCGACCTCCTATAATATCTCCATCATAAAGTGTTAAAGTTTTTTAAGGGTTCCGTAGTCAACTAGGAACCCTTATAGTTTCGCCATGTCTGTATGTCCGTCCGTCCGCGGATAATGTCAGTAACCGTTAGCACTAGAAAGCTGAAATTTGGTACCAATATGTATGTTAATCACGCCGACAAAGTGGTAAAATAAAAAGTGAAAAAAAAAATGTTTTGTTAGGGTACCCCCCCTACGTGTAAAGTGGGGACTGATTTTTTTTTTCATTCCAACCTCAACGTGTGATATATTGTTGGATAGGTATTAAAAAATCGATAAGGGTTTAGTAAAGTCGTTTTTTGATAATATTAATATTTTCGGAAATAATCGCTCCTAAAGGAAAAACATGTGGGTCCCCCCCCTCTAACTTTTGAACCATAATAATTATGTTTAAAAAATATGAAAAAAATCACAAAAGTAGAACTTTATAAAGACTTTCTAGGAAAATTATTTTGAACTTGATAAGTTCAGTAGTTTTTGAGAAAAATTCGAAAAACTACGGAACCCTACACTGAGCGTGGCCCGACACGCTCTTGGCCGGTTTTTTATAAAATAACTTTATTTATAAGTTTTTATACTACTTAAAATAATAAATGTGATAGCTAAAAGTTAACAAGACTACGAGTAGGTAAAGGTAGTGTCGTAAACTAACTATCAAACCTTCTCATACTTATTGCCTAGTTACTGTTGTTGACATTGTTGACATATTTTGCTTGTCACTCAATTGAAAATATATTGTTATGATTGATAGTACATGTTTCTATTTTATTATGTAACAAATTGGCGACGATGGCGGACGAAACAGAACGCCTTATTCGTCTACGGGCGTCTATACGCGGACAATTAACTAAGCTACAAACACAATTACAACAGATTCAACCTACGTCCGATTTCGAAGTAAGTCAGTCTGTCAAGTTTAGAAAATTATGAGAAGAAATTCGATACAAAGATTTCGATACAATTTCAATCAAATGAGCCAACGTATGCAGGTAAGTTTTATTGAAAACTGCATGATATACGGATTCGATGAACTCAGTACGAAGGAATCCACTCAATAATAATGTGTAATTTTTCGCAAAATTTCATGTAAAGTAAGCTGCAAAAGTGCATGGCGAATTTATCAATAAATTCATTCATAATCTCTCCATGCAATTTTGCAGCTGACTGCACATAAATCTTAACCCTCTGTATGATGCCTGGTTAAACCAGTCTTTGAAAAAGTGACTTTAACGTTTAAATTTTTTTTTTCCTCCTTGCGTGATCCTGGGGTCCGCTTTGACAACTAATCCCAAGATTTGGCGTAGGCACTAGTTTTACGAAAGCGACTGCCATCTGACCTTCCAACCCGGAGGGTAACCAGGCCTTATTGGGATTAGTCCGGTTTCCTCACGATGTTTTCCTTCACCGAAAAGCGACTGGCAAATATCAAATGACATTTCGCACATAAGTTTCATTGGTACGAGCCGGGGTTCGAATCCGCGACCTTCGGATCGAAAGTCGCACGCTCTTACCGCTAATTAAATTGAAATTCTCAAGCAAGGAAAGTCTATCTATGCACGCGACGGCGTAATCTCTTTGTAGTATGTTTTCGCAAAATTCGAGGTTCGAACCCCGCCCGGCTCACCTCACCTCACATTTACCAATGCGAAATGTCATTTGATATTTGCCAGTTGCTTTTCGGTTAAGGAGAAACATCGGGAGGAAACCATACTAATTTCAATAAGGTCTAGTTAGCCTTCGGGTTGGAAGGTCAGATCAAATGGAAGTCCCTTTCGCAAAAACTAGTGCCTTCTCCAAACCTTAGATTAGTTGTCAAAGCGGACCCCAGGCTCCCATGAGCCGTGACAAATGCCTGGATAACGCAAGGAGGAGGATGATGATGATATGTGTTAAAATAGCCGAGAAGCAACAAAAGCTGTAGCGCGTTCAAGGCGACCAAATATTTTTCATGATAGATCCGAGGATTTTTTCTCAGACTTTGTCTTCTATATTGGTTTGTCTTTGGTTTTACGATATTCAAAAGTGTTAGAGATAACCGTTCGCTCCGTCGCAAGCGATTGGCACCTTGGCTAGATTCCTAGCAGCTTGGCTTGAATTTTATCGGACATAACTTATGGCTGCTACACGTCGTTGTAAAATAAATCGTTTATCAAGCATACATTGGCAAGAGATAGAGAATGGATGTAAAATCGTGAGCTGGTGATTTATAAACTGATGTTATAACTTTTACATAATATTTTATTTTACTGTTAAGGTATCCTACTTTTCTATGAAATTCTTTAAATCTTAACGTATAAAAGGTGTAACAAAAATACAGTGGAGGAATTTAAAAGTATTTTCACCTCTATAATCTACTACTTCAAATACTTTTTATTATTCAGCTATTTCTCAATCACAGGACGATATCGATAATTAGTTATTTACAAGAGGGTAAAGTACTTGTTTAACCGCACGTGTCAATATTGATACCCGAGCTAGCAAAAGATTCCAATATTGAACCGCGAGTGTAGCGAGTGGTTCAAAAAGTGGAATCGTGAGCGTTGCGAGGGTATCAAAGCACGAAGGTTAAACAAACTTTGCCGCCGAGTGAAACGCAATTTTTTTTACCACGCCAACACGAACACTGACTATAAAACATAAAACTAAATCAAATGTATCAATTTATTCAATATTGATGATTCGAAATCATCATTAAAATTTATACGTAATTTCTACTAGCCAGCTCAATATATCAATATAATTATATTTGTATGAAATTACTTTGCACCCTTGTGGATAAAATGCAATTTTGCTATCTGTTTTCGAATAGCAAAATAAGCCCTTAACAGTTGATGTGGTGAAAATTACATTATTTATCCAAGTAATGTGCAAAATTAGATTATTTTCCAATAGAAATGGCCTTCTATAATGCACATTGCCTCTTACGTATGTCGTCTCCAACAATATGCAGCACATAGATGTATGTGTGTCTGTGTGTTCTACAAAAGCTAGATGATCGTTTTGTTCTCGCGCCAGCGCCGGAAGTCCTCTGGCGTGTTCGCGACATAGCCTCTGCCTTAATTTAAAAGTGAAAGGCTCTTAACAGATATTACAACTTGTAATTTTTAACATATATTACAAATTTAACTTACCTTCGTTTCGTACTGCTAAAGCGGGTGATAGACGTACGATCAAGTAAGCGTACTTTTGGCTCGACGAATTTTTTCGCTTATGTGTCGCACCGTAAGCACGCGTACTTTAAAAACGCCACGCGTAGTTGTCGATGATCCAACCAGTTTGAAATCTTCGTCGAGCCATAAGTACATGTACTTGCTCGCACGTCTACCACCCACTTTAGTTGGTGTGGGTAAAATGTTAAAACTGAAAATAATTATTATACACGTGAAAGAAATAGTGACCAAGGCCTCCAGTGCTGTAAATGCCAGTGCCAATAGTGTATGGTAGTAGTAATGTTAGTATGTGAACGCATGTGACGCGCTTTGGAGGTGAACATACTGAACTCAACGCTAAGTGCGACGAGCTAAAAGCCAGTTCTTTGGTTGTACTTTATAATTATGTCGGAGGGGTGCTGACCTGCAGCGAGTGTGATCACACATTCGTTGCAAAAAGTAGGTCTTTAATCAGCTTGCAGCTTTCGGGCGTCAATTTCTGTAAGTTGAAGTCAACAAAATATAAAAAATGCTTCGTTACGTGATATTTAATGGCAACAACACAAAAATTATGAACACTCAAGGGACTGAGACATATTTAAAATCACAGGCAAGTAACAACTTCAGTACAAAATCTGACACGCTCGGCCCCTATACAAATAGATGAACTTGTTCCTTATATCTAAATCTAGTTCTGTAAGTAAAACGTTGTGGCCGAAAACGATTAGAAGAAGATGATGATAATAAAATTATGATGTTATTTTGAACCCATTATATGTATTATATACTCATCAAGAAAAGAAAGCAAAGAAAACAACAAAGGGTTTGAAAGACTACCATCCAAAACTTCATGTCTGGCGACCGTGACAGGACTTTTCGTAGGTTTTAATGTCGCTTCTCTTGTATCGTAACAGTAGAAATAACTATCACTATTAGCGATAAATTTAGAACCCATTAGTTATACTTTCTCAGGATTTTTAAACCTCATTTTGAAGACCATAATAAAACAACCAACTATTGTAACCATTTTAACCTAAACTCAACACACAATAAAATATTTCATTTCATTTAAAATAAAAATAAAAAGCCTGTTTATCCGAACCAAAAACCTTAAAATATAAAAAAATAAAAATACTTAAAAAAAACGTTGATGACTTTTTTGATTTGGTTTGGAGCCCTTTCGGATAAAGGCCTCCTCCAGCTCTCGCCACCTGTTTCTGGTTGTTGCCACAGTTGGCCAATCGGTGGCTATTTTGCATAGGTCGTCAGACCATCTTGTGTTGGGTCTGCCATCTCTCCTCTTGCCACTAGGGCCCTTCCACATGGTAGCGATTCTTGTCCATCTATCTGCGTGCATCCTGGCTGGCCTTGAAGACCATAGTAATTTTCAATTCATCTTCTTCAGCTTTCAACTTACACTTACAAACCAGCTTGTTAATAAATGTTCGTACGCCATTGTGAGCGTACGTTCAGTTTACTTTGTTCAACCGACTTTGTTCGACTCTGTTAGCTCGGACACTGTCACCGCGGCTCAATAGTGGATCTTTGTTGAGTTAACAATGAGTCTGTGGCGTGAAGAGTTAAATGCAAGCTTTTTATGCGCCATCTATTACCTAATAGTAAATTATATGAACATAATTTATATCTCTTAAACCCATACAAATATGTCCAGGTCCAAAAAAACTACCTGATGCTGAAAACTCGCTATTACTCATTAAAATTAGTAGGGAAATGGTGAAGATCAAGGAGTACAAAAATAAAAATGGTTTGGGAATATTATGGATTAAAAAAGGGATTTTTATAATATGATCGAAACCATCATATTTGGCGACCGTAACAGGATAATTCGTAGGTTTTTTTAATGTCGATTTTCTTTTTAACCGTAACAGTAACAATATAATTAAGATGTATGTAGTTACATGACTATACAATGAATAAATGAAATAATAATGACAGAATTAATAAATAAGAAACCACTGGAGTGTCCTCGAGTTTGGAGTAACATTCAATCTGGAGTTTGAGGGTTAGAAACTTATGAAATGACATTTAACACTTATCTGACGTTTGTTGGTGGAGAAAAGTGGCCGAGAGAATAAATATAAGCCCGATTCTCAATCCCGGCTCATAACAATGAGTTTTTCGGAACTTATGTTTGAAATAACGCCTCTAACCCCCGCCCATCTGGAGGAGCATACACCTGCCATGTGTGCCTACGAAGGATCCTCTCTCGAATTGGGCTATACAGCCACGAACGTAAGTGTCACAAGGTTGCTGCTTGAATCATCTGTTATAGATGCAAAGGCCTGTTATGTTTGAAATACCTATAATATACATTATATATTATATCAATACCTAACATCAATAATAGCTAAAGGAGTGAACGAAAAGGCATATTATTATATTGTATAAGAGGCGATATGTAGGCAGGATATTGTATACGAAGCTATGATTTTCAATTTAAAAGTGTCAGTCATGTCAGATAACAGCAAACATTTTCCGTTAGCATATAATTATAAATGTCGATTGTAAAATATTTCACGTGCCCTTTTGTTAAATATGACATCCTGTAAGTAATTAATATTACATTAGAGCCCCAAATACGAAATTTAATATTATGTTTTAATATTCAAATTGAAATATTGAATAGGTATTCTATTATGTTTTAATATTCAAATTGAAATATTGAATAGGTATTCTATTTAACAAAACTTATTAATTTTGAGGTAATGGGATATTTTGCCTTTTACATTCGCTGTTGCGAAAATGTTAGCGCATTTAAAATAAACAGTGTAGTTGTACCACGCGTTGCTATTGGAAAAATTGTATTACCTACATTTTATTTTTATTTTATTAAACACCACAAACTAAATAATATACCTATGTCACAAAGCATCAGTAAACCAGGTTGTCTCGATACTCTGATCCGCAGTAAGTACAAAAAAACCGGCCAAGAGCGTGTCGGGCCACGCTCAGTGTAGGGTTCCGTAGTTTTCCGTATTTTTCTCAAAAACTACTGAACCTATCAAGTTCAAAACAATTTTCCTAGAAAGTCTTTATAAAATTCTACATTTGTGATTTTTTTCATATTTTTTAAACATATGGTTCAAAAGTTAGAGGGGGGGGGACGCACTTTTTTTTCCTTTAGGAGCGATTATTTCCGAAAATATTAATATTATCAAAAAACGATCTTAGGAAACCCTTATTTATTTTTAAATACCTATCCAACAATATATCATACGTTGGGGTTAGAATGAAAAAAAATATCAGCCCCCACTTTACATGTAGGGGGGGGACCCTAATAAAACATTTCTTTCCATTTTTTATTTTTGCACTTTGTTGGCGTGATTGATATACATATTGGTACCAAATTTCAGCTTTCTAGTGCTAACGGTTACTGAGATTATCCGCGGACGGACGGACGGACGGACGGACGGACGGACGGACGGACGGACGGACGGACGGACGGACAGACAGACATGGCGAAACTATAAGGGTTCCTAGTTGACTACGGAACCCTAAAAATACAGATACAGATATAAAGTATATGAAGCCAGGAACACTAGGATATCTAATTAAAAAGGCAAACGCACGTCCGTTCGTAATTAAGATGTATTTGGAAAGTGAATGTACAACTACCACCAAATTGACAATAAACATGTTTATAAAAATCTTAACCGACCCTTTGGGTCACTGACCGGCGATCAGCTGTGATACATGTCTATGTTTATGATGCATTAAGTGCGGCATCGTTATGTGGTGGGGGTCCAGGAGGGAAGAGAGGAAGGGGTAAGCGTGTAATGGGTTGGAACAGACACGTCGCCGAGGCTCACAGGGTGGCCAGGGAGAGGTTTCACGAATGGGTGTCATGTGGAAGGCCCCGGAGTGGTATAATGTTTGAGGAGATGTGTGTCAGTCGAAAAGTATTCAAATCTAGGTTAAAGTGGTGTCAAAATCACGAAGAGCAGTTAAAAATGGATACTCTCGCTGAAAAACACTCTAAGGGGAACTTCCGGGGTTTTTGGCATGAGACAAGAAAGATGAACGCTCGTCCTGGTCTTCCGGTGAGTGTCGACGGGGTGAGTGACCCTAAAAGCATTGCGGATGCCTTTAAAGATCATTTTAGGGTGCAATCTCCTCTGGGGACAGAGGCGACGGGGCCCGATGCTCTGACCGGCTCGGTGGAGGGGATTAGATTTACAGCTAAGGCAGTCGCACAGGCAATCAAATCAATCTCAAGAGGTAAATCTCCTGGCCATGACGGTCTGAGTATCGAGCATCTGCTGCACGCCGGTCCTCATATTGCAAGAGTCTTGGCCATGTTTTACAACCTTTGTATGAGCCATTCGTATATCCCTAATGTTATGTTGGAAACGATAGTCGTACCTGTGGTTAAAAATAAAACAGGCGACTTAACGGATAAAACTAACTATAGGCCGATTTCATTAGCAACTGTTATTGCTAAATTGTTTGATTGTATGCTTAATACACAGATAGAGAAATATGTCAAACTACATGACAACCAGTTTGGATTTAGGCCTCGGCTCTCCACCGATAGCGCAATTCTGTGTCTTAAGCATACAATTAGATATTACACTGATCGTGAGACGCCGGTTTACGCTTGCTTCCTGGACCTCTCCAAGGCCTTTGACCTGGTGTCCTACCAAGTGCTGTGGAAAAAGATGGAGAACATGCCCAGGGATTTAATTAATATTTTCAAGTATTGGTATGGACACCAGGTCAACAGGGTCAGGTGGGCAGGAACAATGTCTGAGGAGTATGGGTTGGAGTGTGGGGTGAGGCAGGGGGGGTTGACCTCTCCCACACTGTTCAATCTGTATATGAATGCGCTAATCGTCGAGCTCAGCAGTCAGCATGTCGGTTGCCATGTAGATGGAGTGTGCGTTAATAACCTTAGCTACGCAGACGACATGGTGCTGCTGAGCGCGTCGGTGTGTGGTCTCAGAAGATTGTTACGGGTGTGTGAGGAGTACGCTACGAGTCACGGTTTGAAATATAATGTGACTAAGAGCCAATGTATGGTCTTTGAGGCCGGCAGTAATAGACCTATGAATGTTCCTGAGATAGCTTTGTATGGAACACCGCTTGAAAGGGTTAATACATTTAAATACCTAGGGCACGTCGTTACTGCCGACCTAAAAGACAACGTTGATATGGAGCGGGAGCGAAGGGCATTGTGTGTAAGGGCAAACATGTTGGCCCGCAGGTTTGCTCGCTGTTCTAGCGGCGTGAGATTGACGCTATTTAAAGCGTACTGCACGTCGCTGTACACGTGCAGCCTGTGGGCTAGCTACACTCAGAAAACATACAATGCACTTCGCGTCCAATACAATAACGCGTTCCGGGCAGTGATGGGGCTGCCTCGCTACTGCAGCGCCTCGGGCATGTTCGCGGCGGCGCACACGGCGTGTTTTAATACTACCATGCGATTGCGCGCCGCGTCCTTGGTGCAGCGGGTGCGGGCCAGCCACAACACTGTCCTAGCGATGATTGCGGATAGACTGGACTGTCCTTACATCATGCACTGCTGCGACAGGCATGTAATTAAGAAGGGAATAGGTTAGTGTTATTTTAATTTAATATATAATGTAATTTAATTTAATGTAATTTAATTATGTAATGTTGATTTAATGTAAATATTGTGATTTTTATTGTATATATTATTTGTATTGAGTTTGCATGTGTCAATATTATGAGCCAAGAAGCTTGAAATAAATGAATTTTATTTTTTTATTTTTTTTTATTTATTGCTATACATGTACATATATCACAAGATACATATTTTGTTTATAAACTATTATTATCCTTTTGTACACACGTCTTGGGGTGACGTCTAGCGCCATCTACCGACAGACTATTACATCTTGTAACGGCACTGGAGTCTCAAGTTATATTGAGAATTCACCAGTAACAATGTGCTAACCCATACTAAATTAATTAATTAATTAATAATAATTAATAAACTATTATAAGTATGCAAAATTATTACTTTTTCACATTTTTTGAGAATTTTTCATGCCGTAAAGATTAACAATTTTAATAATTAAACTACCGTAAGACACTGACATATTAAACATGTAAAACCGGCCAAGAGCGTGTCGGGCCACGCTCAGTGTAGGGTTCCGTAGTTTTTCGTATTTTTCTCAAAAACTACTGAACCTATCAAGTTCAAAATAATTTTCCTAGAAAGTCTTTATAAAGTTCTACTTTTGTGATTTTTTTCATATTTTTTAAACATATGGTTCAAAAGTTAGAGGGGGGGGGGGACGCACTTTTTTTCCTTTAGGAGCGATTATTTCCGAAAATATTAATATTATAAAAAAACGATCTTAGTAAACCTTTATTCATTCTTAAATACCTATCCAACAATATATCACACGTTGGGGTTGGAATGAAAAAAAATATCAGCCCCCACTTTACATGTAGGGGGGTACCCTAATAAAACATTTTTTTCCATTTTTTATTTTTGCACTTTGTTGGCGTGATTGGTATACATATTGGTACTAAATTTCAGCTTTCTAGTGCTTACGGTTACTGAGATTATCCGCGGACGGACGGACGGACGGACGGACGGACAGACAGACATGGCGAAACTATAAGGGTTCCTAGTTGACTACGGAACCCTAAAAATTGGGTAACTCACGTGAAATTGTCGAAGATCGCTCGACGTGTTTCGCTCCGGAACGAGGAGCATTTTCATTTAGTACGGGAGGCTATTGAAATTAGTCGTCATCCGAATTTTAATCGTGATTGTGGTTGGTCAGTGCCCCCTAGTTGGGAGACGGTATTACGTACTACGCCGGTAGTCCGTGTGGATGAGCCCTTAGCGAATGACGTAGTGAGTGAGTGTAGTGTGCAACCCAACAAATGACAATTCTACCGAAAGTGAGGGTAGTTTCACACCGCCCCTGCCGCCGCCGACCCCCGCGCCGAGCCAAACGGTCGCAGCGAGCTGCGGCCCGCAGTCTGCGTCGGGATACCATTAACATCGCGCGTGCTCAATGAAAATGCTCCTCGTTACGGAGCGAAACATGTCGAGCGACCTTGGACAATTTTACGTGAGTTACCCGATTTTACATGTTTAATATGTAAATCCTATATAATCCTTACCTCGTAGATTTTTTTTTGAATTTCCACCCTTTAATAACACCACAGTAAGTACTTCTCCATTATTCCAAACATGCACTTATTTATCTCCTTTCATCTCCTTTCCCTCGTTTTCCTTAAATCTTAATAAAGAAGCAGAATTATTACGGACTTAAGTAGATTAATTGCTTACTGCGGCATTTATTAAAAATATTTACATTTCTCAGTTGAACGTAGCCAGAGGAATATAAAATATCAAGTTATATTTTAAATTCTAGAATTCTAACGAGTATTCAAATCACATTTCACCTTTATTAGAACGGTGAGGAATATTAAAAAATGTATGAGTAAAAAAAACTGTACTTAGTTTAACCTATTTGATACATCTACATGATACACCTACATGATATAAGTTACCTGACACTGCTTTGAGATTACCCCTCCCAGCTCTTAAGAACTACTTAAAAAAATCATTGATGTTAAAGGCTTATTACAGAGTCGAGGACTATTTGACAGACAAACATGCATGGCCCGAACCAGAAACTACAAAAAACGAATAGCAATTAAAATTATTGTATTATGTATAGAGGACACAGTTCAGATAAGAAAGCACATCAAATATTTTATATTTTATGTTGTGTAGGTAAATTACATATTTAATGATATTGAGATTCATATTATCTTTTTCTTCTATGACAATTTGATATGTTTTCTCTGAAGAAGAACGACGTATTATTAAGCAATAATATAATTTATTGAAATTGATTTCCATAGAGTACCTAGTCTGTTCATATTCTTTGATGAATACTTTTGCATGTTAAATTGTATGTTGTTATTTAATGCATGTTAATTATAAGATGTAATGTTTTGAAAAGAAGTTGCCCGCCGAGTTTCTTGCCGGTCCCATAGTGGATACCCCCCTCCCAACTGAGGGGGGACTGAAATCTTCTCGAGGCTGAGGCGTAGGGTTAGAGCCGGCGTAGCTTTATTTGACGTTCATATGCGCATTGTAATATGCCTACTTGAAAAATAAATATTTCATTTAATTTCATTTCATTTCATTTCATTTCATTTCATTTCATTTCATTTCATTTCATTTCATTTCATCGTGGAGTGTTTTTGAGAATTCCCATCCCATCATAAAATAGTTACAACCAATTGAAACTAACATTTATAATATTATTATAATTTACGAACATTGTTCATTGTCTCTCGTGCTTGCCTGTACCTCTATATTGGAGCAAACGAGATGCACAATATTGTTCTAAAGCCATAGTTTACGTTTGAATTGTTTAAGCCCGCTAGTCGCATTTTCTACCGATTCTTTGAAATAAAGCCACATATCTATAGAAAAAACAACCTAAAGAGATCCTTTACGAACAAGTTCTATGTAGTGTAAGGGTAAGGCCTGAGTATACGCTCGGTGCGGACTTGCGGAGCGTTCGACGGGGCGGGCGAGCGTGCGTCCACCCTATGCAGCGTCGACTCAGGAGTTGTAGGAGCTTCAATTGTTTAACAGGCATGTCGCACGCCCTCCCCGCTGCACGCCTTATGAGCGTACAGGCCTTACACTATTTAACACGATACAGGAAGGGTCTATTCTCCATACAAACGCTCTCGACTATTTCCTCCCTGGTTTTTGAAGATAGAGCAACGATTTTTTTCAACACATATTATTATTATTTTTATCCGTGTCGAACCGTTTTGATTTTTTTGATATTCCTAATTTTGACGACGCTAGAGCCCATCAAAAATTTCCAAAAACGGCCTTATTGATTATGGCGCAAAAAAAAACTGTGGTAAGTATTCAAAGTTGGTAACAATTAGCCAAAAAAATCTAAACGGTCCGACACAGATTATTTCATTGTTATTCAGATTCTCAAATTTTGTTATCATTGATTAAGTTTTGAAAGAGGAAACAGTCGAGAGCGGAACCTCAATTTTAAAGATTTTTTCGCAATATCTTTTAACAGAGTTGTTCTGAATGGACAATTTTTTTTTCGATAAATCTAGTTAATAACACTAGTATATTTAACTACAATTCCCAAATTGAAAGGGGGGCTCCTTTCCGTTTTAGCATGTTCGCTCCTGTAGCGTCGTAAAGGTTTTTCTAAATGCTCTTCCATAGGCACTGTTTTTCGAACAAATACATCCCTGAAAAAGACCGGCCATGTTTGTACTTTTTATTCCCCAAGGGGCGAGTCTAAAAATATTTCTGGTTTGCTTTTACCATTTGGAGCTTTTACTCTTTTTCGTTGGTACTTGCTTTGAACGCATGAATAAAAAGCCTCTACCATGAAATATTGACGTTTTAAGATATGTTACTGAATAGCCTTAACCACAGAATATATAGTACAAGTACAGAAGACTCACTCCTTTGATATTCACAAAATGCCGCCATTCTATGAGATACGAGATTTTTTCAAAGTAAGAAAGAAAGAAAGAAGAAAGAAGATTCGTTTATTGCCACAACACAGTGAATACAAAGATATGAGATAGGTAAAATCTATATCTAAACTTAATACCTAAGTATATACTTAATCTAAATCTTAAATTACTGTAACTGTTTTGGTCATTGACGTAATTATACTATTTTTAACAAAACATTTGCTGTGGCAAATGGTTTGAGCGTCAGCATAATGCTGAACAGCATCAACATAACATGTGCGACACTGCAGCGCTGTTTTTCAGCCCAAACCAAACTACGAACTAAACATATTCGGATTAAATAAAACTAAATTAGCTCCGCACGATTTCAGGTTTAATACAGAATGAAAAATAAAAACCTATTCTTAAAATAAAAATAAAAAAAAACAATTACGATAGCACTTCACCTTTTTTACTTAGGTTAGTTAGGTACGTACATAGGCCATTTCCTTTTGCTTATTAAATATAAAATTCTTGCAGTACTTTTTAAACGTACTCAAACAACGCTTATTTCTTATAGGTGGTGGTATATTGTTCCATACTTTTGATGCAGCGTACCTAAAACTACCCTTAAACCCTGCATAATTATGTTTAAATATTTTTAAATTTAACTTGAATGCCTCTCGTGTGGGATATCGATTTTGTTTGTGGTGGGATAGTTTCTCAAAAAGGTAAGTTGGTTTATTTGTATAACATATTCTATGGGTGAGGCATGCCATGTGAAGTTCCCTTCGTGATTCCATATTAAGTATCCCTTTCTCTGCCAGTATTGGAGATATGTGAGCCCTTTTGGGAACATTTACACAAAAACGGACACAAGCATTTTGAACCCTCTGGATGGCACGCTTAGTATACTTATGCAGTCTCGGCCCATACACTGTATCACAATAGTTAAAGGGAGATAAGACGAGTAAATCAGTAAGAATGACTCTTATTTTATATTCGAGATGTTTGCGAATATTATACAGCACCTTTAGTTTATAAAAAGCATTCCTTATTTTAATATTTATGTGGTCAATATATCTTTGCTGCTCATCCATAACTAGACCCAAATTTCTAGCCTCTGTAACTCTCTCAAGTACCTCATTGTTTATTAATATATTTAGATTCTGACTAATAACACTGCTTACTTGCTGTTTGGTGCCCATTACTAAATATTTAGTTTTGGCTGCATTCAAGACGAGAGAATTTTTATGTGACCACTCATTAATAGCTTTTAAGTCATTATTTAGTTCACTGACAGCAAGTTCTGAGTCCTTGGCGTAAAAAGATTTATAAATTTGCGTGTCATCTGCGTAAAGATGGACTTTGCTGTGTTTTAGTACGTTCACTATATCCGCGGTAAACGCTACAAACAAAAGAGGGCTGAGTATCGAACCCTGCGGCACACCTCGACTTAACTCCCTTATTTGTGACATTAAGGGGTTCCCATATTTATCCTCGGACACTACTCGCTGTTTCCTGTTAGTGAGAAATGATTTAAACCATTCTAGAGCATTTTTTGACAAGCCGTAATGCGATAGTTTTGCAAGAAGTAGTTTAGTGTTCAGACAATCGAAAGCTCTAGAGAAATCCAACAAAACAAGTATAGAGCTTCTACCTTCATCGGATGCTGCTAAAATGTCGTCACTAACATGTGCCAAAGCCGTTGAAGTTCCATGTCCGACACGAAAACCGGATTGTATTTTAGGAAGGCAACTATTATTTTCTAGATACGTCTTTAATTGCTTTTCAACAACACGCTCTAAGAGTTTGGAAAGCACGGGTAACAGGCTGATTGGACGTAAGTCTTTTAAATGTTCAACTTTTCCGCTTTTAGGTATCGGTTTAACTATAGCTAGCTTCCATGCGTCGGGAAAGGTATTAGACTCTATTGATGCATTTATGATGGCAGTAATTACGGTAAGTGTGTAAGGCAGAGTAAGGCGGATCATCTCTATCGAGATTTGGTCCTGTCCGCATGCATTAGTTTTGATGCTATCCAAAATCTCTTGAACATCTTTTTCTGTAATAGGTAGAATATTAAACTCTGGTGTTTTGTGCTTGGTTATATCCTTGCAGAAATCTGATATCGGGTCAAGACATGGTGTGACATTTCCTGGAACATTTAAAAAGAAGTTGTTCATTTCATCAGGATTATTTAAATGTGTTGGGATATTATCCCCACAGGGATCATTGAAAACAGTCGTCCTCTTTAAATGGGACCATAACAGTTTAGGATTTTTTTGTTTTTATTTACATAGTGAGTGAAATATGCTTCTTTTTCTCTTTCAATGCTTAAGGTGACTAAATTTCTCAGCTGTCTATAATAATTTCTTTGACTTTCTAAATTAGAGTTAAGTGCTCGTTTAAATGCGTCATCACGAAGTGACATCATAAACTTTATGTTATCAGTTATCCATGGACATATTTTATCTGTAATACGTTTGCGTCTTAGAGGGCTGTTTTTATCAAATATTGCAAGAAGAAAGTGATTAAACATTGAAACCATTTTATTTACATCTCCTTCCTCGAGTATTTTGTGCCACGGGGTCCAGACTATATCATATTCCAGAGTTATTAGGTCAATATCTTTTAAGTTCCTAGTCATAATATACCGCGGGGGAATTTTGATTTTCTTAACATTTATATTTGTTGTGACAAGGGCATGATCGCTTAAGAGTGGATTATGATGTATCTCCGGATCACTGAGCCGATTAGGGGAATCTGTTATAACTAAATCTAGTAATGACTGAGACGTATCGGAAACGCGTGTTGGGTTCCGTACTAATTGTTTCAAATTATGTTGGTTAATAAATGACAAGAGCTTGCGTGTGCTCACTGATTCGGTTTGCATTACATCAACATTGAAATCTGTTAAGAGACATGTGAAATTGCAAAATGAAAAGGAGTTTATAGATTGGCTTAATGCGTCAAATATTTCTTCTGTAAGTGTCAACGAAGGTGGTCTATAGACCGTGCCAATAGCTAACCGCGCTCCAGGCAACGCAACTTCAAGCCACATCTGTTCTAAAGCAGACTCAGGGTGTGCACGCACTCGTACCTTTAAACCTCGTCGCACGTAAAAACCTACACCGCCACCGCTTCTATTGTCAGATCGCGAAACGAGCTTTAATACGTAGCCTGGTATGGACGGTGCGGTTTTGTCGGCACCCTTCTTTATCCATGTTTCATTTAGTGCCAAAATGTCCAGTTTGTGTCTTAGTACCGACACCAGGAGTTCTTCTCGACCTGTGTTCAGGGATCTCACATTTAGCAACCCAAGCTTCAAACAATTATTCTTAGACTTTATTTTATTCGTAATATGCATAAAGACATACTGTTTTGAAAAACTATCAACCACTCGTTTTGCTGCTTAAGGTTGTTTAATGAAAAGGCGTGACATATATTGAAACTCCTTGAAGAGGACAAACATTCTGCGCAATGGGATTTACAATTATTACAATTTAGAGGCATGACTATAATTGCTACGAAATTATAACTCAATAGATGGCAAATATATATAAAATGTAGGGGTTTTTGTGCACATTTGATTGAGCATGCAATTTTAAAAGCTTGATTTACAACACTATAATTATTAAAACTATTCAGCCAACAATTACACTTACAAAAACCTGTTTAATGTCTATTTCCGACTTAATCCGTCGAGCCGCAGAATCCTTATTACGACGAGCGTATACTCGACCGTCCTTCGTCCAGTAATATTGCCAGTTTAGCCTCTTGCACTCTTGTCGGGTCTGGTAAAAAAGTGATCTGTTATGTCTCGTCAACCGTTCATTAACGTAAAACCTGCTGGGTGTACCTGGTAGACCAAAGTCCGAAGTGTCGACTGCACGGCGAACGCGCGCGGCCTTCAATAACTCTGTGCGAGGACCTCGGCGTGCGAGCCGCACCACAAGTGGACGTGGACGCACGCTCGCTGCCACGCCTGATCCGCTGACAGCGACAGCGCCCGGGGGGTTCACAACGTCTGTGGTTGGCAGGAGCGGTGATTGCCGCGCACCCACCCGTTCGGCAAATACCACATCTCTATCTTCTAAGCGGACACCTAATTTTTGAGCGACTAGGCACACAACGTGGGATGTGTTCTCGTGCTGCTGCTCCGGGATACCCGTTATCTCGAGGTCATTGAGGAGCAAGTCCTGGTCTCTATCGTTGAGCTCCAGTTTAAGGGCCTCGACGGTCGCTTTCAGTTCGCTGTTAGCGCAGGCTGCAGGCTGCTCTTCCATTCGCTCCTCTAGACGTTTTACTTTCTCCTCCACGACTCCGATACGGTCCGAGTAACCCTCAACCATAACCCGCAGCTCCGCCATCTCGCGTCGAATGCCCGTAACTTCTTCGCGCACGGTCCCAAGTTCCACACGAAGCAAGCGCAGCTGTACTACGACGTCTTGCATTTGGGCGGGCGATGAAAGGTCCTCCTCCCCGAGATCGTCGGCCTTAACCGGTGTTTCTGTGTTATCAGTATCAGTATCAAGTAGTGACGATATACTATAAAGCCTTACGTTCCAATTTATTGTGGATTAGCTTTTCTTGAAATTCTTATAGCAACGCGTCTTATGTACTAGGGATTTATAAGAAAATTAGTTTTATAAGAACTTCGGAGAAAAAACGGGATCTACTGAAAATGCTGGCAACACAGATTACTTTAACTAAAGTCAAAGTGTAGGTCCTGAGGGGATGCTCGGGGCGGGGCGTGTAGCGGAGCGGGCGAGCGTGCGTCCACCCTATGCAGCGTCGACTCAGGACACTTGTATCAGCTTCAGTTTTATTGTTTGACACGCTGCACGCCCCACCCCGCTGCACGCTCAATATAAGCGTTAGCAATGACTTTGATAGCCCCGCCTGTTTACTTACAGGTCTTAAACAAAGGATTCTATAGACTAGACAGCCAAATAATAATACCACTACCGAACGAGATGGTCACATACAAATTATAATAAGAGTGACAGAGAGCAAAATGTTATTTTTGTCTTTGTCATAGTTTCACTTTTCCGCCGTTGCCACAAACGAGTTTGTGGCAAACAATAAGGACGTGTCTTGTCAAGCTTATTATCCGCCCAAATTACGTAGGTTGTTTATGGTAAACTGTCAGCCATTTTTAAAGTGATTCTTAAATTCGCTCCATTATTCTATATCTGTCCCTTACGGGTGTACGCTTGCGTCAAGTCTATAGTATCCTTCGTCTGAGTTACAGGTAGGTTTTCGACGGGTACCACGGCGGTCAGGGTGATGTAGTGGTGAGCACGATAGCCGCGTAAGTCTGGGTTCGATTCCCGGCTCCAGTGGACTTGATCGCTTTATGTAACCAATTTCAATTTTGAGTATTCTACCTACTTCCTATACTTATTTACTTATCAAGATCAGATGTTGGAACTCTGTAATGTCGCCCTTATACCTTTGTGAAAGTTAACAATGTTGCTTTTCAATAGGTCGTTCCACTTTCCAGCAATTTTAAAGGACTGGAATCCTGAAACGCTGGAAACCTCTCAAAGCTGAAAGGTAAGGTCTGTATAGAAACTTCACGTTTTGCATTATAATTGGCACTTACGGAAATTGAATTTTCTTTCGTTTTACTACAGTTGACAACGTTTCAAAATTTTCAATGTCCCTAAATCGGAAACCATTTCGAGGTATACGCCTGTAGATCACAAAATAATAATATTTTTGCCACAATTTTAGTAAAAAATTCTTAATAACCTAACCACAAAATTAAAATTTTGAAAAAACCCTCGACCGCGACATAGTGGACCGATTTTCATAAAACATGGTTAAGAACACTCCCGACTAACTCAGCTTTCAAACCGAACAAAACTCAATCGAAATCGGTTCATTCGTTCGGGAGCTACGATGCCACAGACAGACACACACACACAGACAGACAGACAGACACTTCAAACTTATAACACCCCGTCATTTTTGCTTCGGGGGTTAAAAATAGTTTAAAGGGGAAGTTACGTTACATAGTTGATTCAGAACTGCCACTATAACCAAAAAAATCTTCCGGTTGGGATCTCACTTGAGTTTGTGACACTTATCACCGCTCGTAGTATGGAGATTAGAGGTAGGTAAGGAGCGAAAGCTTTAAGTATATATAAAACCATTACATAGATAGGTGGCGCTGCAATCGCAGGTACATAAGGGTTTGACACGTCATTTTTCAACTGCAACATTTGCAACATTCATCTAGAAAATGGATTTTACAATTCGACATCAGAATATCAAAATTACAGTGTATGGCAAATATATGATTCTGAAATAAGAAATTTAACTAACACTGTTTCTACACGGGTTGGTTAAATTTCTTATTTCAGAATCATATATTTGCCATACACTGTAATTTTGATATTCTGATGTCGAATTGTAAAATCCATTTTCTAGATGAATGTTGCAAATACTTCACTATTTATTAATATTAATTGAATGATTGTAGCCGCAATGCCGCTGCCGTAGGTAATGGATACCGATGTTCTAACTCTATTTGGTTCATACAATAGCCAATGCAATAGGAGTTAATTCAATTTTAGACCGAGGTTCGAGTTGCGAGCGCATTCAGAGATTAAAAACTTTATTCTGGTTTTAATATCTTATGCTACAAATTTTATTTCTCCTCACTAGTTCGGAAACACGTGTTTTATTAATGCCAGTGGGTAAAAACGCATTTTATCCACTAGTGAGTAAAGTAATTTGACCTTGAATATAGTCAAATTAACTGCTGCGGAGCCTCTGCCCAGACAATACATCACATAATTCATGACTGCCCAAAGAGGAAATACACTGGCCACTCCCTGGACTTGCTCAGCCCTGATGTGAACGCAGCCCGTTGGGTGAAGAAGCTAGATATAAAATTGTAGTCCTTAAGTTGATAATAGTTTGTTAGTAAGCGACCAGTTTATAGCCATACGATTTAAAAAAAAACTGCTTTAAAATTGATAAAAGTAGGTGAATCTAGTAATGAAGATTATTTACCACCTGTGGAAGCAGTGATAAACGCATTTTTTGCGTTGTAGTTTCCTCGCTATAGCGAGGGGAAAGTTTTGTGTTACACACGGGTGCAAATGTATTTTACTTCTCGTGTATTGAAAAACTCGTTAAGTTCAGGATTCTATTCTCGAACCACTCGCTTCAACTATAGAATCCTTTCACTTGCTCGTTTTTCAATTCCACACTTGACGTTAAAATACAACTTTTCCCCCTTGTATAACAAATAACTATTTCACCACACCAACAGAACTGATAAAGATCAATTTTGCTATTCGAAAACGGATAGCAAAATTGTATTTTATCCACAAGAGTGAAAAGTAATTTCATACAAATTTTAACTTGATGCCTTGAGCTGGCTAGTAGAATTTACCTACAAATCATTATTTTGAATCATAAATATTGAATAGATTGCTGGATTTGATTTACTTTGATGTTTTGTAGTCAGTATTTTGTTCGTGTTGGTGTGGTGAAAATTTTTGTGTTTCACTCGGTGGTAAAGTTTGTTTAACCTACGTGCCTTGAAACCCTCGCAACGCTCAAGATTCCACTTTTTGACTCGCTACGCTCGCGGTTCAATATTGGAATCTTTCGCTTGCTCGGGTATCAATATTGGCACGTGCGGTTAAACAACAACTTTGCCCCCTTGTAAAACAATAGTTATTTGTTATACAAGGGTGCAAAGTTGTATTTTAACGTCGAGTGTGGAATTGAAAAACGAGCAAGTGAAAGGATTCTATAGTTGAACCACGAGCGAAGCGAGTGGTTCGAGAATAGAATCCTGAACTTGCGAGTTTTTTAACACACGAGAAGTAAAATACATTTGCACCCGAGTGTAACACAAAACTTTTCCCCTCACTATAGCGAGGAAACTACAACGCAAAAAATGCGTTTATCACTGCTTCCAGTAGTTCCACAGGTGGTAAATCATCTTTATTACTAGATTCACCTACTTTTATCAATTTTAAAGCAGTTAATTTGACTTTATTCAAGGTCAAATTACTTTACCCACTAGTGGATAAAATGCGTTTTTACCCGCTGGTATTAAAGGACAAAACACGTGTTTCCGAGCTAGTGAGGGGAAAATAACTATTATAGCCTCAATCATAGAGGAATAAGTAAGGGAAGAGTTGTAACACCATACATCAACAGTAAAAGCGACTTATTTGTATAGGCCTAGTTATAGTGACATCTAGCGACAATCGCACGTTAATCACGCATCAAATAACGTGAATTATCAGTACCACTACTCGATACTAGGTGTCAACAGTGTCTCGTCTGGCAAAAAATTAATATTAGAATAGTTTAAAACTTATAATACAATCAGAAGGAATTGAAAACAGCTTAGTACTGATTAATATTTACTATTCTAATATTAGCTAAATGTTAGACTTATATTGACCGGGATATAGACCGTGATTACCTTTTTGATTTTTGTCGAGCTCCCGATATTTCGACGCAGTTGCATGCATCATGATCACGGAAAACTCCGTAATCACGGTCTATATCCCGGTCAATATAAGTCTAATGAAAATAACCGTGAATCATTCAAAACTCTTAGCTAAATGTTGTTGAGAATTAGGCCGTTTTCACATTATCCGATCCGATATCGGATGTCAGAAGGATTTCAATCGAAAAAATCTAAGATGGCGCATGTAATTTATGGGATATCGGTCTAAGTGTGTTTTCACATTATCCGAGCCGGTATCGGATCGGATAATGTGAAAACACACTTAGACTTTTTGTCCGTCGCGACATCTATTGACAAGTAAGCAGCAGTACTGCATGATAATTTGCGCTATTTGACGCGCGATATATTACATTTCTGGCAGATGCGACACGGTTGACACCTAGTGTCGAGTAGTGGTACTGATAATTTACGCTATTTGTAATAAAATCAAATCAGTATAACATATTATATTTCTGAGTAGTAGTAGTAGTAAACTCTTTATTGTACAATTAATAACAAAAAACACAGTAATTACAGTAAAGAACAGTACAAAGGCGAACTTATCCCTTTGAGGGATTTCTTCCAGTTAACCTTTGAGTGAATGAGAGGATAAAAAGAGATGAGGGTGACAAATGCAGCAACATGTACAACAAGGTACCAGAAAGACAAATAATTAAATAAATACACACATAATTTATGGGAATGAACAAATATTACATAAAAAAAAGGAATGGAGATATTACACTAAAAATGGGAAAAGAACAATTGAGAATTTAAATAATACAGACATTGAGACAGTGAGACAACACAACTCAAAACCGATCGCTTAGATTAGCTAGCCACATCGATTTAAACTTTCCTAGATACACTATCGCCTACAAATTCGACACTCAAAAGTGTCCGATCGCTAAGTTGCAAATGTGTGCGTCTAGTTGACAAACGAAAACTTCGCAATGTAGTAAAAACTACTTTCATTTTTTTACAAAAACAACGTTATTTCTTAGTACTTAAAGTTCAATTTCAAATGCAAGCAATTGGCGGTTATGACATTAATGAATGTGATCATCGCGAAAGCCATAAAATTTTATTACCGCAGATCGCAGGTGTGCATATTTTTAAACAAATCTACGTCTTATTGCAACCAACATAAGTTTAATTTCGTTCGCGCTGCAACAATCTGGGAGTCGCGCTATGAGATGAAAGGCGAGAATGAGGAAATTTGCGGTATTTTTGCGAAAAACTGTTTTAAAAAATCCTATTAGATAGAAAATTTCTTAAGGAACAAAACGTTTGGTATAACATTTTTCGAGATTTTGCGTATTTTAAGCGAAAAAAAATGAGTTTTTACTGTATGATATTTTTATTGATATTATCTCAAACAAAAAAATATATAAGGTACGGCGGGACAATTTGGACTGGGGGTTTTGCAATGTTTGCATTATTAAATAGAGTCAACTGAGGTATATACAGGGTGTCCCACGGCGATGCCACATGGAGGGAAAGTACCTTAAATATCGTAGATAGCATATTTTGCTGAAAGAAGACTTCATTTTATTTTCTAAACTTAGTAAAAGTGCATTCAATTTTTTTTAATTTTTACTATGAGGACTTATACAGGGTGTATTTTGATAGCGGGTCAGTAAGGCCGATATGAGATCCCGTAGTCCTACATGAAAATAGTCTAAGGGAACCATCCATCAATTTCAAATTTATGAAAAATGGCATTTACAGATTTTGGAAAAAACATACAGGGTGCTAGAAAAAGGGCATTTTTGACAAACTATATATATATATATATATATATATATATATATATATATATATATATATATATATATATATATATATATATATATATATATATATATGTGTGTGTGTATGTATGTATATTATATAACATACGTGTGTGTGTGTGTGTGTGTGTGCGTGTAGTGAGTGTATGTGTAGCGATTATGTGAAGGTAAACAGTTGAGGGATTGTATGTGGTGTGTGTGAGGGATGGTGCACTTGGAGAATATGAATTAAGTAGCTATTAAAACAAAGAAGAATTGAATGATGACATTAATTTATTATTCTACGTAATTTCTTTCAAAGATTTGTGTGGGTAAATCTTCTCTCCGCTCCTCAGCTATAATCTTGCGCCATTTTTCCCTTTCAACGTCTTGTTTTGAGAATCTGGAATAAAAACCTTTTTTATTACTCAAAAACGAATTTGCTATTCCCGGGTTGTTTCTTTTTATAATTAAAGTAATTTATAAGATATGTATTAATGTTATTGAATTGAAATCATTTATTTCAGACTTATTGGTCCATAATAATAAATAAATACATACATTATTAATATGAAATAGGCTTCTTTTACAAAAAATATAAATTAGCGACTCCATCATTCCATTTTTAACTATGTTCCACTTCAACCATCTTTTGTCGCCGTCCGCTCATTACTAGTATAGCGCGAGAGAAAGAGACAAACTGCGTAAGACCAAATCAAGGAATTTACTTCAATTATTCTAGAAAATAAATGTTTTTAGTAAGTTAGGAAACCATTTTGGCCATAAATGCATAATATTATAAAATTATTAACAATTACTTACCTGAAATACGATACGTCATCCTTTTTTAACGTATATAAGGTGTTATTTTTGCACTTTTTTACGGAGCACTTCGGCATGTTGCCGACACGGCGGATGAAGCGCTACTGACCGCCCAATTGTGCTTAGAACATTTTCAAGCACAATTTGCTGCGGACACATTCTAAGCCGTGATGGTGCATCTAGGTAGTTTAGATCGATGGCTAGCCATAATCAGATAGCCACAGATTTTTCAATTTCGACTTGAGCGATGCAACCGAACTGTGCTTCCCTGATCGAAGTAGGCAGTTCATTCCACAGTTTAACCGCACGCACCACGAACGACTTGTTTTAACCACGGGATTTAAGAGGAGGGATGGTAAGCGATAAATTAGCGCTGGAACGCAGACGGTGGTTACTGCCTTCAGCTAAAAATCTAAACTTATCAAATAGGTACGAAGGAGAAGAAGGTGCAAAGAGAACATTGAATAGAAGACAAGCATATATTTATCTACATATATAATAGGGTGTTTCATTTTTCCAAAATTTTGATTTATCTTTGACTTCGCTTTTCTTCTTGTTTCTACACCTATACAGAGCCCATATACCAAAAATCAGGGAAATCGGACAATATTTAGAGGTCGCACACTGTGGCAACTTTTGTCTGAAGAAGTTAGTATGGGCGCAGGAAAGGCTAGAAACAAAATTTATGTAACTTTTTGTAGTAGGTGGTATAAAAGTGATTTTAATGAAAAGTTTTTATATTGAAGCAAGTTCTTTTGAAAAAATTACTAGTTGACGTGGCATTTAGTTCCTAGGCAAGGTTTCTTATGGTATTTTTTGGACGCTCGACTTCCTTCTAAGGAACAAGTTTTTTTGGTTTTTTGTCCTGTTTTTGGCATGAAGCAGTGGTCTCTCGGCCCTCTCGGGGCACTGATAACAGGATAGGTGGATGATATCAAGCGGTACATTGGCTATCACCAGGTCCGCCATGGACCGGCTCGGCAAAATATGGAGAATCTTCATCACAAATGCCACTAAAATGCGACTTGTCAGGGCATTAGTATCTCCCAATTTTCCCATATTTCTTTACGGTGCTGAGACGTGGACTTCAAGGGAAAAGAAGATAGATTTCCTAGAAATGTGGTGCTGCAGAAGAAAGCTAAGAGTATCCTGCAGAAGGTTCAGATGCGATGGACCAGCCAAGTCAAGGCTGCACTTAGTGGCCCACTCTACGAATGCGTAAGGAATGTCGATGCATTGTTAAGCTTGCTACCACCCCTGATGTGACGACCACGACCACTCTGCCAAGAGTGTGACGACAAAGAAGAAAACAAGATCGTTCATTGACTTAAGTATATTGACCGGGATATAGACCCTACTTACATTTTTGATTTTTGTCTTAGAACTATTTAATGTTCAGGATGTTAGCGATTATTGTAGCCCTAACACCAGACTTGGTCGATAGTCTAACAATAGTCTATCATACCGCAAAGAAGAGTAAGTATACCTATATATTTAATAATAAAAATTAACGCTCCAGTCAAAGATGAAGAGCAAAACGGTTCTCGCTGAAAGTCGTCGAACATCACAGAAAATGCGTCACTACTTGCGAACAAAAGATAAGGTTGCGGCTTACACATGTAAGCTAAATGATGATGATGACTTATTTTATGAAGAATGGATGTTACAACTGTTGTATTTTAAGTTTACTTTTACTTTCAAATAAGTTAATAAAAATAAAAAATAAAAATAAAAATAGCCTTTATTCCCCAAAAAGTATTACAAATTATCGTATAAAGAAAGGAAATTTATATTAATTCAAGACTTAGAATATAAGTAAGCTTAAACCTAGTTTTAATTGGGGATCATCCATTTCTGGACGAAGGCCTCCTCCATCTCGTGCCAGTCGCTTCTATTTTGAGCCAGACGGGGCCAGTGGTTTCCAGCAACCGAAACTATGTCGTCTTTCCAGCGAGTGAGAGGATGTCCTGCTTTCCGTTTGCCCTCTGCTCGTCTGGTGAACCAGTGCAAGATACGTTGGCTCCATCGGTTGTCGTTTAGTCTTGCGACGTGCCCGGCCCATTTCCATTTTAATTTTGCAGTCATTTTTAGCGCGTCGATGATTTTTGTTTTAGATCTTATGTCGCTGCTTCTGATGCGGTCATTTAGTTTGTAACCTAGCATACTGCGCTCCATAGCTCTTTGAAAACTTCTCACCTTTTTTCTGCAGGATGCTGTTGGGGCCCATGTCTGACAGCCGTATGTGAGAGTTGGTAGCACGTTAGAATCCATTATTTTCTTTTTTATATGTAGTGGAAATTTACCTTTAAATATAGTCTTAAGTGACCAGTACTTCTTCCAACTTATAGAGATCCGTCTTTCTACTTCTTTTTCTGTTCTGTTTATGTTACAACAAATAAGTTACAACTACTCTATTGTTTTATTTGAAAAGAAAATTGAGTAACATTACTTTTTAGCGACTTTTTTTCAAACTGTTCATGTGTGCGACCTCTAAACAACGTCCAAATCACTTGAAATTTGGTATATAGGCGTTTAAGATAATCTAGAACCGAAAGCCGAGCGAAATCAGAAAAAATATCACAATTTTATTTTTCCCATACAAATATGAAACACCCTAATATATAAGTATATATATCGTCGCCTAGCACCCATAGTATACAAGCTTTGCTTAGTTTGGGGACTTTGGGGATTGGTGGATTTGTGTAAGGTGTCCCCCATTATTTATTTATTTATTTCTTTTTTAAGAATCATCCAGAGATTAAATTGTGAATCAGTAAGAAAAATGTTATTCTAAAAAAGTATATGAATTGTTTATGAAAATTGCGGGCCGGCAAGGTAAGAGTCATAACAAAGGATAAAAAAGGTTT
Source organism: Leguminivora glycinivorella (assembly GCF_023078275.1). NCBI lineage: Eukaryota > Metazoa > Arthropoda > Insecta > Lepidoptera > Tortricidae > Leguminivora > Leguminivora glycinivorella. The sequence continues at coordinate 23,500,305 of NC_062978.1, read as the reverse complement.
TCCCCCTATTAAAACTTCATAATCTTCATATTATACCGAAAACAAATTATATTTTAAAAACTCGAATGCCGTTTCAAAGTGTAAATACCACAGTAGTGTTAGCCATAAAGATATTTTAAAACGACCGGCCAAGAGCGTGTCGGGCCACGCTCAGTGTAGGGTTCCGTAGTTTTTCGTATTTTTCTCAAAAACTACTGAACCTATCAAGTTCAAAACAATTTTCCTAGAAAGTCTTTATAAAGTTCTACTTTTGTGATTTTTTTCATATTTTTTAACCCCCGACGCAAAAACGACGGGGTGTTATAAGTTTGACGTGTCTGTCTGTCTGTCTGTCCGTCTGTCTGTCTGTCTGTCTGTCTGTCTGTCTGTCTGTTTGTCTGTCTGTGTGTGTGTCTGTCTGTGGCATCGTAGCTCCCGAACGGATGAACCGATTTCGATTTAGTTTTTTTTTATTTGAAAGCTGTGTTAGTCGGGAGTGTTCTTAGCCATGTTTCATGAAAATCGGTCCACTAGGTCGCGGTTGGGGGGTTTTTCAAAATTTTAATTTTGTGGTTAGGTTATTAAACATATGGTTCAAAAGTTAGAAGGGGGGGACACTTTTTTTTACTTTAGGAGCGATTATTTCCGAAAATATTAATATTATCAAAAAATGATTTCAGTAAGCCCTTATTCATTTTTAAGTACCTATCTAACAATATATCACACGTTGGGGTTGGAACTAACAAAACATTTTTTTACACCTTTTATTTTACTACTTTGTCAGCGTGATTGATATACATATTGATACCAAATTTCAGCTTTCTAGTGCTAACGGTCACTGAGATTATCCGCGGACGGACGGACGGACATACAGACATGGCGAAACTATAAGGGTTCCTAGTTGACTACGGAACCCTAAAAAAAAGCGAATTTCCGACAAAGTAAAATTTAAACAAAGAATCAGCAGGTTGTTGCCAACTAGGGATGGCTATAGGTGAAGGATTGGTATGAACTGAAAAATACTGAACTGGGCAAAACACTTCTAATATTAACCGAGATACAGTCAAAGACTTGAAGTTTTTAATAGTTATTTGTTATACAAGGGGGCAAAGTTGTATTTTAACGCCGAGTGTGAAATTGAAAAACGAGCAAGTAAAAGGATTCTTTAGTTGAACCACGAGCGAAGCGAGTGATTCGAGAATAGAATCCTGAACTTGCGAGCTTTTTAACACGCGAGAAGTAAAATACATTTTCTCAAACATGCAATGAAATATTGTCTTTACGTTCCTTAAAATGGGCTGGGAAGTATCGCTTTTTGGGCGCAACAACTCGAGAGGACTGTAAAGGGATTTCATATTATTTTTTAGGCCTAGGCCTGCAAAGTAACTTTTTTAAGTAAGCTGTCAGTACTGTCATGTCACTTTTTTTTTAATTTTTGTGTGACCTGGATACTTGTCACACGTTTGAGTGTATTTGTATTTTGTCACTTAATAAATAAAATATTGTCCTTCAGATCATTTTTTTTTATTTCATTGTATGTTTGAGAAAAGCACTATACATGCCTCGGCGTGAAAACGGATTCCCGGCCTCGTATCCCTATCCGGCCTCGCTCGCACGCTCGCTCGGCCGTATATACCCACTTGGCCGGAAATCCTCATTTTCCCGGCCTCTGATGTAATGTACTATTGCACCCGAGTGTAACACAAAACTTTTCCCCTCACTATAGCGAGGAAACTGCAACGCAAAAAATGCGTTTATCACTGCTTCCAGTAGTTCCACAGGTGGTAAATCATCGTCATCACTAGATTCACTCACTTTCATCAATTTTAAAGCAGAAAAATGACTATATTCAAGGTCAAATTACTTTATCCACTAGTGGATAAAATGCGTTTTTACCCGCTGGTATTAAAGGAGAAAACACGTGTTTCCGAGCTAGTGAGGGGAAAAGATTATTTAGGTCTCTTTAAAGCAAGAGTAAATAGGTATCTCACAGGTAAGCGTACTCCACCGTAGACCGCATCATCACTTACCATCAGGTGTGATCATGGTCAACTTATTCATACAAAAAAAAAGTATTTGCCATGATACATCCGTCAAATTTCTCCTCGCTCCGGTCGCCGTCGCACGCCGTCGCTCGCTTCGCTCGTGGTTCGACTATAGAATGCTTTCACTTGCTCGTTTTTCAATTCCACATTAACGCCGAGTTAAAATACAACTTTGCACCCTTGTATAACAAATAACTATTGTTTATTGATTTTATTTATAGTCTCGTTTAACCCATTTCCCCTCCCTATTCCAACAAATAAAGCACTCATTAAGGGGAGCACTAATTGTATTACTCTGGTTGCGGCACGAACTTTTAATTAACGGATATTCTGAAAATGTTAAATTTGGACGCCATCGCCTTACTGACGCGTAGCTTGAGTTTCCTAAAACGGTGCCGTTTAATGACAACCATCATCAATCATCATCCTCCTTGCATTATCCCGGCATTCGAGAGCCTTGTGAGAGCCTGGGGTCCGCTTTGACGCCTAATCCCAAGATTTGGCGTAGGCACTAGTTTTAAGAAAGCGACTGCCTTCAGAAGTGACTTTCTAACCCGAAGAGTAACTAGGCCTTATTAGGATTAGTCCGGTTTCCTCGCGATGTTTTGTGTACTGTAAGTACGAATTATGCACATTATACGAGTATGATGACACTGCAGCTATCATGTGGCCTATTTTGATTGATCACACTAACAATGCTGTGCCTATTTCGGGGTTGATAACATTACTCAGCGTCAAGCATTTCTATCGGGCGACAATTGTAACTGTCGTGAAACAGGCCACTGGAAATCAGTGCTTAACAAACGAAACGTTGGAAATCGGTTTGTACTTGGAATTTAATGTTCGATTCGGAGATGTTACCTATATACCTCCTAATGACCATAACCTTACCCTTAATACACAATATTCTGCATAAATTGAAACATACCTCAATTTAGGAATAAAATCGAAATTATCGGTCTCAATTTCACATTAAATTTCAAATCACGCAAAGGCAAACCATTTACTTTTACTAGTGATTAAGCGAAAACCGATTTAAGCCCGACTCATCCCAATTAATATTTAAAGGGTAATTAATGCGAACTAGGCGAATCCATTCCATTTACGATCAAATCGGAGATAGTTTCTGACTCTTTAGGGTTAGGACTTCGATGCATGAGCATTATTCAGTTTATTTTATCTTGTCTTATTTTTGTACAGGCTTTGGAGACTCTGGGCACAGTATAAGAGTACTATTGTACAGTATGGCCACTCCCGCTCCCCGCTGAAAGTGCCGCCCACCCCCTCTCGGTTACCTCACAGTTACCGCCTGTCAAAAACGCGACCAGTCGACCTGTCATGTCTCACTCATAAAAGCATGGTACGCGTTCACGTACAGGAGCTTAGAATGTATTCTGAACGCGCCTTTTTCATATATTTGATCGTCAGTGTCAGAGGTGCTTTGGATGAACATGTCAGCCTCAGGGTGCTTACAAATCTCCCTACTGAAGGAAGAGATCTATTATAAGCGGTATATTTACACTGATTGCCTTGTCTGACATTGGCTCTGCCAACCAGCAATTGATCTGTCCATTGTGCATGGAGCCTGAGCCACCAAAAATTATATTCCTCAAGTCCGAATTCGGGACACAGCACGTGAGACATATTTCGATTTTGAAAAATGTATTCAGGCTTGACTAAAAATTACATTGAAACTTTAATCCATAATAAGATTTTTTTGAGTGGAGGTAGTTGAAGGGATGGAGAAAGACATACACCACTTTTTAACCCCCGACGCAAAAACGACGTGGTGTTATAAGTTTGACGTGTCTGTCTGTCTGTCTGTCTGTTTATCTGTCTGTCTGTGGCATCGTAGCTCCCGAACGGATGAACCGATTTAGATTTTGTTTTTTTTTTGTCTGAAAGCTGAGTTAGTCGGGAGTGTTCTTAGCCATGTTTCATGAAATCGGTCTACTATGTCGCGGTCGGAGTTTTTTCAAAATTTTAATTTTGTGGTTAGGTTATTAAGCCAGTATTTGATTAGTCAGAATGGAAATTAAAGGCATATTGAATACAAGGTTTGTTTACATTGTTCGCAAATTCTGTTGACGGCGACTTTAGGTAATATGACTTTGGCCATCACTGCAAAAATCAGTAAAAGCGAAACATCTCAAAAAAAGTTATTACAGTTTTGTTGTTATTTAAATCAATAGGAATAATATGATTTGTAGATTTCAATTACCTCCCCCGAAATTTAATCAAAGTGGAGTTTTTCCTGAAATTTGACAAATCGTGAGAAAGGCCAGGTGGCGTTACAAATTGAAATTAAGATTAAGGATTTCACATTTTTACCGACGACGAAAAAGAGGGGAGTTTTTAATTTACGTTAGAAGCGCTAGTGGCCTAGCGGTAAGAGCACACCTCGGAAAAAAAATCAGCTTTGGTTTCTTTTTTTTATACCACGTCAGTGGCAAACAGGCATACGGTCCGCCTGATGGAAAGCGGTCAACGTAACCTATGGACGCCTGCAACTCAAGGGGTGTCACATGCGCGTTGCCGACCCATTAGAAACTTTCATAATAAAAGTTGTTCATTATGACCTCCAGTCTCTTGATTATGCAATGTTATGTTTTAACGGTCCGTTTTTTTTTTCACCGTGTCATCTTCCTCCTTGCGTTATCCCGGCATTTGCCACGGCTCACGGGGTCCGCTTTGACAACTAACCCCAAGTTTGGCGTAGGCACTAGTTTTACGAAAGCGACTGCCATCTGACCTTCCAACCCGAAGGGTAAATACTAACTAGGCCTTATTGGAATTAGTCCAATTTCCTAACGATGTTTTCCTTCACCGAAAAGTGAACTATTATATTTTATTTCACCGCGTATGTCCTCTATTCATTTATAAGACTAAATAAATATCCTTTTACGCACATGGAATTAATTAATTCTAAAATCGTGCAAAACATTTTCAGTGCCTGTTGTACATTTTAGATCAAAGGGTTGTTATTACAAAACAAAATTAGGCCCGTAGTGAAAATATATCAACGTTTTATATTTAATGAAAGCAAATATGTTTTAAATTATGTTAGCAAGCATTTATATTGAAATTAGATCGTGAGAAGTAATTTATTCAAATCTAATACACATTTTCCTCCTTATTCATAAACGTTCTCTAAAGTTATCAAGCCGATAAAGTTCGTTTGTCCCTTTTCGACATATTGGTGTGAGAGAAAGAGACAAACGAACTTTATCGGCTTGATAACTTTAGTGAACGTTTATGAATAAGGGGGTTTGTAGATAAGATACCTACCTACTAATATGTATAACAGTGTGACATGATGGAAATCTTAACGTTCAGTGTAAATAGCCCAAGTTTAGTAAACTATTAGTAATCTGAACCCAAGTTTATAACTAGAAATAAACAGACAAGATAAGTTAATAATTATGACATTGACAATTTAATGCCATATTAAGTAGCAGGCAGCAAAAAAGCGCTGGTGGCCTAGCGGTAAGAGCGTGAAAGTAAGAACTTTCAATCCGGAGGTCACGTTTTTCGGAACTTATGTGCGAAATGTCATTTGATATTTGCCAGTCGCTTTTCGGTGAAGGAAAACATCGTGAGAAAACCGGACTAATTCCAATAAGGCCTAGTTACCCTTTAGGTTGGAAGGTCAGATGGCAGTCGCTTTCGTAAAACTAGTGCCTACGCCAAATCTTGGGATTAGTAGTCACAGCGGACCCCAGGCTTCCATTAGCCGCGGCAAATGCCGGGATAACGCAAGGAGGATGATTAAGTAGCAGGCAGCGGGGCGAGGCGTGCGTACGGCGTGCATGACAAACAATTTTGCAGCTACTTATTACAAGTGTCCTGAGTAGACGCTGCATAGGGTCGACGCAAGCTCGCCCGCCCCGCTGCCCGCTCCGCCTGACGCTCCGCTCCAAGCGTATCTGACCACAGATTATTAATAAGTTACTAATTTAACAGATCCTTCACTTGCCCGCGACACGACAAATACCTACGCTTTATTTCCGAAAGTTAAATGATCAACCATAAGGTTATAATATATAATAAATATTGGGGAGACCTTACACAGATCAACTTAGCCCCAAACTAAGCAAAGCTTGAACTATGGGTGCTAAGCGACGATATAGGTGCATACTTAAATAGATAAATACATACTTATTATTTATACATAGAATATTTAACTAATACTCGTACTAATAAGTTACTACGTAAAACTTAGAAGAATAGTAGGTACATGCCACTCGACCACTTGTTCATTCGAATGGACGGCTAGCGGGTAGGTAATGAACGCGCGACCGCGAGCGAGTGACGTAGTAGGCCTGGCCCCGTAGCCGAATGGCATTTCTCCGACGCCAAACGAAAGCGATACGCCGCTGGCTCTGTCGCGCCAATACGCAAGCGCGATAGAGATAGATATCTACTAGCGCTTCGTTTCGTGAGCGTTTCGTGAGCGATTGTGCCATTCGGCTAGCCACCCTGACCTGACTTTAAACTTAAAACTCTTAATGTTGCTGTTGCCCACTTGTAGTCTTACACTGGTTTTCTTCAAAACTTTTCTCACTCAAGTTATTCCAAGCGACGAGAAAACATGACCATCATCATCATCATCATCTTCATATCGTCATATCAGCCCTTTATCGCCCACTGCTGAGCATAGGCCTCTCTTCTAGTACGCCACTTCTCCCGGTCCTGGGCTAGTCTCCTCCAGTTGTGATCCGCAGTTTTTCGAATTTCGTCGACCCAACGAGCCAACGGATGCCAGGCACTTCTTTCATTTATTAGCGACCTGCATTCCGTTAACATTTTAGTCCACGGCATCACTCTGCCTAGCAACATGTCCCGCCCAACTCCATTTTAGTTTGGTAATAACGAAACCTACGTCTTGCAACTTAGTGCGGCGACGAAAAACATGACTAGATATTAACAGAAAATAATTCCGAGCCCTGAAATGCCATGGCATGAAACTATTCAAATGGACACAGGAAGAGGGTCATGACTCATGACAACTCTGATAAAGCAACGAAACATCTGTGTCAATCACTGGCCAGTTTACAATAAAAAAAACTGTGTGAGAATAAAAGTAAAATAATCGAAAGTTTTCCCAGCGTTTATTCCACAAAGACTTCTAAAAATAAAATTATACCGCAACCGAAACTCAATCAGATCGAAAACAAAAGGCAATGCTATCAATACCTCCCATATCACGATCTTAATTAGGGCGCTTTTTGTTTGGCATGAACTGGTGCGTTCCATTTAGTTCCTTCAAAGGGCGCGGAATCATTTTCTGTTATCTGGGGGGTTACCATGAAGTGCTAAAGCCGTTCAGTTTAGGTTGAGAGAAAGGGACGAAGCTATAGCAGTTCCATAGCTCCGTCCCTCTCTCTCAACCTAAACTGAACGGCTTTAGCACTTCATGGTAGCCCCCCTGGTCATTTTTTCTCGCCGCTTGGACCTTGAGTGAGTAGAGTTTTCAAGAAAACCAGTGTAAGACTTCGCCATGTGGGCTACAGCAACATCGAGTTTTAAGTGTAAAGTTTGAGTGGGCGCACGCACGTAGCGAAGCGTTCGGCAGGGATTGCAGCGGGGGCGAGCGAGCGTAATACGCCCAATCGCCCATCATATGCAGCGTCGACTCAGGAGTCAGAACACTTATTTGATATGCACGCCGCACACCCCGCGCCGCTGCTCGTCCAATATGAGCGTACACTCTTTTGGAATTCCTTAAAATGACTGATCCAGGGTGCATAGCCGAATGGCACAAACGCTCACGAAACGCTCACGAAACGAAACGCTAGTAGATATCTATCTCTATCGCTCTTGCGCATTGGCGCGACAGAGCCAGACTACCTTTTGCGGCGTTTCGTTTTCGTTTCGCGGCGGAGAAATGCCATTCGGCTACGGGGCCTGGACACACAGTCGCTATACCGAAATCGGTCAGGATAACTATGACAGACCGATATTATCCGGCAAATTGGTAACACTTGAAAAGCATCCTTCCGACTGGGTGATATTGTCTGGCGAATTAGTTAACCCTTAAAACACTCTTTCGACTGGTCCACTCAGCATTCGCATCACAAGGCGTGCGACCGCAATATCTTCGCGCTCTTTAGAATAAGGAACGATTGTCCGCGCTTCATTGTCTTAGCTACAATGAGTTCGACGGCTGTTAGTTGTTTGAAGAGTATGGAGACAGATGGGACACTTAGAGTCCCCCCCAACATTTCGACGCGGAATCGGCTTTCGGCTTACTATTTCGGAGATTATACATAGAACTTTGAACCCACGATTACTAAGGCGATGAAATGCAGTGTTTGCCAGATTTAAATAAGCAAATGTCACCCGCAACCAACATGTCTGATGCATTACATTTGCGAGATCAAAGCCTGTTGCATCTCGCCAGATGTAGGTCGAACTAAACGCCAAGCTATCTTTGCGTTAGTTTACTTTACTACTAAATAGTTTTTTTTTTTATATATAATTATGGTTAGTATTTAAAATCATTATTTTTTGACTAAGTTGCTTAAGATTATTTAAATTCCTTATTTATTGTATTATTGTTTTTGTATTTTTGACATGTGTTGTTTATGACATTAAAAGTTTTGAATTGAATTGAATTGCTTTTGGGTCGCATTTAGAGGAGGTATTATAAATCTAGGAAATTAGAAAAGCACAAATAACACGCCATTGCCAGTCGCCTACTAAATCCTTTCGCAGAACTAGTGCCTAAGCCAAATCTTGGGATCAGGCCAGACCCCCCATCAAATCCCTGGGCCATGCCAAACAGACCTCATTTTATTTACATTATGGTGCCTTAGACTAAACTTAGTAGGTACCCAAAAACTCCATATACCTATACGCTTTAGGTTCCTACACGATTACTGGTTAAGGCGGTGCATTGCCGTAGTGTTTGCCAAATGCAAATAACCAAATGTCGCCCGCAACCAACATGTCTGATGCATTACATTTGCGAGATCAAAGCCTGTTGCTCCAGCCAGATGTAGGTCGAACTAAACGTCAAGCTATGTTTGCGTCGGTTTACTTTACTATTAGGATAGTATCTATTTGCTGGCATTTAGAAGGCGCATACTTTCATTACTTACTCTTCAATCTAGGAAATTAGAAAGGCACATAATTATACGTACTATATCACGCGACAAGAAATTTGAGCGAAAAACGCTGGTAGTTATTGGTAGTAAGAGTGTGCGACTTCTAATCCGGAGGTGGCGGGTTCGGATCACGGATCGTATCAATGAGTTTTTCGGAACTTATGTACGATTTCTACGAAGTATCATTTTGATATTTGCCAGCTGCTTTTCAGTGAAAGAAAACATCGTGAGGAAACCGGACTAATCCCAATAAGGCCTAGTTACGCTTCCGGTTGGAAGGTCAGATGGCAGTCGCTTTCGTAGAACTAGTGCCTAAGCGAAAGCTTGGGATTAGTTGGCAATGCAGACCCGATGACAAATATGCTTTCGTTGTGTTTTTTTTTTCTTAGTGTAGATATTCTCGGTACGGTTCCGAGTCTGTTTTACGAAGTATTATTTACACCGCAAAAGTATATTTATGAAGGTGTTTATCTAAACACTGTCGGAAACGGAGGGTGGAACTCTTTGTCTCATCTTGAGGTTGAAAAGATTTGAGTTCTTTTACATGTATATTTTTTTCAAACGACAGATTTTATTTTTATTTTTTCTGTTTTGTTCAATGTTTTTTGACGGGAAGGCCATTTTTTTTCTTGTGGTCGATTTCCTTATTTTCTTTAAGATTTTAGATATAATTTGTAAAGTTTCGTTTTATGTGCCGCTTTACTCTCGCAGAGGGGGAGCTATCAAAATTGTTGCCAAATTATCTTGGTGTAAAATTTGAGTTTAATGGCAAAATATGTGAACACTGGAGTGCCAATTCAACTGGCGGTTAATTTAAACTAATCAAAATATTTTTTTATGTTCACCAGCAACTAGAGTGTCACCACTGATCACGCGTGTCATATGTAACCAGTGGACACTCTTAATAATGATGTAATCATTGTAAAAGATTTGAAAAAAAAAACGATTAGTTGAAATTACCCGTCAGCCAAAATTGCCTGTGCTTACTCGAAAATCAGTCTCAATAAACACAAATCAATGTATACTTAAAAAAACAAGTCTCAATGTGCAGGCCAGACACACTAAAAAGGGGTTCACTAACAGTCACTTCGCTAAACGAGATCCATCTCAAAATTGTCACTTAGATTTGAAAGTACTCCCTTTTCAACTTAATCTGAAATGTCCGCAAGAACCATTGTTTAAGCTAGAACTAATCCATTACGTTACGGGAAAGTGACGAGACCTTTGAGAAGTTTCACTTCAGTGTCTTGGAAACTAAGAAAATGTAAAATAACTGGCTTATTTTCTTTTAACTATGAGCTAATCTAGGTTGAACAGGCATCTTCTGGACGCGCTCACTCTATCGTAGGCCACGTCTTTGCCTTTGGCTAGGCTACATTTAATTTTTTTTTTAAATCTGCCTCCCTTAGCAAAACTGTATACCTATATTGCCCGTGGCAAATAATTATTTCCGAAGAAAACGAAATTCACAGCACCAAAAACCCATAATTCACATTTTTGCAGCTATTATTATAATACTTGACAGTATGAGAGAGGTGTGTCAAAAGTGACTGTGCATTTCCATAATAACCATGTGATCGATAATAAACATGATATTTGGCAGCCAGAAGCTCGTAGGCCAGTCAAATCAGATTTTTTGTTATAAACTTATATCTCCAAATGCTTTTTAGGATCTAAATTGTCTAAATTATTGAGTCCTTGTGTTATACTAAAACCACATAGGGCCCATCCACAAATTACGTCACAAAAAATTTCATGTTTTTGCCCCCTATGTCACGCTTTTTTGTTTGCCTTTAACATGGATTGTCACAATTAGTATAACCCCCGCCCCCCTTACGCTGTGATGTAATATATAGATGACGCCATAACACATAATTTTAAAAATGTTACTTGTATGAAAAGTCCGTTGACGTAACCTTTCAGCGTTGGAAGCGATATGAGTCCCCTATTTGCTTGGCTACGATCCGCACTCAATATTAAGGTGTGACCGAGCATGTGCAATATGCAGGTCCAAGTGAGAGGCTGCAGCGTTTCTAAGTAACGTTTACGCGGATATGCAGCCAAATCTTTTGACTATCATTTATCAGATTATTCTCTTGCCTTCATCTTAGTCCCAAGCGACTGGATATCTTCCTCTTCTATACATCTCTTCTATATAAAATATTATAAACAAATACCCAAGGAATAAGGGAATATAGATTATAACAAATTGCTGTTGGAACAATAGGTTTTTCTCTCGTAACAGATACCTAACGTGGCAGGAAAAGGTCTACAAGCTTAGCGTTTTGAAATATTTCTAAGTACATACATACAATCACGCCTGTATCCCATAAAGGGGTAGGCAGAACACATGAAACTACTAAAGCTTCAGTGCCACTCTTGGCCAATAAGGGATTGAAAGAAAACGAAACTGACATTGCAGTGACAGGTTGCCAGCCTCTCGCCTACGCCACAATTTAACCCATATCCCATAGTAGCCTTCTACGACACCCACGGGAAGAAAGGGGGTGGTGAAATTCTTAACCCGTCACCACACAGGTTTATATTTCTAAGTAGTTTTTTGATTTTTATGTTGCAAAGATCTGAAGATGCTGGCTGCATTGTCAATAGGTTATAAAACTATGGTGAACAAGGTAAAGAGCTGCTTCATGAATTTACTAAAGAATGATGGTTCAAAGACCTACAAGACGAACGTATTTAAATTTTCTATATAATTTTTTTTTGTATAAAATATTTAAGTAGTTTTGACTTTCATGTTGCAAAGTTCTAAATATTCTGGCTACGTTATCATGGGTTGTAAGACTATTGTGGGCAAGGTACCACCAATTGAACAAAAAAACGTTAGTTCACATTTGCCGTTGCTATCAATGAAATGTAGCCCTGCTTCGAGTTAACCGCCAGCTCTTATGAATTAGACCGGAGAATGTCGGGATGACTGGCGTACTAAGCGGGCTACACCTATAAGGCAAGATTCTGATGGTGTTGTGAGTTGTGAGACGGCTTAGCGAGTTAACCACCAGCTCTTATAAATTAGACCAGAGAATGGCGGGATGACTGGCGCGGTAAGCGGGCTCACACTTGTTATCGACGCTCGCAAATCGTTAAGAGCGCTTTCAAAAAATCTGCTTGCTCGCATTTCGGCGCCGGCGGCGCTGGCGTGCGCCTGTGTGCAGACGCACACTATAACCAGAAGCATAACGATTGTAGCCTGCGGTACAGACATAGCGTGCGATCCTCTTCGAACCAACCTTACGTGCGGCTAGAGCGAAAGGGATAGCATTCATGGTCGGTACCGCCACGCCGTCAGTAGCGTAGCGGACTAACCATTATTGATACTTGCGTAAAAATACCACCATATATATTACATATTTGCATACATGATTTCGTGCATCAATACTTGACCTTTTAGTTTAATTATTAAACTTATCACAGTTTTTAGGGTTCCGTAGTCAACTAGGAACCCTTATAGTTTCGCCATGTCTGTCTGTCCGTCCGTCCGTCCGTCCGCGGATAATCTCAGTAACCGTAAGCACTAGAAAGCTGAAATTTGGTACCAATATGTATATCAATCACGCCAACAAAGTGCAAAAATAAAAAATGGAAAAAATGTTTTATTAGGGAACCCCCCCTACATGTAAAGTGGGGGGATGATTTTTTTTTTCATTCCAACCCCAACGTGTGATATATTGTTGGATAGGTATTTAAAAATGAATAAGGGTTTACTAAAATCGTTTTTTGATAATATTAATATTTTCGGAACTAATCGCTCCTAAAGGAAATAAAAGTGCGTCCCCCCCTCCCCTCTAACTTTTGAACCATATGTTTAAAAAAATATGAAAAAAATCACAAAAGTAGAACTTTATAAAGACTTTCTAGGAAAATTGATTTGAACTTGATAGGTTCAGTAGTTTTTGAGAAAAATACGGGAAACTACGGAACCCTACACTGAGCGTGGCCCGACACGCTCTTGGCCAGTCCAAGGCGGTTTTTTTTTCTTAAAAATTATCTTTTAAAACGTGTGTAGCCTTGGAAGAAATAAATTAAAAAACTTTTATAATATAATAAATTGTGTATATAATATTGTCTTCTGTCACCGCGATAGTTACTCATGAAATAAATTTATGGAATCAGATTATATCGCGTATAATGAATATAATCCGTTTTCTTAGTTTTATTTCATTTTGTATATGGTATGTTTTCTAGGTACATATGTATAATGGAACTAAGATCGGTTTTCTTTAATTTTAAGTAGTTTTTTTATATTTAAAATGTGTTATTGTATTTTTAGGGTTTCGTAGTCTGTCCGTCCGTCCGTCCGTCCGTCCGTCCGTCCGCGGATAATCTCAGTGACCGTTAGCACTAGAGAGCTGAAATTTGGTACCACAATATGTATATCAGTCACGCGGGTCACGCCGACAAAGTGCAAAAATAAAAAGTGGAAAAAATGTTTTATTAGGGTACCCCCCCTACACGTAAAGTAGGGAGTGATTTTTTTTTTCATTTCAACCCTAACGTGTGATATTGTTGATAGGTATTTAAAAATGAATTACTGAAATCGTTTTTTGATAATATTAATATTTTCGGAAATAATCGCTCCTAAAGGAAAAAAATGTGTGTACCCCCCGCCCCTCTAACTTTTTAACCATATATTTAAAAAATATTTAAAAAATCACAAAAGTAGAACTTTATAAACTTTCTAGGAAAACTGTTTTGAACTTGATAGGTTCTGTAGTTTTTGAGAAAAATACGGAAAACTACGGAACCCTAGACTGAGCATGGCCCGACACGCTCTTGGCCGGTTTTTAAATATTATGTTGTTTTAATTGCATGGAGCACAGGACGGTCCACATCTATATATTAGTTTTTTGTAAGGAAATACAACTCTACGCTACGCCTACCTGCTTTAATTGACTGGTGACACACTGAGACAGTGGATGCGCCAGAGTATAAAAGAGTGATTACCATCTCTTGTCAAAGATCTTGTTGAGACGAATCAAACGAACCCAAACACGAAGTGGTTACAAGACCTGGTTGATGAGAACTCTTGACTACCATCTGTCTTCATCATCAGATTCTGGGTACCATCTCTTGTCAAAGATCTTGTTGAGACAAATCAAACGAGCCCAAACACGAAGTTGTTTCAAGACCTGGTTGATGAATTCTCTTGACTACCTTCCAGCTTCATCATCAGATCCTGGGTACCATCTCTTGTCAAAGATCTTGTTGAGACGAATCAAACGAGCCCAAACATAAAGGAGTTTCAAGACCTGGTTGTTGAATACTCTTGACTACCTTCCGGCTTCACCATCAGATCCTGGGTACCATCTCTTGTCAAAGATCTTGTTGAGACGAATCAAACGAGCCCAAACTCGAAGCGGTTTCAAGACCTGGTTGTTGAATTCTCTTGACTACCTTCCGGCTTCATCATCAGATCCTGGGTACCATCACCTCTTGTCAAAGATCTTGTTGAGGCGAATCAAACGAGCCCAAACACGAAATGGTTTCAAGACCTGGTTGATGAGAACTCATGACTACCATCTGACTTCATCATCAGATCCTGAGTACCATCTATTGTCAAAGATTTTGTTGACACGAGTCAGTAACCTAAAATGATATTCAATAATAAATAATACCTACTAAAAATATTAGTCAAGTTAATTAGTTAGTTACCAAAGTCGTCAACCCAAGGATCAAAGTTTTCGGTCGCAGTATACATGCAACAGTGCAGCCAAACACGCACACAAGTGCGGTTTTGGACACGGCGGGTGCCGCACACAATGACAAAATAACTTCGCGATCGTCGAGCCGCGTGCGGAGCGGACTGTCATACGTCCTGCCTCTACAAGCTCTGCCGCGGTACTGACATCGCAAGCGCGCGTAACCGGTAATAAGGAGGCATTTTTAAAAAATCGTCAAAAATATTAAATTGCAAGTAATAGAAAACTTTTGCATAAAATCTGTTTAAGTAAGCGTTGCAGATTATTTTTATATTAAAACTACTTCAGAAACACGTAAGTTTTCGAAGAAATTGACACTTATTCTGAGGTGATTTCTGAAACAAATTGGATTCATCATTTCCTCATTTACTCTATTCTAAAGCCTTATAACAAAGAAGTAGTCTCATAAGATTGTAGTACAGGATATACATAATACAAATTTACCACTTGAAGCATTCAAAACTATCCAAATTTTACAAATTAGACGGACTAAGTCAGCACTTTTCGCGGGTTTTCCTAAACATGCACCAGAAAAAAAATCATAATTAATTAAGTGAGTTAGTTTTCAAAAATCCAGTCTCACAACATGTAAGTTAAGAAGATGTCCTAATCGAATCTTGAACTTAATAAGTCTGTTAGATGACGGAAAGTATAGCATTTTGCCGACTAAAACTATCAATTTTACATTATTACGACGTTTTCGTTGAATGGCCTCTTAAGAGCATAACCGGTATCGAATAGCGGTTACGAATACCACTTCCTTTTTAGGGTTCCGTAGTCAACTAGGAACCCTTATAGTTTCGCCATGTCTGTCTGTCCGTCCGTCCGCCCGTCCGTCCGTCCGCGGATAATCTCAGTAACCGTAAGCGCTAGAAAGCTGAAATTTTGTACCAATATGTATATCAATCACCCCAACAAAGTGCAAAAATAAAAAATGGAAAAAAATGTTTTATTAGGGTACCCCCTCTACATGTAAAGTGGGGGCTGATATTTTTTTTCATTCCAACCCCAACGTGTGATATATTGTTGGATAGGTATTTAAAAATGAATAAGGGTTTACTAAGATCGTTTTTTGATAATATTAATATTTTCGGAAATAATCGCTCCTAAAGGAAAAAAAAGTGCGTCCCCCCCCCTCTAACTTTTGAACCATATGATTAAAAAATATGACAAAAATCACAAAAGTAGAACTTTATAAAGACTTTCTAGGAAAATTGTTTTGAACTTGATAGGTTCAGTAGTTTTTGAGAAAAATACGAAAAACTACGGAACCCTACACTGAGCGTGGCCCGACACGCTCTTGGCCGGTTTTTTTTTAAATAAACACCATGAAAATTAAAGGTACTATAGAAGGTAATGTATAAGCCGTAGGATTTATCTTCGGCAATTATGTTACATAGTGTATAATAATAAAATCTGTCCGTAAGATGAATTCTAAGTAGTTTGAATCTAAAAGCCAGCAACGCACTTCCAACTTTTTTTATTTTTTGAAAGGAGGCTTTTACTCATGATCCACCTCCTTGAGCTATCCCTCCCGACATATGACACGGCTCGTGGGAGCCTAGGTTCCGCCACAGTATAATAAATTAATAAAGAGTACTATCGTACAGTATGGCCACTCCCGCTCCCCGCTGAAAGTGCCGCACACCCCCTCTCGGTTACCTCACAGTTACCGCCTGTCAAAAACGCGAACAGTCGACCTGTCATATTTCACTCATACAAGCATGGTACGCGTTCACCTACACGAGCTTAGACTGTGTGCTAGGAACGCGCCTCTTTCATATATTTGATCGCCAGTGTCCGAGGTGTGGTTCCGGTTTTAACAACTAATCCCAAGATTAACGTCGACACTAGTTTTATGGAAAAAGGGTTATATTTTGGGTTGTACATAATTATTATCAATCCGATTTTCACCACACTGTTGTTTTGACAGGCATAGTTACATTTTTTACATGTGTGTAGGTATTAAGTATCCGTATAGATGTCAGTGTTACATTTTGGTGTAATAGTGTGCGAATGCATTTTGCTAACACCGTATTTGAGGTCCCCATTTCCCACCTTGTAGTCAAAGAGCTAGCTCCGGCACCAAACATACCTACATTTTTATTAAGATGAGTTGTTCAATTATTGTATAACATTGTTTTCTTATGTACATTAAACATAGCAATCACCTGAATTTCTTGTATTCGTAATGATATTAAATACTTACGAGTATTTAATCATGTTTCATCTTCTTCTTCTAAATATATAAAAGAAGAAACTGACTGACTGACTAACATATTCATGCACAGCCGAAACCGCTAGTCCTAGAGATTCTAAATTTTGGCACGTAGGTTCCTTATAAGGTGAAGGGTTTTTCAAAATTCACCCCCTAAGGGGGCGAAGAGGGGGTCCAAAGTTTGTATAGGAAATAAATAAATAAATATTGAGGACACCTTACACAGATCAAGTTAGCCCCAAACTAAGCAAAGCTTGTACTATGGGTGCTAAGCGACGATATACATACTTAAATAGATAAATACATACTTATATACATAGAAAACATCCATGACTCAGGAACAAATATCTGTGCTCATCACACAAATAAATGCCCTTACCGGGATTTGAACCCAGGACCGCGGCTTAGCAGGCAGGGTCACTACCGACTGAGCCAGACCGGTCGTCAACAAGAATAGACACCGCGGGAAAAAGCTAGTATATAATATAAAACTCTACATTTCCATCTAGATGAGACAGTTCTAAGACTTCCATTTTCGAACATTCAGAAGAGGGCCTCTGTGCTTACGTACTTCATCATTTTCCACTTAAACTTGTTCTAAGCCTAGTTAGCCTATTGGCATCGATTACAAACGTTATTCCACGTTTTAAAAAATCCTTACTTCTATGTACATACGTACATATATATAATCACTTCTGTATCCCATAAAGGGGTAGGCAGAGTACATGAACTACTAAGATTCAGTGCCACTCTTAGCAAAAAGGGGTTGAAAGAAGTCCAAATTGTGACATTGCAGTGACAGGTTGCCAGCCTCTCGCCTACGCCACAATTTAACTCATATCCCACAGTCTTCTTCTACGCGTCCCACGGGAAGAAAGGGGGTGAAATTCTTAACCCGTCACCACACGGGGGCTGCTAGAACTGTTGTCATTTAACCCGTAGGACTGCAAATTTCAATGTTGTGCCGTTAGTTTTTATACCATTCTCATCGTGCCGTTTTCAGGGGCCAGCTCTTAGTCTACAACCGCATATTGTCTATGCTCTGGTTTTTGCAACAAAGTTTCGAATAGATGTCGGTATCGTGACAAAGAAAATAGGTCACGGAGTGTTGCTTTTACCACAGAAAACTGCTTTTTGCGTATCAGTGCATGAATTTATCCTAAAAAAATTTAGGTATTTGACATTTGTGCCTTAAAAACCATGCAACTATCAAGATTCCAAAACAACATAAACATACAAACACGCCTGTTTCCCATAAACGGGTAGGCAGAGCACATGAAACTGCTAAAGTTACAGTGCCACTCTTGGCAAATAAGGGGTTGAAAGAAAACGAAACTGTGACATTGCAGTGACAGGTTGCCAGTCTCTCGCCTACGCCACAATTTACCCCATATCCCACAGTCGACTCCTACGACACCCACGGGATGAAAGGGGGTGGTGAAATTCTTAACCCGTCACCACACGGGCGAAGATTCCGTATTCTGAATACTGAAATGTATGAAGTGTATGAAGTTATGCTGAAAAAATGTAGGTTATATTTGTTTAACCTTCGTGCCTTAAAACCCTCGCAACGATCAAGATTCCTTATTCTGAATATTAAAGTATTTTCTTTGCTGGGGATTCAATATTTTGCACATGCAATTGAACAACAATTTTGCCCCTTGTAAAATATCCACTTTATAGATGGGGGTCCCCGTTTGGTGACGGGTTAAGAATTTCACCACCCCCTTTATTCCCGTGGGTGTCGTAGAAGTCGACTGTGGGATATGGCGTAAGCGAGAGGCTGGCAACCTGTCCCCGCAATGTCACAATTTGTATTTCTTTCAACCCCTTTTTGCCAAGAGTGGCACTGAAACTTAGTAGTTCACGTGCTCTACCTTTATGGGATACAGGCATGATTATATATTATGTATGTACTATGTATGTATGTTATAGATGGACGTTTTGAAAAACGGACCTTTACTTTGAATTTAATACGATTAAAAAATAATTTACATATTTTTATAAAACTTAACTAAACTTTGAGATTGAAAATTGGGAAAATAAAACTTAACGAAGCTACTGGCTGATGCTTTATAAATTGTGCAACAAAAGGCGATAACAGAACTCAACATGGTTATGGTTAATAACCTAACCATAAAATTAAAATTTTGCAAAAACCCCCGACCGCGACATAGTGGATCGAGTTCCATTAAACATGGCCAAGAACACTCCTGACTAGCTCAGCTTTCAGACAAAAAAAAACTAAATCCAAATCGGTGCATCCGTTCGGGAGCTACGATGCCACAGACAGACACACACACACAGACAGACATACAAACAGACAGACAGACAGACAGACAGACAGGCAGACAGACAGACAGACGGACGGACGGACGGACGGACGGACGGACGGACGGACGGACGGACGGACGGACGGACGGACGGACGGACGGACGGACGGACGGACAGACAGACAGACAGACAGACGGACGTCGGGGGTTAGAAAACCAAAATAATGGTAAGTTAATATCTCTCGCTAAAACTAAAAAAATATACTTACTTACAATTTGTAGAGGTTTATAATGTTTACAACTATTCCTTTCAAGTTGATAGCTTTAGTGGTTCTCGAGTTATTTCGTAATGTGACAGACGGACAGACAGACACACAGACGGACAGTTACGTTTTTGGTACGGAATCCTAAAAATAGGTATTGTTATTGTGTTGTTTGGTTGTATTGTTTGATGGATTGTTGTAATAATAATATTATATTAGTGTATTGATTGATGTAGTAGTGTTTAGACTTTTATTATACTATAAAGAGATAAGTTTGTAATTGTACGATATAAATAAATGAAAACATACATACAAAAAAAAAATGTAAGTTTAGATATTTTTAACGTACAATTTACGTATGCAGTATCTCAAAGGCTTAAGATACAAACTTACATTGTATTTCACATCTTGCTATATCGTGTTTGATCAATTATTTAAACTAGTTTCATAAAAGAAGCTAGTTATTAACAAAATGCATTTCTTTAGTTCTCAAGACGGAGTGAAACTCTTTACTTGAAACCGCGAAAGCCTCGTTACTATGAAAGCTTCTAATGGATTAGTTTTAAAGAAAGATCCAACGTTGAAGAAGAGGTGTAATGTCTAAGAAAAATATTAAAATTTTGAAAAAAAAAACCCCGACTGCGACATAGTAGACCCATTTTCATGAAACATGGCTAAGAACACTCCCGACTTACTCAGCTTTCAGACAAAAAAAACTAAATCCAAATCGGTGCATCCGTTCGGGAGCTACGATGCCACAGACAGACACACACACACACAGACATACATACAAACAGACAGAAAGACGGACAGGCAGACAGGCAGACAGACAGACAGACAGACAGACAGACAGACAGACGGACAGACAGACAGACAGACAGACAGACAGACACGTCAAACCTATAACACCCCGTCGTTTTTGCGTCGGGGGTTAAAATATGCCTTACAGTTTGACAAGTAAAGAGCCTGAGTGAACGCTTGGAGCGGAGCGATCGGCGGGGAGTGCAGCGGAGCGGGCGAGCGAGCGTCCGCCCTATCTGGCCTATCACACTCGCGCGTATAGGTATCGAACTGTAAGTACCCCTCGCGAGGGGTAAATGAGTAGGGCCTCACGGGCGAGCGGTGACGCTCGCGCGAGAATTGTTCGTCGCCTACCTACGTACTGATTCGACCGCTGTCACAGAATTGATATTAATCTGATAACAATGAACAATAAAAAATAGGGCAAAGAAATAATAATAACTAACTAAAGGGCGGAATTATTCAAGGCCTATGAGTAGGTAATATCAGGCCTGTTTCAATTAAGATACCTATCTAAGTAAGTAACTAGTTATACGCGAATTTATTAGAATTAAACCCACATACCACTAAGACATATCTTAGGTTTATTCGAGCTAGAGCAATATCAAAAAGGTACTTAATTCAAATATTTATTTAAACTTTATTGCACAGTAAAAATATACAGTTATAAGAGGCGGACTTAATGCTACATGGCATTTTCTACCAGTCATCCTTTAGGCCAAATAGAGAAGACCAAAAACGGATCTAGGAAAGGAAGCAATATTCAGATTAAAGTCAGTTGGGGTAATAGTAACTACGGGGCAATTGTAACTAATCGAAATATCTTCCATATTTTACATCATTTACTGTCATCATTTCCATATATGTCCTGATCTACACGACCGTGAAGTTTTCGACGAAATTGGTAGTATGCGCGTGAGAGACAGCCTCTCAAACATTCTACTCGTATAAAAAATATGGTTTCAATGTGATTTAACATTTTTTTTGCCGACCGTGCTTGCCTGCCAGAATACTGCCGCCTGAAGGAGAAAAACCATAAGCGACATTTTTTACGAAATTGAGTTATTGACACCCTTGACATCAGGAAGAGAAATGTGATTTTTGTATTTAGTCGCTGTAGCGATATCGATTTAGACAAGCATAACTGCATGCAGTTATGCTTGTCTAAATCGATATCGCTACAGCGACTAAGCTAAGTTTTGACGGAATAGCATGCTATTCCGTCAAAACTAGGTCATTTTTGACAAAGAAAAAGCATAAGTGTATATTCATAGACAGAAAAGTATTAAGTGATGCTCTTGTGCTATTTTACTCATACCGTAATTTGAGTCCAACGTTTAATTCAGAAGAATTGATTAAACCATATATTGGTGTTTTATTAAATTACTATGCAAAAAAGCCATAAATATACATTATATGTTCATTATGGTTAGTATTACATTATAATTGCATTTACCTCTCGGAATGTAAAAAAGCATAACTTGCACGTTATGTCTTTTCTAACTCGTTTGACTCTTTCTTATGGTTTCAAAAAAGGAAACTTTTGGTGTATTTTTTAAACGCGACAGTCATTTTATGCTTTATCAGGCTAGTAGGGAGCCCCCTCCGCGCCCCTCTAGTGCAGATTTTGGTCGGATCTTTCGGCGCGCGAGGCTCGATTACTTTCGTCTGTAATAAGTAGCGCGTACGACGCCCGTATTTATTACTCCTGTCTAGTTTGCATTAGTAGGGATGATAATTTATACTGAATAAGGTAAAAAAAATAATGAAGATGAGGACATTTTAATAAAATTTTGATATACATTTCTTACTTATGAATAGAGATCGTTATCAAGGTGCACTTTTCGTGGCAACCGGTACGGTTGGCAAAAAAAACAAATACTTACATTTAAATATTCACTTTGTTCTTAACTACAAAATAAAAAATAAATACTTACCTTCTTAGGATTACACATCTACATAACAAAGCCTTTTCCGATGAACTATTTATTTTTAAAACAATATAGGTACATAAATAACATTAATTATGTCATAAAAATACATTACGCGAAGTGTAGACATATTATTTTAATCCAAATAATCAAATGCACTCTAGAAAAGACTATCTAGAATTGTTATTCAAGTACCCAGTTCAAGTCAAAAGTAGTGCACGAAGCCAAATCTGTTGAACAAATTTTAGTTATTTATTCAATGTAATTTAGATAAATAATTATAAATATGTGTATATTTCATAATTTGTTAAGTATATAATGTTTTAAATACTTGTGTATTTGTTTTTTTGCCAACCATACTCTGCCACCAATACAGCACGCTGATAACGATCTTTACTTATGAACAATTTAAATATAAAAGACGTTAAATTTTCGTGAGGCATATTCAAATATTTAATGAATCTACTGTTGCTGTGCTCGGAGTTTAGCCGCAGCGTGAACTCCTACATGCGGAAGAGGGGCCTCCAAAATTGGCCCGAAACATGTCGCAGCAGTAGCGATATAATAACGTGAGTACAACTGTAGATTCATTAAATAATATCTCTTCTATTATTAAGAAATCTTTGGTTCAAACTAAAACAATGGCCGCCAACGTAGCAGATTAATTTCAAAGGAACTACTCGCGATTTAGTTTACATTTTGAAGTGATGAAAGGAAAACTTTCTCTCTTTCAGACTAAATTAGTTTACAAATCTAACAAGATACCTAATAAATAGTAGGCATTTAAATCTAAAGTACACAACAAAAAACGAATAGCAATTAAAATAATTGTATTATGTGTAGAGGACACAGTTCAGATAAGAAAGCACATCAAATATTTTACGTTATGTAAAGTACATATTTAATGATATTGAGATTTATATTATCTTTTTCTTCTGTGACAATTTGAAAATTATGTTTTCTCTGAAGAATAACGACGTATTATTAAGTTATAATATAATTTATTGAAATTAATTTCCATAGAGTACCTAGTCTGTTCATATTTTTTGATGAATACTTTTGCATGTTAAATTGTATCTTGTTATTTAATGCATGTTAATTATAAGATGGAATGTTTTGAAAAGAACTGGCCCGCCGAGTTTCTTGCCGGTCCCATAGTGGATTCCCCCCTCCACTGGGGGGTACTGAAATCTTCTCTAGGCTGAGGCGTAGGGTTAGAGCCGGCGTAGCTTTATTTGACGTTCATATGCGCATTGTAATATGCTTACTTGAAAAATAAATATTTCATTTTCATGTTTAAAGAAAAATGTCAATTTCAGTATTGGTCCCATAGTAAAAGTCGTTCATTATGACCTCAAAAATCGCTATGCCAAGTTTGCACGGTCCTTTTTATTTCATCCTGTATATTTTAGATACGAATTGACATTTGAGAAGATTCGGGGAGATACGACCAATTAATTTACAACCAATTAATTTACCTATCTTCCGCAATTTATTTCATTGCACATCTCTGGTAGAAACACAGCTTTTATGCACCTATCACAAAAAACAGGAAAAAGCATTTTTATCCTCCCTTGAATGCCAGACCGCCCTAAGTACGTTTTCACATTATCCAATCCGATATCGGATGTCGGAAGGATTTCAAGGGCAAAAATCAAAGATGGCGGCTTAAATGTATGGGATATCAGTCCTACATTCGATATCGGATCGGATAATGTGAAAACCCACTAATAGTTAATTTTAAGACTTTTTAAGTCATTTGATGAAACCCTCCAGCATTTTTCACCGGAACCTACAGTCGCTGTGGCCGAAACCGGTCAGGAGGATATTTTAAGGCGAGATTTACTTGTATCTATATATGAATAAACTGACAAAGCGGCTTTATAGCAATCGACAAAGTGGGACGTTTTCCCGTGCACACTCATAGATAAGGTTTAGACAAACCTAACGTAA
Source organism: Leguminivora glycinivorella (assembly GCF_023078275.1). Lineage (NCBI taxonomy): Eukaryota > Metazoa > Arthropoda > Insecta > Lepidoptera > Tortricidae > Leguminivora > Leguminivora glycinivorella. Next base: position 23,476,016 of record NC_062978.1, on the reverse strand, counting down.
TATTGTAAAATAATTCGTTTTCTAAAGCGATAACCTGTTCTTAAGTAAAATTAAAATAAAGACAGATCTTCGATGCCGTCTAAATAAAAAAAGCGAAGTGTAAAGGTTCACGCACACTTAACAACTCGCTAGGGCTCTATTCTATCCGAGAAATTCCTCAGATCTTTATCGCGAAATCTTTTTTTCTTGTTACAAATTTCCTCGTCGCATAATCTCCAGGTTTTCTTTGAGACTTTACTCGACTGCGGCGAAGCGCGAAAAAGGCTAAAATGAGAATAATGTAAGTTCCTCGGTTTTTATGTGGACTGATCCGGTTACAATGTGCGAGTGGGACGTCTGTATAAGTGCATAGCGCTGTCTCACTTAACTCATGTCAAAAGTAAGCGGAGAACAAAAAATGTATGTATAATCATATTAGCATTAGTTGTTGCTTTTGGCGTCGAGACCCTCGGTCCGTGGGGCCCGGGCGCCCAGATTTTATACAAGGACTTGGCGAAGCGGTTGACTGATACTACGGGGGACAGAAGAGCTGGCAGCTTCCTCGCTCGACGTATAAGCATTGGGAATCAGAGAGAAAATGCTGCCAGTATCTTGGCCACTATGTCTCAGGGGCCCTCTTGAGACTTAGTTTTTTTTTCTAAATTGCCTACTTTATAATATTTAGTATATCAAATTTTTATTTAAGTGTTACTAATAAATAAATTTCAACATAACTGTACTCGTATAGTCATTTTCATCCGCTTCCTTGTGTTGCGTGCGAACACGGTGCGTATAAATATACATTTAAGTGTCACTACTGAAGTACTGACATGATTGAAATAAATATTATTAGGACATTCTTACACAGATTGACTGAGTCCCACGGTAAGCTCATGAAGGCTTATGTCGCAGGTACTCAGACAACGATATATGTATATAAGATACAAATATCTGCTCATCACACTAATAAATGCCCTTACCGGGATTCGAACCAGGGACCGCGGCGTAGCAGGCAGGGTCACTACGCGCTAGGCCAGACCGGTCATCATGACGGTCAGGTTTGTATTGTGTGATATTATGATTTAAATAGGATTCTAAATTTATATATTAATTATGTATAAACAAATACATTTATTCAGGGTTAAAAAAAATACAATAAAAAAAAAGTTAAAGTCATAACCAAACCCAAAAACCATACCAACAAAAATAGTTCGTGATCAGCAGCGCAGGCTTCGTCAAGTGGACATGAAACAAATCAGCTACAGGCTTTGTCACCTACATACATACAAATGAAGTAATCCGCAACAGGCTTTGTCAAACTTAAACACTATAAACTACCTTATGGTGCCACCCCGGATCGTAGCTGGCCCAAATGTTCCCATGACACTGGACGCGTTACCTCGCTGTACAGCCAGGGAAATTTGTTGGACCAGGTACGATCCGGAACGAGGATCGCAACCCCTGTCTCTAAGCCGCCGACCCAATTCCCACACAAACTTCTTAGCCTCTGCACCCCAAGGCCCTGCAGTCTCCACCGCAACTGGTATAAAATCATACGTTGGCTCCAAGACAGAGTACTTCGAGTGCTTCTGTTTCGCCGCATACTCCACAGCTGCACCAGCAGCACTGATGGTGTGACTCAGATGGGACGGTGCAAAGGTGCTAACGCACGTTGCGTCCCATAAGAGGCACCGACCTCTCTGCCAAGGAACCAACGTAAGACCATCCGGCCTCTTGTCATCATCACGGCACAATCCCGGAGGCTCCAGGACACAGGGTATATTGGCAGAAACCAAAGCCCTGCGAATCACCTCATTTATCGCGTGGTGACGTGAAAAACGCCCCGCGCACCTCTGGCAACTAAGGCCATGGTGGCCGTCCTCCTGAACCATGGCTCCACACACACATCTGTGCACCTCGCAAACCTTCGATCCCAATCGCAAAGCAACTGCAATCCTCAAGGAATCATTATCTAGCATTGTGCCTAACAAATCAATTTATTCTAAATTGATTGATTCTAAATTGTTTATGATAAAACTACCAAACAACATATCTTTATAGCGTTCATGGTTAACGGAACAATAACAACATTTTGGCTTTTTTTTAATCTGTTATCAGTAAAGTTTGCCTACGGATCAGTAAATCTAATTAATCTAGTCTCAAGTAAGCAAGTACCTATTCAACAAGGCTAAATATTTTTTACAGTCTCGCTTATTCTTAATTCTCCGCTCAATTTAAAACGCGGCCAATTTAATAACGTTTTCGCAGCTTAAGAAGCCTTCTCTGATAGATGTTCGTTTCTCTGATAGCCGTAATTTACGCAAAGTAGCCTGTAAACAGCCGTGCTCTTGTGGCTTAAACGAAAATAAGAATAAAAAGAAAATGAGACGAAATGAAACAAAATACTAAATAAGAATATTTTCAGTACAGATGGTCGTTTGTTTACGCACTAGTTCGAGAAGTGGTTCATTATATGCCAGGTCGAAACTTTGGAGGCTCATCTGTACTGAAAAACGTCGTACGATACACGTGCGAAAAGGAAATTCGCAACTCGTGTCGATTTAAAACACTCCCTTCGGTCGTGTTTTAATTTACCGCCACTCGTTTCGAACTTCCTTTTTTACGCACTTGTATTGTAATGTACTATTATTCTGCAAGTATTAGGCTCACGGCTATTTTACCAGTCAATAGGGTAATAGTACATTACGATACAGTACTGAAAAGAGAAATTTCCTTTTCGCACGACGTTTTTCAGTACATGTGGCCCTCCAAAGTCTTGATCTGACAAGAAATGAATCACGTCTCGCACTGAAAATGAAAAAAAATGTATATTACAATGAGCATATGAACGTCAAATAAAGCTACGCCGGCTCTAACCCTACGCCTCAGCCTTGAGAAGATATCAGTCCCCCCTCAGTTGGGAGGGGGGTATCCACTATGGGACCGGCAAGAAACTCGGCGGGCCACTTCTTTTCAAAACATTACATCTTATAATTTTAACATGCATTAAATAACAAGATACAATTTAACATGCAAAAGTATTCATCAAAAAAAATGTCAACAGACTAGGTAGGTACTCTATGAAAATTAATTTCAATAAATTATATTATGGCTTAATAATACGTCGTTCTTCTTAAGAGAAAACATATATTATCAAATTGTCACAGAAGAAATAGTACATTACGACACACGTGCGAAAAAGAGGAAGTTCGAAACGATTGGCGATAAATTAAATCACGACCGAAGGGACACGAGTTACGAATTTCCTTTTCGCACGTGAATCGTACGACGTTTTTCAGTATAGATGGCTCTCATAACTTTCGACCTGACATATAATGAACCGCTTCTCGAACTAGTGCGTAAAAAACACACTATCTGTACTGAAAACTAATATATTATATGTCTATGCTCCTGAGTACAATAACCTTATTATTGTAAATCTACAATTATTTGGTTACTTATTCATTAAATACTATTACCACTAAGTCACCAATAGAGTTGAAAATATTCTAAACCTAAATTTATTTAAAATTCTTTGCGTTTCGATTGAAGAATATTTATATTTCATTACAAAGACAAACCAAACTTAATTTCAAAAATAAATTTAATAAATTACGCATGCAATTGGAAACTATTCTATTAAATCTTGAAGGAAAACCGCTACGTTTGAACAAAAGTTCTTCAATAAAGAATATAAGATATGAATCCCTTTAGATACAATTTTGTGGGAATATAAAAGGGCTAAAACATATGTCTATGCAATAAGTATATGAAATATAAGAGGGGGGGGTGTCAAGTTGACAACCCTTTTTAGGGTTCCGTAGTAAACTAGGAACCCTTATAGTTTCGCCATGTCTGTCTGTCCGTCCGTCCGTCCGTCCGTCCGTCCGCGGATAATCTCAGTAACCGTAAGCACTAGAAAGCTGAAATTTAGTACAAGTATGTATATCAATCACGCCAACAAAGTGCAAAAATAAAAAATGGAAAAAAATGTTTTATTAGGGTACCCCCCCTACATGTAAAGTGGGGGCTGATATTTTTTTTCATTCCAACCCCAACGTGTGATATATTGTTGAATAGGTATTTAAAAATGAATAAGGGTTTTACTAAGATCGTTTTTTGAAAATATTAATATTTTCGGAAATAATCGCTCCTAAAGGAAAAAAAAGTGCGTCCCCCCCCTCTAACTTTTGAACCATATGTTTAAAAAATATGAAAAAAATCACAAAAGTAGAACTTTATAAAGACTTTCTAGGAAAATTATTTTGAACTTGATAGGTTTAGTAGTTTTTGAGAAAAATACGGAAAACTACGGAACCCTACACTGAGCGTGGCCCGACACGCTCTTGGCCGGTTTTTTTATTGAATGGGTCTCATGTTTTCTTTGATGGTATTTCCAGTAAAGTGGGGAGTTATTCGGTAAACCATTGAGTGAGAATTGAATATATCTAGTTTCTTTTGTTTTCGAGTATTTCTTATGGATTTAAGCACTATATTTCTGTGAGTGACAAGATTAAACGGGTTGTCTTCATTTCAGTGTATGTTTGGGACGTACAATTTTGTATCAAAACAGTGAACTTGTTAAGCAGTACCTAAATGTTGTTGTTGTTGAATGTTGGTCAAGAAGCAACATTCTGACAACACTGATTGTCGTATGTGAAGAGAAACTTTCAGACACCTAATGTGCGAATGTCACGACCTCGCCAGACAAAGTATGTAAAACTTTGGAACAGGTAAGCTAGGACCAAAAGAGAGCTACCCATGAGCCTCATCCACAGACACGTGGAGATGGTCGAGAAGCTCCTGAATAGCAGAATAGGCTCCTTCCTACACTTAAAATAAAATACTTTATGCAGTGCATGAAATAAATAAAAGCACCATCATTAGAAGAAAAATAGTGACAGTAGTAACGTTTAAATATAATTTCTATTTAACAAGTCTAAGAGAAAGATATAAAGTAAATGAATTGATCGTGACGTCACTCCTCAGTATTTCATAGTAATTCCATATTAGCAAATCGTTTTGACAGTTCTTAAAAAGAAGCTGATTTGACTAGTAGGAAACTAGCCTATTGTAAGGGCCCCTGCAGATATAAGATAAGATAAGTAGTACCTTCTACAACTACAAGGAGATTTTAATTTAACAATTTTTATTCGGCATGGTTTTGGATTCGATAATAATATGACGTTTATCTTGATAATTGGTTTGCATTTTAACACAATATTTCTTTATTTAAACTTTATAGCACAACAAAGAAACATGTACAAATGGCGGATTTAATGCCAAAAGACATGTCAGCAAACTATTAATTAAATTAAAGCAAACTATTAATTAAATTAAATAAATTGTTTACTTACGCTATATTAGTTCGGTTAGTTTTTGTTGTTAAGAAAATTTGGTCCTTCGAACCGGATACAAGGCAAACATCTTAATACCCAACTTCCGTATTTACGGGCGGTAAACCTTTTACAGCCCAGTATAGTTATTGGATGAGATTTTTACGGCGGGTAAAGACGGAGCGTTTAACGAGTGTCGGTTACTGGGACACGATTCAAATGTATTAATATGTTACGAGTTTGTTCTGGTTGTGATGGGCCTTGGCGTTCGTCTTGGTGACTGGCGCTCATCTCATGCTTGACTTCCTATTTATTTGGTGTGCACTACTCAATGATTTTCAATATCGTATCAAATGTGATCAAACCTTAACATAATTACTGACTGCAGCCGTGCAGCCCAACGTCCAAGGAGAAAAGTAGGGTAAAGGTAGGGTAGGACATCCAAGGGCCCCTTTCTCGAAGCTACAAGTTACAATTTACAAGCGGTTGTCAATAACTAGTGTGACAAGTTGGAAAGAGACTTCCGCTTGTAACTTGTTGAAAGTTTTGAGAAATGAGCCCTAGAAGAAAATTTGGCTTACAACCCGAGAAACCGCAATATTTTTTTTGCTGAAGCTGATTTTATATCATCGCCAGCCTCAAGATCTCGAAGGCCTTTTCACACTTCATCTCTCCAAACATGATACCGCTTCAAAACGAATTGCTTGTATGAATATTTAGCTATTGAAGCGTTATCAAGTCTTCACTTCAGCCCTCCATATCACACCAGGGTACGTAGCCGAATGGCATAAATGCCCACGAAACGCTCCTAGATATCTATCTCTATCGCTCTTGCGTATTAGCGCGACAGAGCCAGACTACCATTTCGCGGCATTCGTTTTCGTTTCGCGTCGCAGAAATTCCATTCAGCTACGGCACCAGATCATAACGATCTTGATCAATTCGGACTAAATGCCCGAGATACCAAAGTATCAATTGCTTGTCTCTGTTGTCTTTTGCTGAGGTGTGCCAATGAAAAATAATTTACCTACATACAGGGTGAAATAAAAAGGACTGTTCAAAGTTTGCATAGTGACTTTTGAGGTTATAATGGAAATCATAAATCATAAATGTTTTATTTGTAAACATAGGTACATACAGATCTTACATGGAGTTGTGTTAGTGACGCTATGCTTTTCTTTTAGGCATACAAATATTTTTGTGATGACAACTTTTATTATGGGACCAATGCTGAAATCGCGAAAAAAAATTAGGAGTTCCATAGAAAAGAACGGCATCATGACAGTCGGAACAGCCAATTTTTTTTGCGTTTTAGCTTTCGTCCCAGAATAAAAGTTGTTAATTATGACCTCTAAAGTCACTATGCAAAATTTTAACGGTCCTTTTTATTTCACCGTGTACTTGTATTGTATCAAATGATAAAGTCTGCATAGGCTCCCATTATTTAACGAGCGTGTCGGGTGCTGGTTTATTTAAGGGTTCATTTGTGATGACGGGCCGTGTGTCGGTGGCTTTATGGATTTATTGTGACACACATTGTGTGCCACACTTTATTGTGTGATGGCTCAAAAACGTTGACAAAAGAGTTTATGGGCTAATTTTTTTGTAAAACAAATATTTTATTAAAACCATTTCTAGGCTGTTTTGCTTTCTTCGTTTCAGATATGGGTAATTGGGTAAGCAATAATTATGGCATCAATATGTGTTTAATTTTTCTGGATACAAATATGAGATGTCAAGTACAAAATTGATTTTTTTGACGTGAAACGTTAGGTGAACGTCTTTAAAAACCCGTAGTAGAGTGACCGGACCGAAAATTTAACCAGGTGTAACGAAAAGTGTAGTGGCGTGGCGGCTTACATAAATATCAGGGTGGCTAGCCGAATGGCACAATCGCTCACGAAACGCTCACGAAACGAAGCGCTAGTAGATATCTATCTCTATCGCGCTTGTGTATTGGCGCGACAGAGCCAGCGGCGTATCGCTTTCGTTTGGCGTCGGAGAAATGCCATTCGGCTACGGGGCCTGTAACTATAATGCCTATATATTTATTCGTAATATGTAGCATAGGCAAATACTTTGAAATGCAACGTTTTTTATGGATAAGATCAATTTCATTCGTTTCAAGCATTCACTAGATCTAATTTAGCCACTCAGTTGCTTTTGGTAGGTAGCTCTAGTTACCAGCTGTAACCTTTATTTTACTTGACAATAGAGTCCACTGAAAATTTTAGAGCAATTGAGTGGTTAGATATATCCTTCAAGTTCGCTCATACTATAGCTGCCTGCAGTGTTAAGTAAATGCCAAGTCAACAGATGATGATTGAAATTGTATCACCTAATCTACGATAATTTTGATGTGGATAAAGTATCCGTCGCATTGTGTCAAATATCTCAGTGTGAGAGCAACAGATCTCTTTTCCACGTTGATGAGTGTTAAAATTGCAAGCACCCCCTGTAAAAGAAATTCAGAATCATAAAACAATCGTTCAATTGAAGAGGATCTACAGAGATGGAAAAATGGTTAAATTCAGAGAATAAACAAAGATTCCATTCAATTAGCGCTCAAAGGGTTTCCGAATAATTCGCCACTTTAAATAAAATCGAATAAATGTAAATAAAACTTGAACGATCCATTCGATAAAAATAGGGTTGTCGAATGGTATTTTGTCCGTGGTAAAGAAATGTATCCCTTACCAATGGAAACTACAGGGAGAAATACTTATATTTATTTAAACTAACACGATTTGCACTCATAATTTAAAACTAAACGGGACTTAATTGCGTAAACGACTTACAAAGTGTTAAATGTTTACCTAAGCGATTAAGTCCCGTTTAGTTCTAAAATTATAAATTCTTATGTTTGTTCGATACATTATCTATGTTAGTTTTCCATTTTTTATGCTCACAGTACAGTTTTTTAAGATTTTTCAGAAAAGTTCAGTGGTTTCATATCAGAACTTTTGTTAAAATGTGATTCGTTCAAAGTTTCATAACGTGTAAATCCATAAATGATTTTTTATATATTTACTGATGGTATTTGATTTCATGTGGTAGGTATTATTTAACTGCAGTTTCGAAACGAAATATGTAAATAAATACAAATAAATGTTGAGATCTAGAGATAATTATGTTCAATTAGAGATTGAAACTTCAAAAACGTAGTACTTATTATAAAATTCTATCTTAGACGTTAATAAATTAGAATACAAAAGATCTATTTTTAGCACACCAAAATCAAGTACATAATATAATAACGCACATACAAAGTCCGCTGTCCTTTTACCCAGTAGACCATGAGCTCTCACTCAGTACTGGTCGCTATGAGGCAGGGATCAAGTTAGGTTGGCCAGGATGCGCAATATCCGTGGTGGCACAGCCGCGGGCACTCATTTGAGTTTGGCACAGATAATTAACATTACAGACAGTCCTTTTGGCAGAGCCAGATCAAGCTACATAAGTTGGCAACAATTTTGACAACCCAGCATGACTCCCGTGCACAAGTGCACAGGTAAGTAACGTCATAACCTTATTAGATTTGTATGCTTAAAACAACATTTGCACCTAAGAGGTTATCATAATAAAGCCCAATAGCAAGCAAGCCCCATCTGATATCGGAGGTTGGGTACGGAACTAATAGTGTTTACGCCGTCTCCTATATTTTTATTTAATTTTTATATCAATGTATTTACTCAATACAATTTATAAATGTATACAAACGTATCCACGACTGTGAGGGCGTCACTTAACACTATGTTTTGTTGTTATTTACCCTCAGTACAAAGTAACACCTTTGTTATGCCAAAAGGTAAAAAAAAGTAATTGTGTATTTTGGGATTTAACACAACCTATCAAACACAATCGAATCATGTCCAAATCATTTGAAAATAAATAATTTTGAAAATAATGATTATCTTCCAATAAGTGTGCTGTCTGTGTTTCTGTTCTGTATCAGAGCAAACAAGTCAGTTAATCTCATATTTGGCTAAGTATGTACTTGCCGCGTATGGCTTTGTCTCGCGTCACGTTAATATTACATCGCTGGGATGTTTTCATATAAGGGAAGATGACGGTTTATGGAAAGGCAAATATTTTTTGAGAAGTATCAGTATTTATTTTATCTTATGTGAATTTATCACGAACTTATCTTCCATATCTAACACACACACACAAAATAACCGCTGTATTCCCAAAAGTGTAGAGCACGTGAAACTTTGAAATTGAAGTGAAAATGAAAAAATGGTTTTCTTTTCATGTCTCACTTTTAACGTATATTATACTAAAAAGTTTTCAGAAATATTTAGTTTGGGGTATCTTATTTTTTACCACATTTTTTTATGACTTGTCTGGCGCAGTCGGTAGTAACCCTGCCTGCTAAGTCAACGGTCCTGAGTTCGACTCCCTTTTATGTACCTATATCTGTATATTATATTATTCGTCTTAAACTTATCGTGGGACTTAGTTAATCTGTGTAAGAATGTCATATAATATTTATTTATACCTTTTGGCGTAGAAACTGGAGTCCCAACGCGAACAAGTTGTTCACAGAAATCGCAAAGCGTCTGGTTGAGGTAACTGGTGACCGAAGAGCTGGCGACTTCCTCGCACAACGTATAAGCATTGCGATACAGCGAGGAAATGTCGCCAGTATCCTTGGTACAATGCCTCAAGGGCCTATTTTAGGCATTAGCTGGCTTTTAAGTTTAGTCTTAGTTTCTTATATAATTATGTAAATATGTTCATGTAAATAAAGATAATATAAATCATAGTAAATAGGTATCTCATAGGTAAGCGTGCTCCACCGTAGACCGCATCATCACTTACCATCAGGTGTGATCGTGGTCAAACGTCTGCCTATTCATACTAAAAAAAATATATATAAATCATATTTATTTATTTATTCATTTAACTAAACACAACTGTACCAATACACTAAATTTATTCCCACATAAACAAAGAGTTTTATACTTTATATGTACTCAACCCAAAGTTTAAAGTTGACCGTGTTTACTTAAAGCTGAAACTAAGGAAATATGTTCTAATCTAAATGTTAATTTGGCTGATAACATCTGTTGCGCGGTTTTTTGTAATCAAGCTATTTTAGTTTAATTAAATGTTACTGCGGTGTAGATGGTTTATCTTAATTGGAAAATTAGGTAAAAGGTATACATTTTTGAATACATTTTTTACGTCATAGTATTGGGAAAATAAATAAAAAAAAAGATTATTATAAGAACTAAGGAAACATCCGCAAATATAATATATATAATAAAAATATATTGTATCGCCGCGTGCCGTATAATGAATTTACAAATTGATTGTTATCGACTTTGGAATATTAGGTTAAATGTGAGTGTGTTTAGTAAAACATCCCACTTTGTCGATTGCTATAAAGCCGCTTTGACAGTTTATTCATATAAAGAGAGAAGCGAAAATCTCGTCTTTATATTAAGCGACAAAGTAGGAATTTTTTACTAAACACACTCACAAATTGTGGTATGGGAAATGGGCTAGTATAAAGACAAGTCTTAGTCGTACTTCTACTCTGAACTAAGGTGAAAATTGGGGCTAAATTTAAGGAGTAATAAGTATTGTATTAGGCTAGTCAGACATAAGTAATGATACAATTATTAACCTAAGTATAAGCTAGAATATCGAGACTTGACACCCAACTTCGTAACAGTAATCTTAGTTCATCACTTATTTCTCGCCGGCCTCTTGCCCATTTGCCACCAAATGCCTTACAAACTACAGGACTAAAACTGGTTCCATCGGCATCGATATCTGAACATGATTCCTTTAGGCGAGTTTATACGATACGATTTTGTCGAACGATTTGAGAAGAGAAACGACGATGATAACATTTGTGGATTCTCAATTGGCTTGTAGTATAGACATAAAAAAAAAACATGAATACATGAAGCAACCGTAAAATGTGAAAGAGACACATAGAGGTATTCTAGTCACTCGATATTCAATCAGTAGCGTGTTAGCGTGGTACCGCTTTTTCTCTGCAACTTTATGAAAATTAATTGATTTTTTGGTGACTAAACTGGATATTAGTTATAATTATAATACACCCTGTTTTTATTGAATTCCCTTAATTTTAAGGGAAGATTCATTGTATCAAATACAATTAATTTCTTCTAGCCTCTTAACTCTTGCGGTTATCGAGTTAATACAAAAATATAGCTAGAGGCTTTACCAATTCCTAATGTTATTTGTTTTGACATGTGTGTATTTGTCTTGAATGTTATTCTTAAGGGTCTCTCACACTATTAAATTCATTTATTGTGTATGAAAATGATGAAAATATTTTTTTGCGAATTCAACCTAAAGTTATATACAGGTTGGTTCCTGATAATAAACCTAACGACGTATCAAATTTATCGGAAATCAAAATAAAACACGATGTATATTGTCGCAAAATATAAAAGTGGCATCATGTCGTCACATACCTATATACATACATACCTACGTGTCATATAGAGGTTTCCGCGATCAAGATCTATGGAAAAAAGAAGATTCGTAGAAATTATATTCTTTAGACCAGGGCTCGGATACCGGCTAAATTTTCAACCCGTTATCATGTACTTGCAGACAAACCTTTAAATTTCGTTTTCACTCGAATAACCGCTATTTTTACACCGGTTTTCAGGAGAACTCTTTCATAAAATTTCGTTCGATTAACCGGTTTAGAACAAAATAAACCGGTTTATTTCGCAGCACGATAGGTTCTGTTCTAACCAAACAAAAAACTCGCTGCGTGAACGTAGGTATTTAGGTGCGTCTCGCCGCTCGTCGAAAAAACCGGTTTATTTCGGTTAAAAAAGTTCTCATAACTTTCGCGTTCTTTAAAAAGTTCGTCGTAAAGTCTCAATACTTAAACCGGTTTTAACCGGTAAAAAATAAACCGGTTCTGAGCCTTGCTTTAGACGCATGAAATAAAACTAACGGATTAAATCGCGTATAATTAATTTACAAATTCATCCCGACGTTCTTTAGACGCCCCGTCTATTCTACTAGTAGTTTCTTCTCGTTACGAAACTTGTAACATATAAATGTCCTCTCGCTTTACTTACCGAGTGTCTAAAGATATCTGTAGGGAGTTTATCGAAAGTATCCGCTTACGATAGAGATCGCTTGAGCCTCTGTGAAGTTGTGATACATTTTTGGGTATACATACCGCTTAATAAGTAACGCATTTATGTCGCTCCTAAAATTAACAACAACATTTTAGATTTAGAATAGAATAGAATAGAATAGAAATCTTTATTTCTTAGAATATGGTACATACAGAGATGGTCAAGTTACAATTGGTGCGACATATCGTCTCTACTTTTAAAAAAACTTGTATCTTCGTCTGTCAATGACAAGAAATTTGTAGTAAGTATATATGGAATGCATATAGACTTACTGCGTTTTAACTTTGAGAAGCAACGTGAGATACGAGATTTTTTCAAAGTAGTGACGATATTCTGCCTACATCGGCGTAGAAATATTACAATTTATTAATAACTAAGGAACTCGTTAACTGCATAAAAACACATGTCTAGTAACCAACCAAACATTTTAATGTTCTGTTCTTACACGTTTAGTATTTTTTTGAACTTGGTATTATTTTTAAGGGCAGAATCCGAACAAATCAAGCATTTTGAATTTTATAGCTTATAGTTCTAGTTATATTATAACTGACTCTTCATAAATATGAGTACCTAGTACCTACCCAAGTAACAATATTCACCTACGAGACTAGATCTGACGGCCAAATGCAGATGCATGCATATTAAAATTATATGTTTGTGATACGAGTATGTAAGTACTGTCATATTTTTCGTCGCAAGTTTGTCGCCCATGTTTTTATTTATTCCCAAACTTCTTTGGCTTCCTGCTGAGATATGATTCCTAAATAACAAACTTATTTGCTACCCATAATCTATGTAACATATTTGCGGAAGTTAGCTTTGAGAGTTTCCTTATACGAACGACTGGCTGGAACCGATAAGGTTAATATTGTGGCCACATTCTTGGCAAGTTTAGCAAGCAAGCAGGAAAAGATAAGATACCAAATAGAATACCTAATAAGCAAGCAAGCAAGAGACGTCTTATTGATGTAATATGTGACCGAATAGCTGGCGACTTCCTCGCAACGTAACATTGGGATACAGGGAGGAAATGTCGCCAGCTAAGTACCTTGATATAATACCTCAAGGACTTAAGGCATAAGCTGGCTTATGCCTTAAGATCTAGACTTAAATAACAGCTGGCTGTTATTTAAGTTTCATACTTAATGACCTATTTCATAAAGGTGACAATTCGCCATTCATTGCGTGTTCAACAAAGGAATATATACTCTGTCAAACAAGTCTGTCAATAAATAAGAACAAAGAAAAGTATATGCATCCTTTTATTTAGGGTGCTAGAGAAAAGGATAGCTATAGTTTTCTTTGTTCTTATTTACTGACAGACTTGTTTGACAGAGTTTAGTTGCTGAGTAACAATGTTAATTATCAACTCTGAAATATGCACAGAATTGTCAATGTCACTTTGGTAAAATAGCCAACGAATAACGTAAGTAACAAAATATTTTATACACTAAACCACTCGAAGTAAGCAAGTGCTCTATATTCCTTACTAGCAGCACTCACGGTAGCTACAATGTTGGTGGATCTAAAATTTAAAACTGCACGAGTTTGATCCGACTTGCTCAAGCTTGTTACTTTGTTACAGGTTCGATTCAGACTTAGTAATGTTTTTGGAGTTTAATGGTTTTGATACGACAAGGAAAACTAGAACATGAAGATTTCAGTGCCAAAAAAATCTCATCTCATGTCACCAAGCTTACCCCTCTGCGGCAAAACTTCGGCACATTGATTTCTTTTTTTAAACCTTTGCCAATGGTGTTACTTACAGGTCATTTCTAACCCCCGACGCAAAAACGACATCCATCTGTCTGTCTATCTGTTTGTCTGTCTGTCTGTGTGTGTGTCTTTCCGTGGCATCGTAACTCCCGAACGGATGAACCGATATAGATTTCGTTTTTTTGTTTTGTTGCTGAGTCAGACGGAAGTGTTCTTAGTCATGTTTCATGAAAATCGATCCACTATGTCGGGGGTCTTTTCAAAATTTTAATATATACTTTAAAAACATCATCATATTTTAAACCGGCCAAGAGCGTGTCGGGCCACGCTCAGTGTAGGGTTCCGTAGTTTTCCGTATTTTTCTCAAAAACTACTGAACCTATCAAGTTCAAAATAATTTTCCTAGAAAGTGTTTATAAAGTTCTACTTTTGTGATTTTTTTCATATTTTTTAAACATATGGTTCAAAAGTTAGAGGGGGGACACACTTTTTTAGCAGCGATTATTTCCGAAAATATTGATATTATCAAAAAACAATTTTAGTAAACCCTTATTCATTTTTAAATACCTATCCAACAATATATCACAGAGTTAGAATGAAAAAAAAAACAGTCCCCACTTTACATGTAGGGCCCCCCTAAAGCATTTTTCTACTTTTTATTTTACCACTTTGTCGGCGTGATTGATATACATATTGGTGCCAAATTTCAGCTTTCTAGTGCTAACGGTCACTGAGATTATCCGCGGACGGACGGACGGACAGACAGACATGGCGAAACTATAAGGGTTCCTAGTTGACTACGGAACCCTAAAAACATTGCGCACTTGTGCTGATCTGTGCATTAGAAAGACGGTCAATATAATTATGGTTATTTGTAGAAATGGCAGACTGTTTTGTACAGAAAACAACAGACAAGGCGTCGCCAATCTAAGTGCTCTAAGCACGTTTTGGGCGAGATCGCTCCATCGTAGGTCACGTCTTCGCCTCGGTTAGTCTGTAGACATGAGTATTATGAGTACGCCCATTTATACATTGAAAAAAAAGAACCAGTACAATTCGATGGTCGATGTCGTGTAAAACTTGAAAACATGAACAAGTTGTAAAATCTAAAGTGAGGTCTTGTTTTTAACCCCCGACGCAAAAACGACGGGGTGTTATAAGTTTGACGTGTCTGTCTGTCTGTTTGTCTGTCTGTGTGTGTGTGTGTGTGTGTGTGTGTGTGTGTGTATGTGTCTGTCTATGGCATCGTAGCTCCCGAACGGATGAACAGATTTAAATTTAGCCATGTTTCATGAAAATCGGTCTACTATGTCGCGGTCGGGGGTTTTCTCAAAATTTTTATTTTATGATTATCTATTCCGGTGTCTATTTTTAACCCCCGAACACACAAAAAATTTAAACGAACACACAAAAAATTTAAACTTGAAATTATGCAACTGGAGTATTTTTTCAAAGCTGCGTTCGCTTGCAAAGTTTGTGTAATTATACGGGAACATACATGTACTAGTTAGCAAAAACAGCGAAATTTAAATTTGAAAAAAAAAATTGCGTCCTTTTTACAGAGTAGGTACAGTCAACCAATTGGAACCCTCCTAGGCCACTGTAGAACTACGACGTTATAAATCAAATTGTAAGAAAACTTACTGCTTGGTTGTAGAGTGGCCTAGGGTCCCAATTGCTTGACTATACCTGAGTCTATAAGTAGTTTAGACGTTCTCTCAAGTGTTATAGTTCAAGATTTCAACAGATTTTTCTATCATTACACTCGAATACTCACTATTCGCGCCACAGCGAGAATCCAATTTAATACGGAACTGTCGCCCTTCCCCTCAACTAACCCGAGAAAGGTAAGAAAGAAGGTAAGAAAGGGGAAAATCGCTTCGGAAATAAATCTGATTAAAGATCAAAGCGGTTCCGGTCTATGCCAATTCTGACAGAATCAAAAATGATACATGGAGCCTGATTTTGATGATCATTTTAAAAGTTGTCAACCGCTTTTATGTCCTAAAGAGATTGTATCAAGAGATCTAAATTTAAAAACAAACTATTAATAAATTACTATTTCATAAAAAAGTAATACTTACCAAAAACTAACAGTAGGTATTTCAATTGCTACTTCTTTTTCAATTAGTTCTTCAAACGCCTAGAATGCTATATAATACTGCATAGTTCAATGGCAAACCTACACCTTGGACTCTTGGATATAATTAATTACTGAAAGATCGTGGCGTGTCAAAACCACGTCAAAATAATTTACAAAGAATCAGCTTCTTTGCTTCTTTAAGATTATTTTTGCAGATTTGAAGAATACGAATTACATTCAGAGAAGCGTTTTATTGGAAAAGAACTCTTTGAGAATTAAATTAAAGGAAAATAACACGTTTTTAATGTGTCATGACATTTCTATTTCGGATGCCGATTGATGTTTTTATAAATCTAAGTACCTACCTATTAAATTATTGGTTTCGTATGTTAGAAATCTTCAAATTCAAATATTTTTTTTATGGGATAGGAGGCAAACGAGCAGACAGGTCGCCTGATGGTAAGCGATCACCGCCGCCCATGGACACCCGAAACACCAGAGGTGTTGGAGGTGCGTTGCCGGCCTTTAAGATGGGTGTACGCTCTTTTCTTGAAGATTTGAAGGTCGTATCGGTCCGGAAATACCGCAGGCGACAATTCATTCCACAGTATAGCTGTGCGGGGCAGGAAGTTTCTGGAGAAACGCACAGTTGAGGACTGCCAGCCATATAAATGTCTATAATTTATTGATAACATAACTTTTCAACGTAGCCTTAATCGATAGAGTGAGTAATTGTCACATTTGTTCGTGAATCATGGATGTTTTCTTTGTATATAAATATGAATTTATTTATATAAGTATGTATGTACTTGGTACCCATAGTACAAGCTTTGTTAAGTTTGGGGCTAGGTTGATCTGTGTAAGGTGTCCCCACATTAAATAGGTATATAAATAATTTTAAATCGTCTAACACATGGTAGAGGCTCTTTGCACCAGTCAGTCCTAGATGATGGTAGTGTATTATGCTGCATCGTAAGGGAATTGTAACCATACATCGGTTATTTGTCGTGACATCTAACGACAATCACGCGTCAATCACGCGTCAAATAACGTAAATTATCAGTATCACTACTCGATACTAGGTGTCAACAGTGTCTCGTCTGACAAAAATTTAATATTAGAACAGTTTACAACTTATATTACAAGCAAAAGGAATTGAAAACAGAATACTGAAATGAAATGAAATAAATTTAAAAGTGGAAAATGTCTGCCTTGGGTGAGACTTGAACTCACGGCCTCTGGATCCCGAGGCCGTGAGTTCAAGTCTCACCCAAGGCAGACATTTTCCACTTTTAAATTTATTCTAAGCCTAGTGGCATCGATTGCAGACGTTTCTGCTAATCAGAAGTTAAAAATGAAATGAAATAGTTTATTAATAACAAAGTTACACGTCAGGTTGGTATTATGTATAAGATTTTTATACATTTATTGATATAAATAATAAATAATAATTTTAAAAGTTATCAGGATTCTTATAGAGTAATTAAGTACAAATTATACGAGATTTAATCCGTTTCCATAGTTTTATTTCATGAGTAACTATCGCGGTAACCGAAGACACTATTACAAATTACAATTTCATTATAATATTGTCAGGATAGGTAGGTTCAAAAACTCTTCAAGAGTATAAAACAAGTGGGTCAATAGCCACAACTTTAATTTGTTTTTGAACGCCGCGGTGGTAGCTGCAGTTCTAATAGTGTCGGGCAACCGATTATATATACAAGGTCCCAAAATTTGTGTCAATTCTGATTAATACTATTAGCTAAAAATTGGTGAGCAGTACTGACAATGTACGGCTATTTGACGCGTGATTGTCGCTAGATGTCACTACAAATAACCCGCATTTACTGATGTATGGAGTTACAACTCTTCCCTTACTTTCATTTCATTTTCATTTCTTTATTTCTTGAACAATATGAATTGTGTAAGAAAAACTTACGAGCTAAGAACATGCTTATGATGTAAGTAAAACTTATCAAATCAATTCGGATATCCATACTTATTCCTCTATGGCTGCATCTCAATTTCCGTGCAATATCCGCGCCAGCTGTGGGAGTCTGCCAATTACACAACCGTGTTGTGGGATCATCGCAACACTCGTATTGACTTGAAGATGGAGCTGGATTTAGACATTTTTATATTAATAATTGGGCTTACTCATGGCCACAGACTAGCTAAGGCGATACACTGAGAGAAAATACAACCAGTTTTCATGTTCGTTCAACAAGTTTTTTGGTTAAAATAGCGCCTACGTGCTCTTTGGTTCAAACAACAAGCTACTTGTCATTTGAATCGGCAATATATTTGAATCAACAAGTCGATTTTATAAAAACAACCTGACACATATTGTTTTAAACATACGTTTGGCTGATTCAAACGGATAAACCGCAACAAGTCGAACTTGTTAAATTCACAATGCAAATTTCTCTCAGTGTACGTGGCCTACGATGGAGCGAGCTCGCCCAAAAAGGTGCCAGTTCACCCTTGATTTAAAGGTTGCTGGGTTATATGAGCTGGGTAATATAGATGCCGGCAAGGAATTCCACTTCTTGGCAGACTGATCATTTTTGTGATCGAAGCGATAGCATTACCTAATGCCTACGGTTTGGCTCGGTTTTGCTTCCTTTAGTATCGTTTCGTAACTAAAAATTGGTAACCAGTTTCGAAACGGGAAAAAAATCCCAATCGGGACTTTCCCATAGCCGATTCGTAGCAATGGTTGGTAACCAGCTTCCAAACGGGAAAAAATATCCCGTATTGTAACTGGTATCCCGTATTGTAACAAAATTGTTTTTTTTTTTTGCCGTCATGAATACGTGATTTATTAGAATAATGCTGACATTGTGTAATTTTTTAGGGTTCAGTAGTCAACTAGGTTGACTACTGAACTAGTCAGTAGTCAACTAGGTTGACTACTGACTAGCAACCCTTAAGTTTCGATCTGTCCGTTTGTACACCGTCCTAGCTTCGATTTGGTAGAAACTCCCATCAGTAACTCAAGCCCAATAACAGGGAATCTTGTATTCCCGTTCTGTATCCAGATACAAAACTTAGTTATCAAACGGTGGTACCGTTACTGGACCAAATAAGGTTACATAACCGGCTACAAACCGGGAATCTTGATTCCCAATTTGTAGCCAATTACAAAACTTACTTACCAAACGGTACTATTTTGGCCCAATACGTAACCGGCTACAAAATGGGAATCAAGATTCCCGGTTTGTAGCCGGTTACGAAATTTTGGCTACCAAACGGTACTAAACCGTTTGCTTTTTGTTTGGTCGGGCAGTTTTAATTTTTGATTTCGCGTAGGTATATATCGTCGCGCTTAAGATCATCGTGAATATGATAATATTTGCAATTTTGTATCGTGAGGTCTAAAAGCTCACAGATATATATATTATTTTGAACCGACCTATACAATTAACGCTTACAGATTTTATCAAACTGTAATACAACATGATTTTCGTGATCTTTAAAGCTAACTATATTTATTTTGCTCACAGCAACATAATTTAAACATGTCACGTCAATTCCCATCTACTATCATATAAAGGAATAAAGTAAAACTTTTACGAACATATCCATAATAAATTGGCTTACACGTCATTCGCAGAAATGTTTGAGAGAAAAATACTTCGTGAAAATTCAGTTTCATTCGTATTTCAATAAAGCTTGAAAATGGTGTGATACAGGGTTATAAAAAGCGTAATGGTATATATATTGGTAATAATATTTTGAATATTATAGGACATTCTTACGCATAATACAGAGTCTCACTTTAAGCTCAAGATGGCTTGTGTTGTGGGTACTCAGACAATGGTAAATAATTTATATAACACTGATTCAAACTTTCACGATTTTTACACATATTTAAAATTGCAAACGGGACTTAATCGCGTATTTACTATGTTTTAAACACTAACCTCCGACGTTTCAAGGACGGCATTGTCCCCGTGGTCTCGGAGCAGACTGGCTGAAGTTGACATCAACATCTTCTAGCTGTACGAGTTTTTCGAACTACCCGCACTTGGTCCTGACTACCCACTTGAACAGCCAGTCGCCAGGCAGCCAGCATTTTTACCTTCTGTCAAAGGAGTAACGGATAAGGTTGGCACGGTACTAGACAGATACTCTATAAAAACGGTCTACACCCCTTTATCCAAAATTGCAGGAAGCCTGAGGTCCCCGAAGGACGTTATTCCCTACCAGTCACCTGGCGTTTATAAGATTGATTGCAGTTGTGGTAGTTCCTACATTGGTGAGACGAAACGTACCATAGCGGAAAGGGTCAAGGAACATATCGCAGCTGTCAAAAATCGCCAGGTGAACAAGTCTGCCGTTGCTGAGCACTTGCTACAGTCAGGGCCTAACCATTGGATTGAGCTTCACAACCCTAAAATTCTCTCTACAGATCGTGGGTATTATAGTATAAAAATACGTGAAGCCATTGAAATTAAGAAGTATAAAAATTTCAATCGAGACGAAGGTTTTAATATCTCATCCACATGGAACCCGGTCATTAGTAAATGCAAGAAGAAACAAATATCGCAGGTTGAAAAACCGAATATCGTGAGTGTTGTGTGTCGACAAGGTGACATCCCTAGTGCACAAACTGTTCAAGTGGGTAGTCAGGACCAAGTGCGGGTAGTTCGAAAAACTCGTACAGCTAGAAGATGTTGATGTCAACTTCAGCCAGTCTGCTCCGAGACCACGGGGACAATGCCGTCCTTGAAACGTCGGAGGTTAGTGTTTAAAACATAGTAAATACGCGATTAAGTCCCGTTTGCAATTTTAAATAATTTATATACTTCGAAAACATCCGTGACTCAAAAACAAATATTGGGTCTCAATAGCCTATGTGGGAGTCCCACATAACCATCCAAGGCCGGTCCCTGTGCCTGTGATTAAAACTGATTTCGCGTCGTCAAAAAAAGCAGTACCTAATATCCAGATACTAAATAGTTATTTGTTATACAAGGGGGCAAAGTTGTATTTTAACGCCGAGTGTGGAATTAAAAAACGAGCAAGTGAAAGCATTCTATAGTTGAACCACGAGCGAAGCGAGTGGTTCGAGAATAGAATCCTGAACCTGCGAGTTTTTTAACACACGAGAAGTACCTAACATACATTTGCACCCGAGTGTAACACAAAACTTTTCCCCTCACTATAGCGAGGAAACTACAACGCAAAAAATGCGTTTATCACTGCTTCCAGTAGTTCCAGTTCCACACCTGGTAAATCATCTTTATTACTAGATTCACCTACTTTTATCAATTTTAAAGCAGTTAATTTGACTTTATTCAAGGTCAAATTACTTTACCCACTAGTGGATAAAATGCGTTTTTACCCGCTGATATTAAAAGACAAAACACGTGTTTCCGAGCTAGTGATTGGAAAAATACATTATTTTATTAAAATTTTAATCCAAGAACGCCAAGAAAACTCCTTTAGCACGAGTTCAAAAACTTACCAAGAATGAAACGTAAAATTAAAACTTAACAACAAACTCAAACTTGAAGCTAAACTCAAAGATTTACCGCTACCAGAGACAAGTTCGTAATAAATAATGGAATACTCCATCATATGTATTAACAGTCGTTATCTTGCCTGATGAGAGCTTGAGACTCGTGACCGAAGTTTTCTTTTAAAAAACCGGCCAAGAGCATGTCGGGCCACGCTCAGTGTAGGGTTCCGTAGTTTTCCGTATTTTTCTCAAAAACTACTAAACCTATGAAGTTCAAAACAATTTTCCTAGAAAGTCTTTATAAAGTTCTACTTTTGTGATTTTTTTCATATTTTTTAAACATATGGTTCAAAAGTTAGAGGGCCACGCACTTTTTTTTCCTTTAGGAGCGATTATTTCCGAAAATATTAATATTATCAAAAAACATCTTAGTAAACCCTTATTCATTTTTAAATACCTATCCAACGATATATCACACGTTGGGATTAGAATGAAAAAAAAAATCAGCCCCCACTTTATATGTAGGGGGGGTACCGTAATAAAACATTTTTTTTCCATTTTTTATTTTTGCACTTTGTTGGCGTGATTGATATACATATTGGTACCAAATTTCAGCTTTCTAGTACTAACGGTTACTGAGATTATCCGCGGACGGACGGACGGACGGACGGACGGACAGACAGACAGACATGGCGAAACTATAAGGGTTCCTAGTTGACTACGGAACCCTAAAAAGGTGATGCAAAACTTGCTAACTTTTTAATTTATAGAAAATTTTAGATTAGGCATTTACATTTAATATCTTTTATTTTATATTATTTATACAAAAATATAACAAAACTTTTAATGCTACACTAAGCTATCAAGCTCGTCTAGTATTTTAAAGTATTTTCTAAACCATCTAACCTACCTAGCCACCTACCTAGTCTGTTAATATTTTTTGATGAATTATTTTGCAGGTTAAATTGTATCTTGTTATTTAATGCATGTTAATTATAAGATGTAATGTTTTGAAAAGAAGTGCCCGCCGAGTTTCTTGCCGGTCCCATAGTGGATACCCCCCTCCCAACTGAGGGGGGACTGAAATCTTCTCGAGGCTGAGGCGTAGGGTTAGATAGAGCCGGTAGCTTTATTTGACGTTCATATGCGCATTGTAATATGCCTACTTGAAAAATAAATATTTCATTTTTTATCCACCAATAATAGCAAACACCCCACATACACAATTTTGTAGTTAGTGCAGCCAATTAGTGCCTTGATCGGTGCATTAACTAAATGAAATTATGAATTTTATTCTAGGCTTGTGCCGTTTCGTTCGTTGATCGGAGCGCTCCGATCTCGTTCAATCGCTCCCATGAACTAGTTCGCTCTTTTAGGTCTTTTGCTCATTTAGTTCAGCCAGACCAGAGACCACTGCGGTCGGAAAGATCAGAACGAATGGGACCGAATAGTGTCAAAATTATACAAATAGTCCACAGATAGTAACATTCCGGGCCGAAAGGTTGTAAGTAACCGAAGTTTAATATGAAAACTTGACTTTTTTTGTTGCTCTGCTAAGTAGCTCTCGCTCTCGGTCGGCGCAGTCACACATTCGTTCTCGATCCAAACCGCTCGCGCTCGCCGATCCTATACTGAACTAAATGAGCAAAGACCGATTCTCAGACCACGGAAAGATTCAGTTCATTTCGGTCATTGATGGGATTTTATTCCTAACAGTTCATAGTTCGTGAACGACACAAGCCTATTTTATTCATAATAGCAGGTTTTAACTACAGGAATTAATTATACGGCGCTGATTATCATAAATACACAATCCTATGGAATGTCAGCAGCCGTTGGAACTAGTTTGACTCCATAAGATAAATATTTTTTCACCACACCAACTGGTAAACGCTCTCTTTGCTATTCGAAAACAGATAGCAAAATTTCATTTTATCCACAAGAGTGCAAAGTAATTTCTTACAAATTTTAACTTGATGTCTTAAGCTGGCTGCTTTACCTATAAATGATGATTTTGAATCATAGATATTAAATAAATTGATGGATTTGATTTAATTTGATGTTTTATAGTCAGTATTTTGTTCGTGTTGGTGTGGTGAAAAATGTTGTGTTTCACTCGGTGGCAAAGTTTGTTTAACCTTCGTGCCTTGATACCCTCGCAACGCTCAAGATTCTACTTTTTGAACCACTCGCTACGCTCGCGGTTCAATATTAAAATCTTTCGCTTGCTCGGGTATCAATATTGGCACGTGCGGTTTAACAACAACTTTGCCCTCTTGTAAAACAAATCACTATAGAAAAGCTTACAGATTGAGGCAAGCACCAATCGCGCGCCTAGCGAATATTACCGGTCTGGCGCAGTCGATAGTGACCCTGCCTGCTGCGCCGCGGCATTTATTTGTGTGATGAGCACAGATATTTGTTCCTCAGTCATGGATGTTTTCTATGTATACAAGTATTTATATATTACATATATATCGTTGTCTGAATACCCACAACACAAGCCTTCTTGAGCTTACCGTGGGCCTCAGTCAATCTGTGTATTAAGAATGTCCTATAATATTTATTTATTTTATTTATTTATTTATTTATTACTCTCTGTATGGTAGTTGTCTATTTTTTTTTACCATGGAATACATTGCTTTTGCTATTCTGCAGACGACATGGTGGTTTCATTATAATATCTGTTTTATTAGCAGTCTTTATTAGTAACCAGTCTCTGCAGCGTTATCCCTGTTAGCTATTTTAGGTTAACACAGCCATTACGAAGTTGTCCGTAGTCGGGAAGCGTTGTTCCTCCGAGTTTTATCTCGTCTAGGAACTCTGGCCTTTTCTTGTTCTATCTCCGGTACGTCAAAAACTATTTTCCCCTCACTAGCTCGGAAAGTTCCTTCAATACCAGCGGGTAAAAACGCATTTTATCCACTAGTGGGTAAAGTAATTTGACCTTGAATAGAGGCAAATTTACTGCTTTAAAATGGATAAGAGTAGGTGAATCTAGTAATAAAGATGATTTACCACCTGTGGAACTACTGGAAGCAGTGATAAACGCATTTTTTGCGTTGTAGTTTCCTCGCTATAGTGAGGGGAAAAGTTTTGTGTTATACTCGGGTGCAAATGTATTTTACTTCTCGTGTGTTAAAAAACTCGCAAGTTCAGGATTCTATTCTTGAACCACTCGCTTCACTCGTGGTTCAACTATAGAATCCTTTCACTTGCTCGTTTTTCAATTCCACACTCGGCGTTAAAATACAACTTTGCCCCCTTGTATAACAAATAACTATTAAAGTCACAGGTCGAACGCGATTCATAATTTTGCCCTTTATTGTGGGAGACCACGTTTTCCGTACTAGTATTTACTTGATGATAGGTGGAATAAAATATTAACGGAATGGTGGCCGCTGACAGATGTAAGAAGCGCTTGGCATCCGTTGGCTCGTTGGATGGATGACATCCGGAAAACTGCGGATCACAGCTAGATGATGCTAGCTCAGGCAATCGCACTATTTGTAAGTGCGATAGGGACGGCCTGATGTTTTATCGTTTATCGCGCGACCATGCTATCGGTGCAGGACCGGGATAAATGGCATACTAGAAGAGGCCTATGCTCAGCAGTGGGCGATAGTGCTGAGATAATGATGATTTACTTGAACATGATTTAATCTATCTACAAGTTTCAAAAGAGAGTAAAATAATAATGATGGCGGCAAATTATAGTATGATATGCTGCGGAATGGAGTATCGAGACAAACCACGATGGTTTAGCGATGCTTTTTAACCCCCGACGCAAAAACGACGGTGTGTTATAAGTTTGACGTGTCTGTCTGTCTGTCTGTCCGTCTGTCCATCTGTCCATCTGTCTGTCCGTCTGTCCATCTGTCCATCTGTCTGTCTGTCTGTCTGTCTGTCTGTTTGTCTGTTTGTCTGTCTATCTGTGTGTGTCTGTCTGTGGTATCGTAGCTCCCGAACGGATGAACCGATTTAGGTTTAATTTTTTTTTGTCTGAAAGCTGAGTTTGTCGGAAGTGTTCTTAGCCATGTTTCATGAAAATCGGTCTACCATGTCGCAGGCGGGGGTTTTTTCAAAACTTAAATTTTGTGGTTTGGTTAGTTACAACATTATTATCTGTGATCCATACTAAATAATATTATAAATGGGAAAGTGTGTGTGTCTGATTGTTTGTCCGTCTTACGGAAAAACGGAGCGACGAATTGTCGTGATTTTTTAAGTGGAGATAGTTGAAGGAATGGAGAGTGACATAGGCTACTTTTTGTCTTTTCCTAACGCGAGCGAATCCGCGGGCTAAAGCTAGTTGTTAAATAAATAAATAATAAAATAATATTCGAGTTTCACTTTTCATAAAGCACGTGTCCTAAAGCAATCAGAAATAACAATTTTACAATCAAATCTAAAGTTCTTTTCATTCAAATAGTCTTCGAAAATCGTCCACAATCCGAGTCAACAATAAATAAGTAAACAAAATGGACGGAAATTCATTTCTCAAGTCCTTATTGTGCTGAACTTTGTTGTCAGGGTTGCCTCTTCAAAGTTTTTTGAAGATTCTTTTTATAGAGACCATCTCAGGGCATATGACACTAAAGAGAGGACAAGTCGCCGATGGTTGTGTCGCACTTGTTAGCTCATTGAGCACACAGTTGTCGTTGTGTGTGTGCGTGAGAAGCTACAAGTTACAATTTACAAGTGGTTGTCAATGTCTAAATATGTTAAGTTGGAAAGAGACTTCCGCAACTTGTAACTTTCAATTTTGAGAAATGGACCCCTGCGTTCGTAGCCGAACGCTCAAACGCTCGCGAAACGAAACGCTCGTAGATATCTATCTCTATCCTATTATGGAATTTCATACTACTGGTGCGACAGAAGTTTCGCGTCGTAAAAATGCCATTCGGCTGCGCCTGGTGCCGTAGCCGAATGGCATTTCTGCGACGCGAAACGAAAACGAAACGCCGCGAAAGGTAGTCTGGCTCTGTCGCGCTAATACGCAAGAGCGATAGAGATAGATATCTACGAGCGTTTCGTTTCGTGAACGTTTCGTGAGCGTTTGTGCCATTCGGCTACGTACCCTGGTCGTTCGCATGTAAGTACACAGACACATAAATAATGCGCGTGTATGGCGCAAGCCCAATAGGAGCGTCCGTCTACAACTGTGTGTGGATTCAATATCTTATTTTTGTTAAATTAAAACCTTAACATATATTATATTATTCAGTGCCAGTGCGTGCTACGCGCTACGAGCGTAGTCGATAATATGGGAAAATGCATATGCAGCAAAAAGCGCGTACAAACGCAGAATCCCATATCGGCCACTGAGTATGATAACGAAACCTCCTACTAATGTACAAAAATTCACGAATGTTTTCTATTTTTTTTTATAAATAAAATAAAATAAATCCAAGTGTGGCAACCCTACAAGGTAGTCGCTAAATGAGTGGCCTTTGATTGAGTAAGAGTGTAATTCGGCGGAAAATGTCCCGAGTTTTTGCCAAAGCCCATTGTTGGGCGCTGAAAGGACAAAATGATGAGGTGCGTTGTGGTAATTTTAGTATTTGAGCGAGTTTAGTGTAGGTATATTTTTATTATTTAAGTATACATTTAACACAGCGGTGGTTATCTTGCATATTGCCCATCTGATGATAATCAGTCACTGATTATAAAATCCTGACACTTCAAAGACGCTTTAAAATTCGAACTCTTTTTTTCCAACTCCATACTATAAGATGAACTGAATAACATATGCCATTTACTTTTAGTAAGCCTTAGAGCAATGAAAATAAATTTGATATGAGTACAATCAATCGTAATGTTATGTACAAAATATATCTAAAACCGTAGTACCTTGCCTTAAAAACTTATACATATACTTATATATACAAATAAAATAGACCTCAGCGATCCTCC
Organism: Leguminivora glycinivorella; assembly: GCF_023078275.1. Taxonomy (NCBI): domain Eukaryota; kingdom Metazoa; phylum Arthropoda; class Insecta; order Lepidoptera; family Tortricidae; genus Leguminivora; species Leguminivora glycinivorella. Next base: position 23,448,371 of record NC_062978.1, on the reverse strand, counting down.
GTTGAAGTCCCTTTTTCACAGGGCTTTTAAGATTATAGACCCATTGGATCCCACGGGTTATGTACAAAAATAAAATATGTACTTAAAGAATAAACATATAAGTTATAAACCATGTAAATTAACCTTAATTTAAATATAGCCTAAATTAAAACTATAATAAAAATACCCCCTTCGGCAATGTTCCGTAGATGCTGGCAACATTACCTTGCTGAATCGCAACGCTTATGCGCTGAGCGAGGAAGCTGCCAGCTCTACGGTCCCCAGTGGCATCAATATTTTTTTTAGACGAAGTTTCTTGGCACTTAAACCCCACGGGCCAAGAGTTTCAACGCCAAAAGCAACAAAAGTGGCCCAAATAATTAAAGAATCATTTACTATGATTACATAATAACCCCAACGCACCCTACTTTCACTAAGTCTACTTTTGCCGTTTTGTGGTAAATATTACTTTCGGTTCCGATATTTCAGGCTTTGAAGTCTGTTTACGGCTTGCATTTTGTATGACGGCGCTGGACCAAGTTTATTTCATACTTTGGTTGCTGTGAAACATAAGTTTCGTTGATGGAGAGTAAGTTTCCGATCTCACAGCCGGTTTAGATTATTTATTTATTTGGAAAAAAACAAGTGTACATGGCTTGACAGAACAATCCAATACGCCATAAAACTTAACTAAAACATAATAATTATTACAAAATGTAAATAATTATATGGTAAGAATAAATTAAACAAGTCAGATCCTCACAGTGGTTGGTTTCGCATCCATCACCTCACAGAACCTCAAGCATTCATTTCTCACAGCCGTCCATCGCCACGCAAACATCGCATTCAGGTGCTGATGCCAGGAGAGCATTCAATTGCGTGAGTGCCCGGGGCAACGGAGAGTTCAAGCACGACACAGTGCGTCTCGCAGGCACTGCCAACAGATCGCGTCGCCGTGGTCTGATGAGGGGTATCGCGCAGGGTCCGGCATGCAAACGTCAACAGGCTAAGGTTACGTCGCACCTCTAAAGAGTTGTAACCTAAGACCCCAAGAATATATTTCGTCGGGTACAGAAACGGCTAGCAACCGAACATTTTTTTATATAAAAACCTTAAAAAGGCTTTTTGCACCTTTTCAAGAAGCAAACTGTAAGTAGATTCGTGAGGATGCCAAATAATTGATGATGTCTCAAGCTTGCTTCTTACTAGTGCATTATACACAAGCTTGATTGCGACAGGATCGTTGAAGCTACTTAGATTACGTATAACGAAACCCAGTCTTTGATAGCAGCTGGAAGCAAGCGCCGAGATATGTTCATGGAATGTGAGCCGCGTGTCGAAGACTACACCCAAATCTTTAATAGTAGAGACACGGTTTAGGGTCCCCCCACATCTAGCGTCTCGCGAACGTCGTCGCCTCTCCAACGCCAGCGCGGCGTCGACGCCGCGCTCCCGCAGCGCCGACGCGACGTTGCAGCGCCTCTCGAACGTCGACGTCGCAGTGGCGTCCGCGCGGCGTCGACGCCGCGCCAACGCCGCGCTCGCGCAGCGCCTCCGCGATGCCAGCGGCTACCAACGTCCAGCTTCTAATACCGGGAGTATCTCGGGATTTTTGGGGTAGATTTCAAAACCGATATTTAATTTTGTAATCTGAATCGCGGTATTTTTAGTAACTAACAAATTATGGCAAATAAACGTAAACTACTAATCAAAACCTTCAATTTCTGCATCATGACGGTCGCTAGACGCGTAAATATTGCTTTTTGCTCTCGTTTCTTCGACACATTCTCTGTTTAGTGTTTTTACAATATTTCTATGAAATGACAGTTTTTCCGATGATTACCTAGATAAAGATACGTGTCAAGAGCATTCATTGAGGAGGGCCTGCCGTGAACCTTTTGACACATTTGTCGCACTTGGAAATCGTAAGTGTGACAGGGAAGCAATACGTCAAACGTAGTTGATACAACACAGGCCACAGACCCTCTGTAAACAAGTTGATGCACCTACATTATAGAAATAACTTTTCAAAAAATTGGTTAAGGCATACCAACTAACGTATAAGCTACTTTTGGTTTATTGCCACTGACGTCGAGGAGGCGCGGCGCTAACGCGGCGTCGACGCCGCGCGGACGTCACTGCGACGTCGACGTTCGAGAGGCGCCGCAACGTCGCGTCGACGCTGCGGAAGCGCGGCGTCGACGCCGCGCGGGCGTTGGAGAGGCGACGACGTTCGCGAGACGCTAGATGTGGGGGGACCCTTATAGGCTCAGATCCCAGAACATATTGCGCATGAACCGGACTTTGAGCCCGGCTAAACGTGCAGACGCAGCATTTAGTCGGGTTAAAAAGAAGCTTGTTTTCAATGCTCCATTATCTTAGCCTTCGGAGAGATGTTGGCTCTCTATGCTTGTTCTACCGTCTGTACAACGGAAAACGAACAAAAGATAGTCGCTCCCGTGTAAATATAAAGCTCCCCATTCACGGTACAATATATCTGTACGATCCGTCGCAACAAATTGATCGAAATGACCGATCGACAGTGTATGTCAACATCGTTAACGATTTACTTGATCGCCACAAAATCTGGTGCGATCGAAAGTGTCCTTGCGACCACCGATTCTATTTTTATCACTTAACTACTTATTTTATTACTCCGTCTCGTGCGAGTAACGGGGGCGAGGCAGGGGGGATCGATCGCCTCGTGTGTGGCTGACGCTTTCGATGCGACCGATCGTTCATGATATCGGTCCGATCGATCGAGCAATGAATCGTACCGTAAGTGTGGTGGGGCTTAAGAGAGAGCAAGCGATTTATAGTTTTGGTAGTATCCCTTTAAGTGGGGCCAGTGCCTTAGGGGTGCCAACATATTGACTAACCTGTACCTACCTGTACCTCCGTCTGATCTTACTCAGCATGTATTCACCAAATAACTATTACCATACACCGTCTAATTGCCCCTTTGACATTCAGATTAATCCCTAACACGTCCCTTCGGACCAGAGTACACAAATACACACCCTTTCGGCCTGAGCAAGCAAAATCCTTTAGGTTTATTACATCTGTCAATATTCAAAGCTTGTATAGCTTGTAGCCACATACGTGGGTGACAAAATATACGCAATGTAGCAATATTAAAATTAGTGGAACTATGTAATTATCGATAGAACTATAGAAGACATAGGATAGGAGCTGGAATAAGCGTACTTTACTGCGTAAATACAGTGAGAAAAATAGTTATTTGCAGTGGCAAATAACAACCTATACATCATCATCGTCGTCCAAACCGTATCCGGCTATGGCAACTCCTTGTTAGTCCATGTGGTCTGAGTTTTGGTTTTGGTAGGCTCTTAAATGACTCGTAAAACCGAACTTGGTTTTAAACGTGCGATTACACGGAGCACAATATAGCTGGCCAGGCTGTGTTATATATTTATACATGTGTGTAGGACGGCTTTGGTCTGGTCTTCCAGGAATGGCGTTTTGCGTCAAGGTTTTCTAAACGCTGTGTCTCAAAAAGGCCAACACTTTTGTGAACCGTACGACGCCATTCCTGTCTTAGAGAAGCGCGCTCCTCCCACTTATCTGTGGGTACGGGTTACGTTTTAGCACGTCTTTATAGCGTAGGTATTGTCCGCCTTGTTTCCGTTTTCCGCTTAGTAGTTGGGAATGAAATACTGCCTTCGGTAACCTGCTGTCGTCCATGCGTGAGACATGGCCACTCCACCTAAGCTGATGTTTCATTATGAGCGCTTCTATACCTGGCAAGCCGGTACGCCGCAGCACTTCTGTATTTGGAATTCAAACCTATACAAATAAAACCACGTAGTCAATAACCGGAACCCGGTTAAACTTTAGCAGCTGGTTACAATTGTCATTTAATTGTAATAAAATGCTTTACTTTCTATACATTACATTTTTTTCTTCTTGTTGGCTGCTGAGGTGAAAAGTTGTATGTGTGACACAAAACCAAAGTTAGAACCACTCGCCACGCTCGTGATTATAGAATCTTTCGCTTCTTCGGGACTCAGTGACGAATTGTTTGAAAAATGTGGAATGTGTCTAAAAAAAAACAAAAAACAGTCGCTCCAAATTTTTAACTAGCTGACCAAATGCTCGGGCTGGTATTGAGGTAAAGGGTAGATGTAATACCCCCTAGGCCTGACCTAGCATAATTTTCTTTCATCAGCCATTTCAAGGGTTTAAAGGGTGTCAATTTTAGATTATTACAGCTTAGGACTGTGCAAATATATGTGAAGGACGAGCGCCATCGGTTATAAGGGGCAAATTGGTATTTTAAGGGTAACTAATTCAGAGGATTATCTGGGATTTGCTATTTTAGTAAAATTGGGAGCGAATCTCGAAAATTTTACCATTTTATATGATTCCCATAGGAATATAACCTCGGGGCATTTCAAAAATAATTATTGACTGAGTTCTAAGTTCCACCGTGAGACTCATACGGATAGCTCAAGGAGGCTTGTTGTGAGTGCTCAGACAACGATATATGTATAATGCAAATACTTATATACCTACATAGAAAATATACAGAGTTGGGCCTGTAACAAAAGCAAAAAATTAAACTGTAGGCTATTCTCCTTATACTGATCAACATTTGTTCAGCGACTTTTAAAAATAACTTGTATTTTGAATTTTATCACCCTTGAAAGTTTTTTCTAAGAGGTAATGTATTGCGAATTCTGTTAAGTCTAAAGTGTGACAGACAATGTCAATGACAACAATAATGGCGTACATTGAAGCTAATATTTATTTTGTATGAAAAATTAAAAATTTAAAGACTTCATAATTTTTAAAAGTCACTGAACATATGTTGGTCAGTTTAAGGAGTGTAGCCTACAGTTTGATTTTTTGCTTTTGTTAGTCATAGTCATAGTCATAGTCATTTATTTTATAAAACCAATTTACAAGTCAGAAATAGAAATTACTTATACATTATTTTACAATACAGTAAAATTAATCATAAAAATAGCATTGATCATTTTCAGTCAAAAAATTGTAATTACAAATGTGCATTAATAAAAATAAAATAATCATGGCTCATAAAATTATAAGAAATAAATAAAGGGCTAACTGCTCTTATACATTAAAAATTCATTGTAGTTATAAAACGGGCGCTCAATAAGCCAGTGTTTTAACCGGCGCTTAAAGCTGTGCAGACTCGTTGCGTCAGTAACAGAGCTCGGCAACTTGTTGTAGACCGTCGGGCCCATCACGTGAGTTAGCTTGGACGACTTCTCAAGTTTGCGGCTGATACCCACGAGCTTGTTTGCATTACGCGTATTGTACTTGTGTACCATTGCGTTCGTTTTATAGGACGTAAGGTGTTCACGTACGTATACAGCTACCTGCATAATGACCACTGCGGGTAACGTGAGTATGCCTAGTTCTTTAAACAGCAATTTCGCCGGGGCATCTAGCGGCACTCGTGAGATAATGCGTATGGCACGTTTTTGGAGGCGAAAAACTCTCTCCCACTCAGCGCAGCGCCCCCAGAGCTCAGCCCCGTACTGTATGAGAGAATGAACTGTTGCAAAATAGCATGTTCGAGCAACCTTCGGGGACACGGACTTGACGACTCGACTCAGGGCAAAGCACGCACTGGCTACTTTGCTACATAATTTGCTAACATGACGATCCCACTTCAACCCGGAGTCTATTTCAAAGCCCAGAAATGTTGTGCTAGTGGTTTCGTCTAGTAGCGTCCCATCGATTGTTATAGCCAGCGGCGCTTCTTTGCGGCCTGATAAATTGAACTGCATGAAATGCGTCTTTCGAAGGTTAAGTGCTAATCCGTTGCTTCCAAACCAATGGGCCAGCTGCGTCGCCGTCTCGTTCAATGCCTTCTCAATGTCACCAACATTAGGAGCTGTAACAATTGCTGCGACATCATCAGCATACATTAATACCTCTCCCGATTTTATGGCGTCAGGCAGGTCATTTAGGAGTAGCGAAAAGAGTAAATTCGAGACTGACGATCCCTGTGCAACTCCCATCTGTGCTCCCATCGGATCCGATCTCACTTTCCCTCCATCACTAACCACAACCTGCGTCCTATTCTGGAGTAGGCTAGCGAACAAGGTCAAGGATGTGGTATGAATGCCATAATGCCGCAGCTTATCCACGAGCACCCCATGATCGGCGACGTCAAATGCCTTTGAGAGGTCGCAGCATATCACAGCGACCTGCTGCTGACTCTCTCTGGCAGCTACGATCCGCCTTACCAATTCACGAGATAGAGATGTAGTGGATCGGCCTTGTCGGTATGCATACTGTCTCTCGGATAAACAATTAGTCTCTTTTAAGAACTGCGAGAGACGTGCACTTAGGCCATTTTCGAATACTTTCGCTATTGCCGGGATGATTGACACCGGTCGATAGCCATCCATATCACCTCTGCTACCCTTCCCCTTGAAGACAGGAGCGATCTTACTTATTTTGAGTGGATCGGGGTAAGTGCCTTCTTTTATGCACCGATTAAAAAGTTCCGCCATAGCAAAAGCTAATGGAATTGACGCAAGCCTTATCAGTCGCATGCTTATTCCATATACGTCTTTTGACGCCTTCGGTGGAATACTTTTGGTAACCAATAGGTGTACCTCATCCGCTGTAAATGGGCGGAGGGTAAACGAGCAGTCGGCGGCGGCGGCGGGCCGCGCGGCGCGCAGCAGGCCCAGGGCGCGGGCGACATCGGCGCGCGGCGCCCCGCACGCCACAGCTGCACCTAGGAACCTACAGTTTATTCAATCAATCAATCAATCAATCAAATAATTTATTTGCCAGAATACAGTTACATTGTGTTGGTGTTACATAATTTTGTGATCAGTGTATTCGGCCCACATACAGGCATGCAAATGTTGATTTAAATATAAACCTAACACATAATTTACCAAAACATTTTTAAATTAATAATCTAACATAATACATTCAATACCAATAAATCAAGTCAATAAAATGAAGTCCGGCAATAATTAACATCAACCAATACTTTATACATTATACATTATACAAAAGTTCCATTACATTCAATAAATTCCTTAACACTATAATAACATTTGTCCAATAACCAGCTCGTCAGTTTACGCTTAAAGAGAGGACCTTGCAGTAGTCTTATCTCTTCGGGAATGTGGTTGTAAATTTCGATGCACATGTTAAAAGCATTTCGTCTATAAATGTACTTTTTCCCAAGCGGTTTGGCTAATCCATTCAATACTCTTACTCTTGTCTTTCTTTCCATGTTCTGAATCCGAGTTTTAAAATAATGCGGATTCGACTTGACAAATACACAGACTTCTCGTATATATATAGACATGGCAAGGGTAAAATGTGCAGACTTTTAAATAGTGGGACGCAACAGTCGTCGATATATGCATTGCAGATGGCTCTGACACACTTTTTCTGGACTATAAAGACCTTATCAATATCTACTGCATTGCCCCACAGTATCAGGCCATAAAGTAAAACGGACGATACATACCCGTGATAAGCATTAAGTGCAGCTTCAAATGAGACAGTACTTCGTAACCTTTTTAGTGCAAACACAAATTTATCAAGGTTTTTACAAACTTGTTCAATATGCTCCTTCCAATTCAAGTGGTTGTCTATAGTTATTCCTAAAAATTTAAAGGTGTCAACTTTCTCGACTTCTTCATTATCATTAATTACACGTATATTAATATCGCTTGAGTTATATGAAGAGAATTGCATATATTTAGTTTTACTTATATTTATTTGTAGTTCATTCTCTTTCATCCAGGAGATAATGTCCATTAAAGAATTATTTATGTCGCGTTCAAAATCAATTTTGTCATTACATTTTATTACTAAAGTTGTATCGTCTGCAAACATTATACTTTTATTCGAAGTGGCTTTCGGCAAATCATTAATATAGAGAACGAATAACAAAGGTCCAAGAATACTACCTTGTGGAATACCTTTACTAACGGTTTTAAAAGATGACCTGTATGATTGCTTTAGTATTGTATGTCTCGTTTCCCTTATTTGGCTGATTTCTGTGCATTGCTTTCTATTTTCCAAATAACTCTTTATCCAGTTAAGTGCTGTTCCCCGCACACCGTATAATTCTAGCTTTAGTAAAAGCCTTGAGTGACTGACAAAGTCAAAGCTTTTGTCATGTCCATAAAGATGGACATGACGGGGACGCTCTCATTAATACACTCAGTAATAAACTTAACCAAGTCAAAGCAAGCGATAGATGTTGATTTCCCCTTGCGAAAACCAAATTGTTCAGGGCAAAGAATATTATATTTGGTTAAAAAGTCATTCAGTCTACAGTAAAATGCCTTTTCTAGAATTTTTGAAATAATGGGGATTAAGGTAATCGGCCTGTAGTTATTAGATTCTTGCTTGTCTCCTTTTTTGTATAAAGGTTTGACAACACATACTTTTAACTCTTGTGGGAAGCTGCCGTCAATAAAAGAAAGATTTATTACATGAGCAAGAGGAACAGACAGATAGTAGGCACATAATTTAAGCATTTTTGTGTTGATATTATCATAGCCACTTGATTTGCAGTTATTCAATGACCTAATAATCCTATAAATTTCGTTTTCGTCCACTGGTTTTAGGAAAATAGTGCTAGGATTTGCATCAATTAAGACAGATCTACAAGACTGGTTGTTTTTTGGAGATTCAAGTGCTATTTGGGAACCTATGAACTGATCGTTAAAAATATTACATATTTGTAGAGGGTTTGAGTAAATATTATTGTTGTGTCGGATGATATCAATATTGTTATCCATACAGTTGTTATTTACGGTAGACGAAATGACGTTCCAAGTAGCTTTGCACTTATTCTTACTATTCTGTAGGTAGGTATTGCATCTAATCAGTTACAGGCCCCACCCTGTATGTGACTCGGGAACACATGTCTTATCGGGATTTAAACCCAGAACCGGGCTTAGCAGGCAGTGTCACTACCAACTGGGCCCAGGTGTTGACTTAATGAATCGTAAAATGATGTTGATAACAAGTGGACGTAGTTACGCAATAACGTTCCAATCCACATGAAATTGTCATTAAGTTTTAGACCTTGTATGAAAAACAAAAGTATTTCATTTCAATGACAATTTCAGATGGATTGGAACGTTTTTGCGTAACTACGTCCGTAACATATTTATTTTTGTTGATCAAAATCTCGTCTTCTTTTCAGTCATCATAAACCAAACTTTGAAGGCCACAAGCCATCCCATACAACTTTACCTAAACATCACAAAACAATTTACCAAAAAAAAAATTCTTATTTCTGACGGCGAACATGATCTCGTACCGACGCGACGTAGGTATATCCACAATCAAATCTTAATTTTCTTATCTCGTATCTCTCTTTGTAAAACATGCTAAAATTTACTTTATATCCTTATATCAAAGCTTTGTTTTCGATATCTTCCTAAGATTGGCCAGTTGGCAGACTTATAAATGGGAAAATGTGTGTGTCTGTTTGTTTGTTCGTCTTTCACTCGTCTTTGTTCGTGTTTCGGAGATATTTTATGTGGAGAAGTTGAAGGGATGGAGAGTGACATATTTAGGCTACTTTTTGTCTATATCTAACCCCTCACTTCTCTAAAATGGGGGGTGGAAGTCTGTATGGAGCATTCTGCAATTAGGAAATCATATTAATTCCATAATTATTAGCAAATTGGCAATTAGTTATGACAGTTCTTAAAAAGAATCTGATTTGACTTGAAGGAAAGTAGCCATTTTCAAATTGAATGCGAGTGAAGCTGCAGGCAATAGCTAGTATCTAGTATGTTATGAATTGTATGTTTTCAATTCAATTCAATTCAAAACCTTTAATTTCATAAACAACACGTGTCAAAAATACAAAAATAATAATACAATAAATTAGGAATTAAAATAATCTTAAACAACTTAGTCAAAAATAATGATAAATACTAACCATAAACATATATATAAAAAAACACAAGAAATTAAAACAAAATGTCAAAGGAAAAAAAACACACATTCCTCATTTTTTTTTATAAATATTATAGGACATTCTTACACAGATTGACTGAGGCCCACGGTAAGCTCCAGAAGGCTTGTGTTGTGGGTACTCAGACAACGATATATTTAATAAATAAATAGATACTTATATACATAGAAAACATCCATGACTCAGGAACAAATATCTGTACTCATCACACAAATAAATGCCCTTACCGGGATTCGAACCCGGGACCGCGGCGTAGCAGGCAGGGTCACTATACCGACTGCGCCAGACCGGTCGTCAAAATTAAACTTCATCATTTCGTCATTTTAAATTAAACTTACTATAGAATTCACGGACCGTAAAAAATGCCTTGTCAATTAAAAAATTTTAACAAACAACTTATAAGAAGCCAAGAGTTAGATGCTAAGATGTATTAGATATGATATATTCTCCCGGGAGACGAAAACGCGATCCATCACACACAGAATATTGTAGCACGTACATATTTTATAGTTCCGACTTTTCTTACCTACCTGTGTTTGTGTTATTATGGTGCTCTCACACTGGCTGTTATACAGCTTCCTTCGAAAAAAGCGCGATGGTGCCCTGTCACACCATATTATATAACATTTATAACAGCCCGGTGTGGGAGCACCATAACTTTTGAAAACTGCAGAATGTTCCATACTACCTTCAGGTTTAGAACCCAGTTTAGAAAGAGACAAAAAGTAGCCTATGTCACTCTCCATCCATTCAACTATGTATCTCCACAACTAGGCAACTAGGGAACAAATCAAATTATCACTTAAAAAATCACGTCAACCCGTCCCTCCGTTATACCGTGAAACAGAGACAAACAAACAGACACACACTTTCCCATTTATAATACAGTATGGATCAACCACCTAACAGGCAAGCATGGTCGCGTGATAAACTATGTAACGTCAAGCTGTCCTTTTCGCACTATTTGTAAGTGCGATAGGGGGGCACCGAAGCGATAAAGTTTATCCAACTGTGTGTGTGCTACGCCCGCTACAGTCATTTTTGTAGTGTTGAATATGGAGCTTTTCATCACAGTTGCTCAGTAAGTTTGTGATTGCACGCATTCGTTGTGGGAGTTGTAGAAAACCGTTCTTCCCGACGGTGTTATGAAATTTCTTGTACCAAAATTAACTTATTTAAAAAAAAATAACACATATTTTTATGCGAGTGTGCAGAAACTGATGAAATATTTACAAGTGTGGCAAAAAGTAACTCGTGTCGATGTAGAACACTCCCGTCGGTCGTGTTTTGATTTATTGTTTTTACCTCTAATTTCCTCTCGCACTTTTATTTCGCTTCTTTTCTCACTATTTTTTTTTAATTAAAAATGGGCTTACTCTTGGCCACAGACTAGCCAAAGGCAAAGACGTTACGGCTAAGCCACGGCACGCGGCATTGGTCTAAGCGCGACAGCGGTGAGCGGCGGCCATACATTGGAGCGAGACACACCGATGGGACTTTTCATTATAAACGGCTTGTTGGCTGCCGCTCACCGCTGTCGCGCTTAGACCAATGTCGTGGTTGAGCCGTTAGCCAGATGGAGTGAGCTCGCCCAGAAGATGCCTGTTCACCCTTGATTTTGAAGGTTGCCGGGTTACATGAGCTTGGAAATACAGCCGCCGGTAAGGAATTCCACTCCTTGGCAGTGCGCATAGGAAAAGAAAAAGCAAATCGCTTCACGAAGCGCTTTGCTTCGACGAGTACGAATTCGCAGAACATCTACCAAGTAAGGAAGTATCGTAATACTGTTTCCTAAAGACGAATACACTACTTGGTGTAACATACTTCAAAGGTCCATTTGGGGGTCAAACTTGATCATACCGAATGTGGGTACATTAACAAGTTGGTTCTAAGATTGTACAGAGTACATGGAACAGAGAGATCATTTTCAAAATGTAAAATACTATAATATGTATTATTACACATAATATTGTAATAAGATACAGGGAGCAATCATGACTGAAGGGTAATTTAAACTTTTCAAAATATTATGTGATCATTCATTGAGATATTAAGATTGATTAAGTCGATTAAAATTAATTTATCTTTGAAACTAGTGTCTTAAAACTTATTATGTTCAGTGTTTTCAATCGATACGAATTTCCTTTTCCCGCGTGTATCGTACGACGTCTTTCGGGTTTTTAGAAACGTCCCAGAGAGCAGTAGATGACTGTTGAAAGAAAGGTACAGTCGGCGATAAAAGCTTGTTCCAAAAATGAAATTTTTGCGAAACACTTATTACAAAGTGAACCCTCTGAAGGTCTGCGGCAGTCTGAAACTAGTGCATTAGGCGGTCCTGTATAATTAATGCCCGATCGGTGGCAAATCAATCAATCTGACATATTAGGAGGGACCCTACACAGCCCGGTTCCAATGTGGGTATGTATACGTCAACCAATAGGTATGTACGGGAATCCTAGGCTGCTGTAGAACTATAGACCATCAACCAAATCTTGTCACTAGAAAAAGGCGGCAAATTTGAAAAATCGCGGGCTAGCAACACTAGTTTTGAAAATCGGTGGAAATTCGCGTGTCATTTGTATCTTATCTGTGGAAACCTCCACCCTACGAAAAAGAGAAATGACTAGCATATATCCGTTCCTTTTTAATACGTTATCTAATTCGAACGAAGTAAAGGATGAGTATACGCGTTTCATATGTTTTTTTATATTAGGGAGGCATTCCAATGCTGCAGGCCCAACGAGCCCCTTGAAAAAAAATATCTGTGGCTGTTCGACGTACATTGCTGGTTTTTGTTCGTTTTATAGGGATACCAAACTTTAGTTCGATGTATATGTCATAGTGAACGACAGGCTATATGTCATAGTGACGTTATTAATAAGATTGTAAGAAATATATGCTGCTTGTCATTTTGACAAAGTTGTACTTGTAGAGTGGCCTAGGGTTCCAATTGGTTAACTGCACCGACTACAGAGCCACTACCAAAAATGCATGAACTTACGAGCGGTCTGGTCTAATGACCCTGCCTGCTAAGTCGACGGTCTTGGGTTCGAATCCCTGTAAGATCATTTATTAATCGATAGAATCAGGGTACGTAGCCAAATGCACAAACGCTCACGATAACATCGCTATCAGCTATTCTATCGCTCTGCCGTATTGGCGCGACTGTGAGATCGCGACGTCAACGGTTGTCATTTGGCTAGGCCGGTTGAGCTTCTACCGTGAGTTTATGAATAGTTTACGATTGGTCTAGTGGTTAGTTGCTATTAGTTTTTCACTTCTGTTTTAAATAATAAACTGGATTCTTGTCCAACTCGTTTAGCTGTCAGGCAATTCGTCAATGGATTGCCTATCAGGCAAGCTCAGAGTAAACTCTCTTTTAAAAGCAAGTTGCGTAAGCACTGCACTTATTTGCAATAATTCGAGATTAAAGTCTACGTGATGTCTCGCACTAGGTACATTTATTTATTTATGTATATGTGTATTTATATATATTATACTAATATGTATTGTAGGTTTATTTATTGTATTTGTGTATGTTTATTTTATTATAATAGTACCTAGGTATCGACTTGTATTTAATCATTACAATCTCATATTGGCTTTATAATGTTCACTATACTAACTATCTCTGCCTTAAGGCGTTAAGTCCGCCATTTGTACTTTAGATTGATAATTTGTGCAATAGGTAAAGTTTAAGTAAATAATATAAAACTATTATCAAATAAATGTAAAAAAGCGGTACTTCTAATAAAGCTAGAAAGCGTAGCTTTCCAGCATTTGGAAGTACCTACTTATCTCACAAAAGACTAATTCTACGCCATTAGTCCATTCAATACCACACCGTACTTATGACAAACTTTAATTCAAGACTAATACGGTCCATCTCACAGAACTTAATTTAGATAGAAGAAACAAATTCCTATATTTGTATAGGGGCCGAGCGTGTCAAATTTTGTACTGAAGTTGATTCTTGCCTGTAATTTTAAATATGTCTCAGGCTCTTGATTGTTCATAATTTTTGTTTTGTTGCAATTGAATATCACGTAACGAGGCATTTTTTATGTTTTGGTTGACTTCAACTTACAAAAATTGACGCCCGAAAGCTGCAAGCTGCGAGTAAAGACGGACAACTCAGTGGATTTCACTGAGTTCATTTGACACGCTAAGTAGATACGTTTGCTTGATCTATGGTATATATGACATCTGTGGTCCATCTACAATCACTGAAATACCATCACATATAATCAAAGTATTAAACTTAGATGCAGACAGAGTTCCAAAGTTATCTACCCACAACTTTATTGTATAAGCAATTAAGCAATAAAGTCGTGTATACATACTTTTAGCACGTTATCAGCCTCTATATATACTACCATGACATTGCTAACTGATCTTATTTAAACCTTATTTCAAAACCGTAGAGTTTATTATCAGTCCGTTATAATACCTACAATTGTCCATTTAATACGACAATTATTTTCACTATCCTTAAACCTTATGTTTGAACCTTTAAGGTTCACGATCATTATCTGTAAAATCTATAGAAAATGACAAAGGATCTCTGAATACGTTTAATTTGAATGGAATATTCATACTAACGAGGGTTGAAGAGATTTCCAATGTCCGAGCTGAGAGGATTTGAAAGGACTAGAGATAAAAGGAGTAATTGACGTTTCAATGACTATTGTATTTTATCGCACATCTAGAATGTTCTTTTTATTACGAATGATCTTACTCTTGACCACGGACTAGCCAAAGGCAAAGACGTGGCCTACGATGGAGTGAGCTCGCCTAGAAGATGCCTGTTCACCCTTAATTTTGTCGCCGGGTTATATGAGCTCGGAAATATAAAACTCCTAAAAAGATAAAATTCCTATGTAAAGATAAAGATAGATTTTTGTTCCTATTAAGAAGAAAAAATCACTCTCTTGGGTCCACCCAAGCTCCAGGGTAGCTCCAGCTAGGACCCACGACCACTGAATCGGTGGATGGATTTAAAACATACATTAAATGTATTTTACTTCTCGTGTATTGAAAAACTGGCTTATTTAAGGATTTTATTCTCGAACCACTCGCTTCGCTCGTGGTTCAACTATAGAATCCTTTCAGTTGCTCGTTTTTCAATTCCTCACTCAGCGTTAAAATTCAACTTTGCCCGGGGTTGTATAACAAATAAAATAACTATTTATTTATGAAGTATCAAATATTGTTACTGACTTCGTTTATTAGGGTTCCGTACCTCAAAAGGAAAAAACGGAACCCTTATAGGATCACTTTGTTGTCCGTCTGTCCGTCCGTCCGTCCGTCTGTCAAGACCCTTTTTCTCAGGAACGCGTGGAGGTATGAAGCTGAAATTTATATCAATTACTCAGGTCTACTGTCCCTTGAAGCTGTGAAAAAATCAAACTTCTAAGCCAACGCAATCAAAAGATACAGCCGTTTATGCCGCAAATTTTCGACACTTGCAAGGGAATCAAAACCTACAGGGTGCTTCCCGTGAACTCAGAATCTTGAAATTTGGTACGAAGCAACGTCTTATAGCATAGATAAAGGAAAAATTACGAAAACCATAAATTTTTAATTTTGTACGGAACCCTCGGTGCGCGAGTCCGACTCGCACTTGGCCGGGTTTTTTTTTATGTTTTTTATAGAATAGGAGGCAAAGGAGCAAACAGGTCGCCTGATGGTAAGCGATCACTGCCGCCCATGGACACCCGAAACACCAGAAGTGTTGGAGGTGCGTTGCCGGCCTTTAAGATGGGTGTACGCTCTTTTCTTGAAGGTTTGAAGGTCGTCGTCCGGAAATACCGCTGGCGACAATTCATTCCACAGTTTAGCTGCGCGAGACAGGAAAAGTTAAACACAATAAAACAGTACTCTCCCAGCCTTTTCGCTTCCTCCTTACTCCATTACGAGAGTGTCTCAGAACTCTCAAATCGGAATAATCTTGTTTTTGTTGCGATTAAAAACGATTTGTCTCGACGCCGACGCCAGATGCCGGAAAAGAGTTGGCAATTATATTATTTGGGGGAAACTTTGTTTTACTTCCTTGTTGATGAAAAGTAATCGGTTTATTTCATTCCTGAGACTACAAATTAATTATGACTGGTTCTATAACAATGGTGTAAATGTTCGATAGGTATTAGGCAATTTAACTTTCGTTTTTTATGCCTTACTGTCACTTGTGTATGGAATGATATTTTCACCTGGTAAAGGCTCTCTTTAAGACGATACGGTACGGGTCAATTCTCCATACAAACGCTCTCGACTATTTCCTCCCTGGTTTTTGAAGATAGAGCAATGATTTTTTCAACACAGATTGTTATTATTTTTGTCTGTGTCGGACCTTTTCGATTTTTTTGATATTCTGCTTTTTAAAGACTAGAGCCAATCAAAAATTTCCAAAAACGGCCTTTTTCATTGTGGCGCAAAAAAGGTGTGATACTCAAGATTGGTAACAATTAACCAAAAAAGCTAAATGGTCCGACATAGATTATTTCATTGTCATTCAGATTCTCAAATTTCGTTCCGATTGATTAAGTTTTGAAGGAGGAAAGAGTCGAGAGCGGAACCTCGATTTTAAAGATTTTTTTGAAATATCTTTTGACTGAGTTGTTCTTAATGGACAATTTTTTTTCGATAAATCTAATTAATAACACTTTTATATTTAACTAAAATTCTCAAGTTGAAAGGGGGCTCCTTTCCATTTTAGCATTTTCGCTACCGTATCATCTCTCTTAACTATTTGCTAGCACACCAAGCGGGGCGTTTCGGAAACGCTGATTATCTAAATAAATTCTTTCTAAAATTATACATTATGTTATCAAATGAAATTTACTGTAAGGTAATCACCACAGACATAACGTCATGTTCGAAACGTCCGGGGTCAATTACACAAGTATTGTTTCAAGTGAAATTTCGTCTGAAGTCTTCAGTAAAATGGCTTCCTTCAGTAATGAATGCTATTCCAGGGAGTGCACTGTTGTGCTGCAAGAAAGTCAGTAAATATTTACGAAGCCCTTGAGGAAACGACACTTACTTCCCAACACTAGATGCAGCATTTCTGACACGTACATAATATGTAGGTATAGATGACCAACACTGGCGTCTTTTCAACCCCCGACGCAAAATCGACAGGGTGTTATAAGTTTGACGTGTCTGTACATGTGTGTCCGTCTGTGGCATCGTAGCTCCCGAACGGATGAACCAATTTAGATTTTTTTTTGTTTGAAAGCTGAGTTAGTCGTGAGTGTTCTTATGGTTTCTATGGTCTTTATGGTCTCGTCGGAAGATCAGCGCTGACCTCCGGGTTAGCATTATGCTGAGACGGGACCATTTCGTGATAAACTTATCAATCCTTTGTACGTTTGTAGTTTTAGTAATACTGTTTTTTTTTGCATATTGTGTAGTTTTAAGTTTATTACGAATAAATATTTGGATTGATTGTTTGATTGATAGTTGAAGGGATGGAGAGTGACATAGGCTACTTTTTCTCTCTTTAAAAAAAGCAAAAGGCAAGAGCTAATAATTAATAATAGAGAATCTAGCGGGCTGTGATCTAGAAACGGGATGAATCTCGGGCGAGCACTGAATATTAACAGCTGCTTGTGAAAATTGGAGTTATTTAACGATTTGTTATTTCAATGCTGGCTTTGAATGTAAATGACTTTTTAATCAGTAGCAGTGAGAACCTGAGGACCGTTTGTGCGTTCCGGGGTTAGCCAATTAACTGTCAGAGTTTGACTGGTTAATATAGACTACGTTAGGTACTTTTAAGCTGCTGGTAGTATACGGTTTGAGCGTGTGTCTTAAGTAGTAAGTAAGTAATCATTTATTGTCAGATTGTGCAAATCAGTTTACAGATGTTACAATATTAATAAACAATTATAGCTTGTGTCACAATCAACCGTTTTACGGTATACAATATACATAATTATTCCTATAACTAAATAAAATTTAACTTAAATAATAAAAACAGTCAGGTACATTATTATATAGGAACTACATTATTATTTATTATTTAATATCTCATATCATTATAAATCTATATTACATCAGCTCATTTACATAATAATTAATGTCGAAAATAGTCAGAGTAAGTATACATGCGTGTTAATCAATAAATTGTGTTTCATGAAAGAAGTCCTCGAGGTTATAAAAACATTCGGTTACTAGATAGCTTTTTAGCTTAGAAAAAAATTTATGGTTCGGCAACTCAGTCCACGACATAGGAAGTGCATTGAAAATACGAACAGCCATGTGGTAGCAATTTTTCTTATTCATCTCCAGTCTACTATTTGGGACTACTAAAGCTTTATGTGTGACTGTTCGCTTCCCAGTGTTACATTTCTTATCGAATAATTCTAAATTACATTTCTTTTAATCCAGAGATCGCGGGTTCAAACACCAGCTCGTACCACACCAATGAGTTTATTGCAATTTGTGTAGGAACCAAATGTCATTAGATATTATTTACTTAGTCGCTTTTTGGTGAAGGGAGGAAGGAAGGAACATCGCGAGGAAACCAAACTAATCCCAATAGCGTTGGAAGACTTGGAAGGTCAGAAAGCAAAAATTGCTTACGGAAAAAACTGGTGTCAAGACCGATATTTTCAATTATCTCAATATCTCCAATACCACCTTGTGGTAATCGAGTGCAGTTTTTAAATTAGGTGCAGTGCAGTTTTTACTGTTTTAACACTAGACTGTAATGTAATGCATTAAATCAATACATCTCCAGGCCAGACACATCACTTGGAAAGTAGTTCGATCCATTAAACAGTTCTTAACACTGGTACATTCCCGCTACATACCGAGAGTCGGTCAAACCAATAGTAATGTATCCGATGTGCGAATAATACTGTTCAATGTACTTAAATATCCACAAATCCCTTCTAAGTGAGACTCACACCACAGCCTACTCCTCATCAGCTCCAGCATCGATAAATCACACGAATCTTTCCGACAAATTAAGTACACTAAAAAACTCTGTACCGGTTATTAAACACATCCCAAGAGGCGCGCGACATATCGTCACACATCACCTAATTAAAGGTATCGATGATTGCAAAGCTCGTCGAACCGCACTTGTGCGTTTGTGGAGCTATGGTTGATCGTTTGGGTCACCACGGCCTCTCATGCACCAAAAGTGCAGGCCGCCTGTCTCGCCATGCCTGCCTCAATGATATAATCCGTCGGTGTCTAGTCAGCGTCAACGTGCCAGCTACATTAGAACCTAACGGCTTGGCTCGTGACGACGGCAAGAGGCCCGATGGGTTGACCCTCATGCCATGGGAACAGGGACGGCCTCTCATATGGGACGCAACTTGCGTAGACACCCTCGCGCCGTCCCACCTCGTCACGACGTCGGTAAAGGCAGGCAGTGCGGCCGCTACAGCGGAGGCTGCAAAACGTCGTAAATACGCATCTCTTGGCGATAGTTACGTTTTTGCAGCCTTTTCTGTGGAAACTTTGGGTCCATGGGGGCCGGAGGCATTAAAATTATTTCAAAGGCTGAAATATCTTCTAATTAAAACCACTGGTGACCGTAAGGCTGGCTCTTTCCTCGCTCATGCAGCGCATTGGCATCGCCATCCAGCGAGGAAACGCAGCCAGTCTTATGGGCACATTAGGTACTGGCAGCGACTTGGGAGACATCTGTAGGTACAGTGTAGTCCCCCTAGGTTAAGTTAGGTTTAGTTTAGTTCTAATTTGTTTCTATTATCTTGATGTTTATACTTATAAGACATTTCTTGATTATGTTTCAGTTATCTATATCAAAAACAATTTCTTTATTTCATAAATGATATTTATTTTGTAATTGCCAATTATAGTCAATCAAAGAAGTCACTTAAGAATTGCAGTCACTTCAATTTCTCAGTCTTGAGACTCTTGAGAACCCTAAATAGGATCCCGTAAGTAATAGCGTAACAAGATAGATAAGATAGCGTGCATCAGGAGGTAAATCATGGCAAAACGTAGAATCAGCGTGCGAAGCCGAATAGCATTTCAGCGACGCGAAACAAAAACGAAACGCCGCGAAAGGTACTCTGGCTCTGTCGCGCCAATACGCAAGAGCGATAGAGATAGATGTCTACGAGCGTTTGTGCCATTCGGTTACTGGGCCAGGTCATTGGAAGTAACGAGCTATACCCGCGATGGTGCATCTACAAAATCATGGATAAGATTTGCTCCTATGGCGGGAGATGCGGTGATATATCCCCATCCTGGATTTGCGACGTTCTTGCCAATGTCACTTCTTCCTATTCGCAATTCTGGACAATATGCATTCTACGCAATTAGTATTTCACCTCATTCGCTATTGTGGACAGTCATTACGTTGTGGTACCAGCGGCTGGTATTCAGCCCAAAAAAAATCTCATCTTAGTCGAAAAGCAGCCAATACCTGGTTCTTCTTCTTCAGTCGTTCCCTCAATGCTGAGGATAGTGACATCATGTCATTCTGTTGAAGACTAGGTCCCTCCATAGGTATCTGTTCCTCGCCAAGTGCATGGCCTCGTGCAGTTTTAATTGCATGGGCGCCGTAATTTGAACACACCATCTAATAGAGGGAGGGGCCTTCATTGCCCGTCATAATGAATCTCTTCAGACTATCTTTAAGTATAACTGGTTAGGAGTAGAAGACTAGAAGAGCGATAGGAACAATGCCAGTCCGGTACAAAGTGGGCTGCGGTCCGTGGTTCCGTTGGAACTTTAGAATCGACCAGTTGTTCCGAACGTTAACGGAATTATAGCGATTTGACAGCACTCTCGATATTACTTGTTTATACGATCATGTTGATACAGCTAGACATCCCACACTAGCATACAAGTGTTTAATATCGGTGGTTGGATATGTGTGATCTAATTACAGCGCATGGAAACTTTGCCACCTTCAATATTGCGTTTATCCATCCTTGCAAATTCAGGGAAACCTGACTCTTTAATACACACTATGTAGGTTAATAAGCCCTGAATAGACGGGCTAAAGCAAATGTCAACTTTGGTCAGCATTGCGTCAATGACGAATAAAATAGCCATTTGAGTGCGGCCCGATGGGCCCCTTTTCCTCAATTGTGCACTTTACGCCGTGATCCGGCGCTATGGGGGCTCTCCCGGCCTAGCCGAAAAACAATCGACGCTAGACGCCGATCGAAGCGCAGTCTGGCTCTGTCGTGCACATACGTAAGCGATAGAGATAGCTAGCTACGATATAATCGTGTGTTTGTACATGGCTTCGTACCTTGGGGTAACGGGGACGGGGCTCGATCGGAATCAGGAATTGATTTGGGTCTTAAGAAAATGTGTGAACGGTGTCAAAATAGCTTGTTTTGAATATTTACAAACTGTAAAAATACAAGGTTCTTTTATTTTGTGTATTGTTTTATTTGTAAAATCTAAAATCATTTTTAAAATTCATCTTATCACTGATTGTAATTACCTATTATTTCAGATGTAACTTGCTAATTTTAAAGTTAAGCATGGAGAAAACTCATTAGTTAATATCCGAATATTAACCTATTTTAAAAGTATGGATATCTAGAGTCCGACCAATATAATTCTGCATGGAATTTGTAATGAATGTCTGAGTGGCAATGTCATTGTAATTTTAACTATAAAAGTTCTTGTAAAGTGAATTTGTTATATTCAAAAAGCTGAACCGGCTGTCGTTGTGGCTCTATTTGATATGAATAGAAATCCGAACGCTTGAATAAAGTCCCAAGAAAACATATGTGCACATCTTAAAATGTGTAGCGATCCAAGCTCTCCAAACGAATGGGCCTATTCGTTACGCCCTCCCATCGAGACTTAATCTTAAATGAGTTTTATGTAACAGGCTCGTCGGTACGAGCGTATAAATAAAATTTTATGTCGAAATAAAAAGACTAGAAACAACGTAATGGAGGCAGGATTTGTTAAGTAAGTCTCTTAATGTGGAGAGTCCCAGGGTAATCAGGGGATAAAATACTGCTATTTGTATAAATACTGAAATAAAGTCATGGGAATATTTTTGTCTGTGCATCACTTTGCCCGTTTATTTAAATTGATTACTGTTATAATCATAAAAAAATATCGTACTACGCTAAAAAATATACGCGGAAATAGTTATTTGTTATACAAGGGGGCAAAGTTGTATTTTAACGCCGAGTCTGGAATTGAAAAACGAGCAAGTGAAAGGATTCTATAGTTGAACCACGAGC